>NW_011494930.1:3241068-3288701 GCF_000754665.1 Bison bison bison
GGACTGTGAAGAAGTCTGAGTGCCAAAGAATTGATGTGTTTGAACTGTGGTGTTGGAGAAGACTCTTGAGAGTCCCTTGGACTGCAAGGAGATCCAAGCAGTCCATTCTGAAGGAGATCAGCCCTGGGATTTCTTTGGAAGGGATGATGCTAAAGCTGAAACTCCAGTACTTTGGCCACCTCATGCAAAGAGTTGACTCATTGGAAGAGACTCTGATGCTGGGAGCGATTGGGGGCAGGAGGAGAAGGGGATGACCGAGGATGAGATGGCTGGATGACATCACTGACTCAATGGACGTGAGTCTGAGTGAACTCCGGGAGTTAGTGATGGACAGGGAGGCCTGGCGTGCTGCGATTCATGGGGTCGAAAAGAGTTGGACATGACTGAGTGACTGAACTGAACTGAACATAATTTTTCATTGTCCATATCAAGCTCTCTTTTATATCTCACTTACCCAATTGACTTTGAGTTTTCTGGGGCTACTGATTTCACTTCTACTATCCTTCACAAAAGCCTTAGTCACCTGGCAGACACCTCCTATGAGTGAACTATTGCTTCTTCAGATATGGAACAATAAAGAAAAGAAATGTACAGTGATACAATATTTACTTTATAGTCACAGATTTTCCTTTAGATTTGAGTTATATATATATATATATATTTTTTTTTTTTTTCCTTTTGTCTTATATAGAGGTTGGGCATCCACAGAATGTTTGAGGAAACCTATTAGGAGTCTGGTAAAACTAAGATGCACACTAAAAAGAAATGATAAAATAAGCCTGCTGTTTAATACAGGCTTTTATAGATGGATAGATAAATACTGTCTGAGATATTTATAAAATGGTTGTAATGAAACCCTGCTATAATAATTGAATAAGCCTCAGCAGTTTAGCTGGGGTTTGCAGCTATTCATTAAAAATGAGGGATTGAAGTGATTAAGAAGAGATTTCAAGGTTCTGATCAAGTTTTAAAAAGAAGATGAAAAGCATAAAATGAGTGTGGTGAGTAGAATAATGGTCTCATAATGATGGCCACATCCTAATTCCTGGAACCTGTAGATGAGATAATACTAAGGAGTTTGAGAAGGTGAATTACCCTGAATTATACAGGTCGTCCAATTAAATGCCATGGGCCCTTAAAAAGTGGAGACATCTTCCCAGTGATAGTCAGTCAGAGGAAGAAGTGCCTATGGAAGAATGATCAGAAAGAAGCAACATTTTTGGCTCCAAAGAGGAAGGAAGGGGGCCGAGCCAACAAACATGCTTAGTCTCTAAAAGCTGAGCATGGAAAGGCAAGGAGATGAAAGAATTCTTCCCTGCAGCCTCCAAATTGGAACACAGACTTGCCAATACTGGGATTTTTGCCCAGCAAGATCCATGTCAGAAGTCTACGGAACTGAAAGTTTAAAAAAATGCAGTTTTAAACCCCAAAAGTTATGGAATTTGTTACAGAACAATAAAAACAATATAATGAGGGAAATGGTAGAATTTTAGTTTCTTCTTCTTTTTTTTTCCTTTTGGCTCTCATATTAAGAATATGAGCAAGAAACTTTGACTCAGTCTATACCCTTTGACCAACATCTTCTCATTTCCCCACCACTACTCCCCCAGCCCATGATAACCTCCATTTTATTCTTTGTTTCTGTGAGTTTAACTATTTTAGATTCCACAAGTATGTGAGATCATACAGCATCTGTCTTTCTCTGTCTGGCTTATTTCACTTAGCATAACATCCTTCAGGTCATCCATGTTGTCACAAATGTCTGAATTTCTTTCTTCTTTTATTTTTTTAAGATGGAATAATATTCTATTTTGCATGTATGTGAATCACATTTTCTTTATGCATTCAACTGTTCACATCTTAGCTTGTTTCCATATCTTAGCTATTATGAATAATCCTGCAATGAACATGGGAGTATAGATATCTCTTAGAGATAGGGATTTTCATTCCTTTGGATATATACCAAGAAGTGACCATGTGGTAGTCTTATTTTTATTATTTTGAAGATCCTCCATTTCTGTTTTCTGAAAATTTCTGTTTTCAGAAATTGATTTCTGAATCAATTTCCATTTCCACCAACAGTATATCAGGGTTTCCTTTTCTCCATGTTCTTATCAATGGTTAATTTTTATCTTCTTTGACTATAGGTATTCTAGCAGGTATGAGGTGATATTGTGTCTTTGATTTGCCTTTTCTGTTGATTAATGTACTGGGTATTTTTTCAAATATACCTTTGGACATTTGCATGTCTCCTGTGGGGGGGGGGAATGTCTATTGTTCTTTCCTTATATTTATTTGGATTATTTCCTCTATTGAGTTATCAAGTTATTTACAGATTCTAAATATTAGCCCCTTATCAGATACATAATTTGCAAATATTTTCTTTCATTCCATAGATCACCTTTTCAGTTCTTGAATTTTTTTCTTTGATATGCAGAAACTTTTTAGCTTGCTGTAGTTGCATTTGTCTGTTTTTTGCTTTTGTTTTTTAAGCTTTTCATGTCAGATTAAAAAAAAATTATTACCAAGATCAATGTCAAGGAGACTTTTCTCCATGTTTTCTTCTAGGACTTTTATGATTTCCGGTCTTATGTTCAAGTCTTTAATCCATTTTTGAGTTGATTTTTGTGTATGGTATAAGATTGTAATACAGTTTCATTCTTTTGCATATGACTATCAGTTTTCCCAGTATTGAAAAGCCTGTTCTATCCTCACTGTATATTTTTGACTCTTGAGTTGTAAATTAATTGTATAATTATATTGTTGTTGCTGCTGTTGTTCAGTCACCCAGTTATGTCCTACTCTTTGTGACCTCATGGACTGCAGAACATCAGGCCTTCCATCCCCTCATCATTTCCAGAAGTTTGCCCAAGTTTATGTTCATTCCATCAGTGATGCCATCCAACTGTCTCATCCTCTGACGCTCTCTTTTACTTCTGCCCTGTATCTTTCCCAGTATTAGGGTCTTTTCCAATGAGTCAGGTGTTTGCATCAGTTCAGTTCAGTTCAGTCACTCAGTCATGTCCGACTCTTTGAGACCCCATGAACCGCAGTACACCAGACCCTCCAGTCAATCACCAACTCCTGGAGTCCACCCAAACCCATGGGCATTGAGTCGGTGATGCCATCCAACCATCTCATCCTCTGTCGTCCCCTTCTCCTCCTGCCCTCAATCTTTCCCAGGATCAGGGTCTTTTCCAATGAGTCAGCTCTTTGCATCAGGTGGCCAGGTACTGGAGTTTCAGCTTCAACATGAGTCCTTCCAATGAACACCCAGGGCTGATCTCCTTTAGGATGGACTGGTTGGATCACCTCACAGTCCAAGGGACTCTCAAGAGCCTTCTCCAATACCACAGTTCAAAAGCATCAATTCTTTGGCACTCAGCTTTCTTTATAGTCCAACTCTTACATCCATACATGACCACTGGAAAAACCATAGCCTTGACTAGACGGACCTTTGTTGACAAAGTAATGTCTCTGCTTTTTAATATGCTATCTAGGTTGGGGACCAGATGCCATGATCTTAGTTTTCTGAATGTTGAGCTTTAAGCCACCTTTTTCACTCTCCTCTTTCACTTTCATCAAGAGGCTCTTTAGTTCTTCTTCACTTTCTGCCATAAGGGTGGTGTCATCTGCATATCTGAGGTTATTGATATTTCTCCCGGAAATCTTGATTCCTGCTTGTGCTTTGTCCAGCTCAGCATTTTGTATGATGCACTCTGAGTATAAGTTAAATAAGCAGGGTGACAATATACAACCTTGACATACTCATTTTCCTATTTGGAACCAGTCTGTTGTTCCATGTCCAGTTTGCATCAGGTGACCAAAATTCTGGAGTTTCAGCTTCAGGATTAGTTCTTCCAATGAATTTTCTGGGTTGATTTCCCTATGGCTGACTAGTTTTGTCTCCTCACTGTCCAAGGGACTCCCAGGAGTCTTCTCCTGCACCACAGTTTGAAGGTATCAATTCTTTGGTGCTCAGCCTTCTTTACTGTCCAGCTCTCACAACCAAACATGACCACATGAAAACTATAGCCTTGAGTACATGTCTCTTTGTTGACAGAGTGATACATGGATTTATTTCTGGGCTCCCTATTTTTTTCCATTGATCTATGTGTCTGTTTTTATGTCTGTATCATAATGTTTAGATTATGGTGCTTTGTAATAGACTTTGAAATCAGAAAGTGTAATGCCTGTAGCACTGCTCTTCTTTCTCAACATTGCTTTGGCTATTTGTGGTTATTTGTGGTTCCATACATATTTTGAGATTTTTTTTTCCATTCCCATGAAAAATACCTTTGGGATTTTGAAAGGGATCACATTGAATCCATAGGCTGCATTGAGGATACTTTCACAATATTAATTCTTCCAATCCATCACCATAAAACATCTTTAAATTTATTTGTGTCTTTTTAAATTGCTTTCATCTGCTTAAGTTTTTAGTCTATAGTTCTTTCATCTCCTTGGTTAATTTTATTCTTATGTGTTATATTCTTTTTAATATAATTTTACAGTGGGTTGTTTCTTAATTTATCTGTTTACAGAAACGCAACTGATTTTTTCCTCTAGTTTTCTGTGAGCACAATAAATGTAAGCCCTGGAGGTCAGTAACTATTCATTCAATTTTGTCCCTAGGCTTTAGCACGTGTTCTTGCACATATTTGGATCAATGTATCTGAGGTTTAGGTGCCCCAGAGCCTATCCCTGAATAAGCTTTCATTGATAGCCTGGTGCCAGAAAAATGTCACTGTCAACTAACCTAGCAGGCACTCAGGAGGTCAGGAGCTGTGTTGGGACAGAGACTTGACTGCATTACTTGCTATCTACATAGTCAGTGAAAGAGTGAGACTCAGGACCTAACCCCAGACCATCCAGGCATAAATTCCTATGCCTACCATTCATCTGGGATCACATGCCTGCTTTGCTGCTGCTGCTGCTGCTGCTAAGTCACTTCAGTCGAGTCCGACTCTGTGTGACCCCATAGACATCAGCCCATGTGTCTCCCCTGTCCCTGGGATTCTCCAGGCAAGAACGCTGGAGTGGGTTGCCATTTCCCTCTCCAATGCATGAAAGTGAAAAGTGAGAGTGAAGTCGCTCAGTCATGTCCAACTCTTAATGACCCCATGGACTGCAGCCCACCAGGCTCCTTTGTCCATGGGATTTTCCAGGCAAGAGTACTGGAGTGGGTTGCCATTGCCTTCTCCAATGCCTGCTTTAGTACCACCGAAATGTAAATCTTCCACCAAATTATTTTTTCATACCATTGGGCTAAAGTCTTACAGTGCTCTAGGATCTTTACAAGCCCTAAGAGGCCACTGTACAATCATAATAACTAAGTGTATCCATTTATATTGGAGAATTAAGCAGAGACATTTTAGATCAGACTTACTTGGGGACAAAAAGAAAGAAATTTGTGGTGTGACTGCTTACATGAGAAAGTTCCAAGAAAACTTGAGCAATTAGATGTCATATTTCTTCTTATAACTTTTCTTGGATATTTTTAAAGTCATTCCGAGTCAGGATACATACTGTATCTGTGACTGTTAATCATCATGAATCCTCCCAAAGCCGGATGTGCTGCTTCAGTCCTCTTGAATCAGAACATTTAGATTTTTTGCCTAATTCATTTTTAATAATCAGTAGAAATTGACTTCTCAATGTAAAACTTTTCTTTGAGTTTCATAGACATTTTACCCAACAACTGAAGAAAATTTTGAATTATATTTCTAAATTTGATTTCTTCCATTCATTGATGGAATGAGTGTCCAGAAATACATCAAGATGCTCAGATTGGCCTTCTTAATTAGAGCAAGGATTAGTGTTCTTCTCTGGTTCTGTCATATTACCACAACCCACAAGGAAACCATTTCTTCAGTGTGTAATGCCTATGTTAGTTCAATCTTTCCCGAGTTACTTGTTAATTAACTTCACGGAATATAGCTTTTCTGGTACACTTTAACCTTCCTCACATTACTTTCTCTCTCTCCACCCCAAAGTTCAGCATTTCTTAAAGGAGCTAAGATGTTTGATTAATTTAACCAAGTTCTTGCTGACACATTTTATAGAAAGTATTCCGGGTATGGGGTTATTAAGAATAAATAGATGTAACAAATATTAAGCCAACAAATCGCAAATAAAATTTCACAAGCCACTTAAACCTCATACTTATGATTATTTTTCTCTGTTCCATAGTGGATTAAGAATGATTGTTCTTCATTTAGACTTTTCACTGGTTTTTGTTGCCTGTGATGTGAGGCAGTATTGATTGGGTTGATGACAATGAAAAGAGAGAAGCTCCTGTGAGCTTGTTAGAAAAGCAGAAACTCTGGCATCAGTCAGAACCTGTATTTAAATAGGATTATCAGATGATGTATAATCAAGTCAAACTTTGAGAAACACTGCTCTAGAATACAATGCACTCAAACCAGCACTAGCAGAAATAATTCTTTGGAAACAGTGTGACCATCATGTTTTTCAGTCTTATTATTCTCAGTCACTAAACAGTAAGGAAACACCCACAGGAAACAACTTAGCTTTTTTTCATTTTTATCATTCCACAGTTTTGCCTTTATCTTCTGAACTACCTGGTTTGTTCCTTCACTTTCAATCTTTTCAGCTGGTCTCTGGTCAGACTAATAGTGATTACAGTAATAATAGCATAACCATAATGATGATGGTGATGATGACAATGATGATGATAATAGAATGCTTCCTCCATCATCTGTGACTTAAGTGGCAGTGATACTTCCCAATTCTGAAACAAATATGCAACTTCTCTGAAGCCTTCTCTAGATGTTGTTGCTGATTTTACCCTAGCTGTTATATGTCAGAATCTTGAGAATATGCTCAATTACTTTTTGCTTTGAGATATAGTTTTTATAAAACTCTTCTTTCACTCTGGCCCTCATCTTTTGAAGCTTATGACATCAGGCTAGTCAGTTATTCCTTCTGACCGGTAGTCTTCTCTTCTTTACTCTCAGTCACGTTTTCTTCCTCTTCTAAGGCTTCAAAACTGAACCCCTGTCCTCACTGATGTTTAGAATTCTGTCATCCATATGACTCAGCAACAGCATTATTTAACCTCAATTTTAATAACTTTCATATCCAAACTTTTTAATCTTTCTTTCCTTGACAGAACTGGACCTTGGCATTACCCAAGATTATTACAACTCTCTAACCAGTATAATTTTTTTAATGACTGTATTATATTAGAAAAATCATAAAAAATGTTGTCTCAATTTCCAAAGTCCAACATTATTATCATTTTCTTGCAAAAATTTAACACATTTTAATCCTCTCCTTTTATCATACACACCTTGTAAGACCCCAGTTCTGCTTGACCCAACTTTGTGTCTTCCCAGCATCTACATCTAAACAAGTGAACACAGGTAGAGAGGACCGCCCTAGGCTGCCTGGTTTCACTTAAAATTCATTACCAGTCTTCAAAGGGTCATTCAATGGCTTGAAATTCTACATATTGTTTCACTTTCTGAGAAAATAAGTTTTATAGCTTCTTGTCTTTACTCAGTATTCCTGCATTTTTCCTCTACCTCACTCTTGTCTGATGACCTGACCAAGATAAGAATGAGAAAATAAATGCCTTAGGAAAAGAACCGTATTATATTCCAATCTCAGACTTAAGACAATACCCGAGAGTTACTTAATACTGATTTGTGCCTGATACTTCATACATCATCTCATGGTATCCTTACAACGAACTTAAATGGTAGTTTTCTTATTATTGCAGATGAGGAAGCTGAGTAACAGTGAGATTAAATGACTAACTGTGGTTATGCTAGAGTCTGGAGACAAGCCAAGTGAATCTTCAATTTGCTTCCAAATCATAAACTGATAGTCATAGGCTTGTTTTATTGCTATAACCTATTAATACTCAGAACTGTTTGTGCTAGACAGTACTTTGTGAGGTTTGAATAATAATTATATTAAAATTATCACAAAATAGTAATTACCATCAATGTGCTTCTGTTCAAAGAATACTAGACTTTTTCAGGAGCTCAGAGTTCTAGTCTCTGCTATGAATCTGGTTAACTTTCATTTTGAGCAATTCTCTTGTTACCACTGGGACTGGGACTTAGTTGTATTTTTTTTTTTTTAGTGGCTAGCTGATGAGAAGTTATTGTATAACACAAGGAGCCCAGTCTGGTGCTTTATGATGATCTAGAAGGATGGGATGGTGAGAGGGGAGGGAGACTCAAGAAGGCGGAGATATATGTATAACTATGGCTGATTTGCATTGTTGTGTAGCAGAAACCAACACAACATTGGAAAAATTTGTAAAAAATCAAATTAAAAAAAAAAAAGAAAACTAAGAGGATCGAATAAGCATCAAGGGCCCTTTAGGCTCTAACACATTAAGATTTAACATTTTGTGCCTATCCATTTCTGGTTATTTGGTGAATTAAAGATAACTGAACAATCTTAATGCTTCATCCATTGAAATCTTGGGTCTGTATCCCTGAGTCTGGAATCTCTGCAAGCTCTGTGACTACTCTGACAGTAAGAATATGGCAAAAGTTATATTGTGTCTCTTTCTACTTCTTGGAGTACTCAGACTTGAAGATCTAAACTTCCATGTTAGAAATTTGACTGTCCTGCTGGATAGACCACCTGAGAGACCCTGAGAATTTAGTGAGAGAGCTCTTATAGGGTCACCACTTATGCCAAGGCTCCAGAAATGCAAGTGAAACCATCTTGGATCCTCCAAGCCAGCTCAACTGCCAATGGGACACTAAACAGTAACTACATTTGGTGCCATTTAGAACAAAAAAATCATCCAGCTAAGTGGACCTGAATTCTTGGCCTACAGGTTATGACTGAAGTACAATGATTTTTGTTTTGTTTTAAACTACCAAGTTTGGTATGCTTGTAATGTAGTGGATAACTAGAACAAATCTCAGTTCTATTTATGAGCTTAGGTTGTTGAGTTTGTTTTCTTGCCCAGAAAAAGTGCAAAAGTATGATATAACAACTACAAAGTGAGTGACTGTATCTTCTACAGATTAAAAGGAAAAAAAAAATGTAGTTAGAATGTTAGATTCTCAGTGTTTCTACATACCTTGGCCCAATTAAGAGATTCCTGAAATGAGAACAAAAAGGAAACCCAACAAAAATTGAATTAAGGTGCTGACAGAGGCAAAATACATCTCATAATTAGGGCCATCTCTTAGGAGGTTGGTCTGGGAGCATAACACTCCTCACACCAAGTCTAGTATTTGCTGAAGCAGCATAAACAATGTAATTTATTCTTTTCTGTCCCTTCCTTACTCACTGAATGTTTTTGTTTCTCTAACTTGGAAAATAAACTCTATTCTGATGGTGGCAGCCTAAATTGGAGGAAATGTGTAGGTCTCACTCAGGGACTATATGGGAATTAATTACATGTAACCAGTAAAACTAATTAATGGAATATTAAAACTGCTTAATGGAATACTTCATAGAGAATGAATTTGGTAATTATGAGACTAACTCTCTTTATCTATTGTATAATTCTTCAATGAGTCAATATCCCCAAGAAGTGAAAATCAATAAAATCTGATGTGCATGAACAAGTAGTACTTGCAGAAGACTCTGAAAAGCCAAACCTATCTGACAGCTAGACCATAGGAGAAGCATGCCTAGAGAGAATTATGGGAACTGTAGGCTCTGGAGAAGCTGTTTCCTCTGTATCGCTTACTCCCAAGTGGGCCCACAGCCTAGTGCCTGGTAGTAAACTTGAAGCTACTTTGATCATCAGGATCAGCACTTGGCAAGACAAACAGAAGAGAGCAGGGCCAGATGGGGCCCTTTGGCACATCTTCATTGGTCTGTCACCATGTCTGACTGTGAAGACCTTCTAAGAGGATGGCATTCTCTTTTCTTCATCTTCCAAATCTCTCACAATTTGTCTTTTAGCCAGTTCTAACTCGGAATCTGATTGGGTATGGGATTCTGGGAAAGTGTTTCCCAGCTTGAGCCCAGTTAAATCAAATAGTCCAGAATCATGTGGCATATACACTTTAGGGAGCTTGATATTTTCTGCCTGAAACAGTTAATATTTCAGGGCCTTCTTTCCACTCTCATTCTATACAGAATGCTACAAATGAAAATTAGAGAGAGAAGAGACCAGCCAGATTTACATGCTAAAGCTAAAGGACACATTTACATGTTTATGATGTCTTCTGGCATCATGAAGACAATCAGTATATTACACCATACATAAAGTACAACCATAAATCTTCATTAAAGTGTATGCAGATTACAACTTCATTAAGAATTATATTTTCTCCCATGTTATCACTCTTCTTTACTTTGAAACTGTAGTCCCTAAAACTCATAGAGGTTCTAT
Source organism: Bison bison bison (assembly GCF_000754665.1). Taxonomy (NCBI): domain Eukaryota; kingdom Metazoa; phylum Chordata; class Mammalia; order Artiodactyla; family Bovidae; genus Bison; species Bison bison. The sequence goes on from NW_011494930.1 coordinate 3,251,414, forward strand.
GAAGAGAAAAGAGAGCAAAAAGGTTTCAAACTTGAGAATTTCACCTTAAATTTTGAGGTGTCTGTACTCAGGAAGATTTGATCTTTGTTTTCATTTGGTAACTTCATAATATTTTAGGTTGTTGGGATCTTGCTACATATAGTACTTGTTTTTAGCCTGGAAAATTAGACAGGTAAATTTTGACTTCAAAATGTCACCTTAATATTATCTTGGATCAGACCATTAAAAACACTATATACAGCCTAATATCTCTATCTACTTAAGAGATGTGCATTCAGAATATAAGAGGACCACAGTAGTTTCTCAGGGAATACAGAAGGGAAGCAAAGACCAGTTCTGGCTGGACTGTTGAATTTGCCAATGGATTGTGGTTGAGCTTATTTAAAATCTTTTTGATTGGTTCAGCAAAACCTTACTTAAATTAAACCTAACAACAACACCAAAAGTGCAAATTTATGAAAGAAGCCAGAAGTTTAGAATTGTTTTAAAAAGTGACACTGACTGATAAAGAAAGGTTATTGTAAGTCTTTTGAAGAAGATCTATGGGACAGCTAGAATTTTTACATAAAAATATGGTAATTTCAGATAGGCATAAATACATTTAATTTAGATATTGTGCAGCTTTTGTCCCTGTAAAGCACTCTGAATTCTGTTGATCCATTAGGGTATAAAGGACACTCTTTGCATCTCCCTCCACATCTAAGTCAGACGCGGAGTTGCACTGACATGGACCATAAGTGTTCTGCTACCTTCCTGTCTTTAGGGACAAAGCATTTCCTTATCTTCAATTACTTCTCTACCGGATTCAGGATATTCATGGTATCTATTCCACTTTATATTCAGACAGAATGTAAATCTTCCTAAAGGAAGTAGACTCATCTTTTAAAGCCTTGCACTTAGCTACAGAGTGATTCAAGCAGAGACAGTAACTCCCTTACCAGTGATCCTTAATTTTGACTTACAGATTTTGGCTCTATAGAAGACATTTCTGTGTCTGTGTTCAGGCAGTCCCAGGCTTCCCTGATGAGACTGATAGAAAAGGCATTGACTTGCATCAGTTGTGATGATAGGTTTTATGACTGGACTGAGATCAGAAATTCATTTTACAGACCACTGAACAATTGCTAAATGCTTGCTCACCTCAGTTTCCAACCATTCACTAATAATTTTAGTCCTGGGGTGGATTTTATGAAAACTGGTCAAATGCCACAAGAGTGGAAATTTGAATTATAGGAAAAAGAAGGATGATTTTGCTTTAATATGTGACCTCATTGTCCTCTAAATTTTCTTTTCAATCTGTTTGTTGTGAAATATCTATTAATCCATAAAACAGCTAACTTCACAAATTAACACTCTCACTGCCATTTTAAATGAAGGACTTTGCAATGGATTGGAATAAAAGTTAACTTACCATATTTTGTCTTCTCTCTGATATTCTAGTACATGTTTAGATTGTTAAAAAGAAAATAGCCTTCTACTACAAACCTTGAATAGGGATGCAATATCTTTAAATGCAGTATCTCTTTTAAATAATTATAAACACTTATCATCCAATTTTGTAGTGTGTAACATGAATTTTGACCTGTGTGAATCATAAGATGACCACCAGCTAAATTTGAATTACAAAAATACGTTGATAAATTACTGATGGTAGTCTAAATTGTTCCCTAAACTTCAGTGGTTTTGAGAGCAAGAAAGTTGTCTTTTTCTTGTGTATAAGAGTGGGAATTTCATGTTGGTTCTATGTCCATACTGCTACATGCAGTGTTTGACATATAAGACATTAACTTCAATAAGCTAAAAAAGGGGTAGAATTGTGATGCGGTATATGTGAAAGATTATAGATATATTTTAGAAGAAAGAAAGGAATTAAGAACAAGAAAATTCACAGATGGAAGAATGTGAATGTAAGAGACTCCCTTGTTAGGACTGTTGATTCCAGGTGATGGAAATTTAACTTCAAGTGACTAAAACAGGAAAGAGAATGTGTTGGTTTACAAATCCAAAATGTCGAGAGAGAGACTGGATTCAGCTATGGCTAACCACAGGGCCTCAAAAAGTAGGTTAGGGCTCATTTCTTCCTCTATCCTGCTTTGCTCTTTGTTAGTTTCATTTTTATCAGGCTCTCTGCTCATTGCTATCTCCACAGGGCCAGGATAGTCTCACTGGCACCATAATTAAAAAACAAAAACAACAACAACAACAAAAAAAAAACACATTACTTTTTCATTGCCTTCACCCAAGATCCCTTAATATTTTCATCCTTTAATATGTCCCTTAGCTCTGTCTAACACATCTTGGTCATTTTTCCATCTCTGTAGTCAGGAGATATATTTTAATTACATCAGAACCACCTGGACACAGAATGGTATAGGAATGTTCCCAAGGAATTTAGATGCTTTGCCTTGTGAAAACACAGATCATGCAGTGTTCATAAAAGACATAAAATTATAAAATGTCCTTTACATATAAGGAAAAATACATATTGTAGAGTAATACATAAACTCTTTAATGTGAAAATTAAACTATCACTGAATTTAGATTTTTTGCAATCAAATATAGTATTTTTAAATTGTGGAATCACTTGTTATTAGAAATTTTGAACAACTTCTTCGAGTTTCATTACCAACCTGAAATCTAGATTTTGATAAGAAATTTTCAAAATATGTCTAAGTCACACCAAACATTTCTGCAGATTGATTTAAAGTCATCATTTTACAACTTTTACCCTAAGCCCATTGAGGAGATGAGCTGGAAACTTCCTCTAGAACAGGAAATACTAAAGGTTGGTCGTTTGTGTGTGAAGTGAAGTGAAGTGAAAGTCACTCAGTCGTGTCTGACTCTTTGCAACCCCATGGACTATACAGTCCATGGAATTCTCCAGGCCAGAATACTGAAGTGGGTAGCCTTTCCCTTCTCCAGGGGATCTTCCCAACCCAGGGATTGAACCCAGGTCTCCCACATTGCAGGTGGATTCTTTACCTGCTGAGCCATAAGGGAAGGCCAAGAATACTGGAGTGGGTAGCCTATCCCTTCTCCAGCAAATCTTCCAAACCCAGGAATTGACCCGGGGTATCCTGCATTGCAGGTGGATTCTTTACTAACTGAGCTATGAGGAAAGCCCCCCAGTTTGTGTGTAGGAGAGACAAAGATTCATCAAGATGAGGAACAAAGAATGTCAGTTACTCAAAGTGGCAGAAGAACAGCAGACTCATCATCAGCATATTAGGTGCTGAGGTACTTGGATGGGAGTAAATGGGGAATATCTCTGATAATCTGCACCCTAAGAATGTTAATCTTGAGAAGCATAAAAGTTCCTGTTTTCCTGGTTAAGGGACATTAGCAACAGTGACAGCTATTAGCTAAGAGGTGGTGGAATTCAGTTTCCTGTGGCAGCTACAGCTTTCTGGGAAGGAAAATGCATCAAGAAAAATAATTAATGTTGGACTTCATTGGTGAGTAGAGGATTTGGATCAAAAAGTTTTTTAAAGATGATACTTCTTATACTAGAGATTCCAGGGAACATTTATTACAGCTACATTAGCATTGCTCAGAAATATGAAGATGGCACACTAATAGATCAGGTATTCTTCTAGGGGTCACTGCTAAAAACACCTGGTAAGGAAACCTGCATGAGCTTGCACATATATGTATGCACACACAAACACACATTTGTAAAGGATAGATCACATAAAAGTGTGAAATGAAGGGAAAATAAGAAGTGTAACAAAATAGCCAATGATTCTGGTAGTTCCTAACAAATATATGACTACTGAAGATTGGGAATCTAGGGCAATTTAATAATAAAAGAAAATTTAAAGAGTGAAAAAGTAAGATGATTATTCATTATGTTGTCTTACAATGGATCATTTAGAGTACACAGGATCTGAAATGAGTGACATCCCCAAGAGACATGCTGGCCTGTTCTTCTAAAGAGGAGCTTGATTCTATTTTGTTTAAAAGGCAACTTGTTTCTTCTCTATGGAATTACCCTGGGGCAAAGGTGCTATAAAACACATCAAGTCACCATTGTGCACTAGTTAATGACACCTCTGCCTTTTTCAGGCCTGCGTCCCTGACTGTATCCACCTTCTATGTCAGGAAAAAATAAAAATTGTTATGGTTATCTTTTCTCCCTGCTTTAAAGCCCACGATAGACACCATGTTCACAGGGGAAAAGGGAGGTGTTCACCATGCTCACAGGTGGCATGGGGGGTGGGATCTGTGGCCTCAATAATCTAGTTTTAGGCCGTTCACAAAGAACATGTGTGTTCTTTCTCATACCCTATCATTTCTCTTTCTCTTTTCCTAAATAAAAACAAACAAAAAATTGTATGAAGTTCCAACTTAGTTCTGGTTACTGGTAAAAAGAATAAAAAGAAACACAATAGCAATTAAATAGTTGGAAGTCATTCTTATAACTTGATAAAGTTAGGGACATAGTGAAAAGAAATGCTGACATGAAAAGCATGCTTGAACAATAAAATAACATGTCCCTTTAAAATAGTCTTTTTATCATTTTGCAAAACTGGAATAAGAAATATGTATAATATTCAAATGAAATTCTAGTATGTAAAAATTAAATTATGTTAAAAGTATCATTAGCTTTTGTCTTTATCTTTTAACCATAAATTAAACAATAACTTTATAATTAAACCATTTACAATTTAGTCAGTTTTATCCTATGATTTCTGGAATGAAGTTTTCATAGATATATAAATAAGGAAAGAATTTATTTCTTAAGGCAAATAAATATCTATTTTTAATGAATATGACTTTGTACTCATGAAGAAACATGTATTTCTCCTAAAAAGCAAGAAGACTCAATTAATTATTATGCTGATATAGAATACTAATATTTATTTTTGAAAATTAGAAAACGTCACCTTCTACTTTCAAATGCATTACCATTTCATTAATTAAAAGATGAAGTTTGTCTTTCATTTATCTTTCTTCCTGTACAGAGGTCATGGTTGCTGACCTCTGACAGCTGCAGCAGCACCGCTGTGGGAATCTTTCACTCCCCCTCCTGGCAAAACAGCCATTGTCCCTCAGCAGGTGTTTCAGGAATTGGAAGAATGTAGGACAGCAGTTACATCTTGCATATTTATAAAAAGAGACATGCAGCGTCAGTTCTTCATTTTGACTGAATAATGCATTAGATGTGAGACTAGGTTGATTTATTAAATGTAGGATCGTTTTTTGGTTATTAGAGCACTAATCAGATTTTGGCTTTTTTTTTTTTTTTTTATATTCAGTATCAGTCACAATGGCTGCTTCTTACTTTTGTATTTTGTGGTCCAGTAAAAAAATGTGCCTTCAAGTCAATTAAAAAATGCAAAACTTCATAGGTAGCAACAATTGTTGACATTTTATCTCTTTACCAAATCCAGTCCTAAACTGCTGCCATACTGAAGAGGGAAAGTCAGCCGTAGTGTTAAGTTGCTGCCTGGCTAAGTGCTCTGTGAAGAAGAACGCTGCTATGAGCAGCCAAGGGCCATTATGACTTAAATGCACACAAAGGTCATCTAAACTTGCCTTAATCTTTCCCCCATTTTCCACAGTCTGTTTAACATTCACTACTGTTGACATTCAGACTTTCTTCTACCTTCGCTGGGGCTTGATGTGACCTCACCAAGACAGAGCAGACCCTTGGCAGTGCAGCCAGGGAGAGCTCCTGATCGATTGTTCAGGGATTAGCTATCTTTGCACACACAGAAGAGTGAGTCGTTTAAGAAAAAACAAAGGAAAGAAACAATAATCTTTTGACTGACAGAGCAGTCTAAGATTGCTAAAGAATTCAGTGTATGAGTTTCTGAAAAGAACTCCAGCAAACTTTTAAACACATTCTCTGGCATTTTGCTGATCTTAAATAAATTTGTGTTTGTTTCCTTACTTTGCCAAGATAACAATATGTCAAATAAAAAATAAATATAAGCTTAGTAAGGAGAGACTTCATTAGAAAGGATTTTCTAAGTGGGGGAGGGCATTGCAATACAGAGAGATCTCTGAATATTGATCCGTAAATATCTGAAAGGTTAGAGCATAGAGTGTTTTACTATTTTAGGGAGGAATAACTAAGGCTACCCTAGTGGCTCAGAAGGTAAAGAATCTTCCTGCTATACTGGAGACTCAGGTTCAGTTCCTAAGTCAGGAAGATTCCCTGGAGAAGAAAATGGCAAATCCACTCCAGTATACCCTGGAGAATTCTGTGGACAGAGGAGCCTAGTGGGCTACAGTCCCTGGCATCACAAAGAGTCAGACATGACTGACTGACTAACACAATTAAGGCTACCAAGGACTATGTGTGGTGGGGTAGATAGAAAGGCTGGCATTATAGGATGCATGGATACAAGTTAAGTTGCTTCAGTCATGTCTGACTATTTGCAACCCCATGGACTGTAGCCCACCAGGTTCCTCTGTCCATGGGATTCTCCAAGCAAGAATACTGGAATGAGTTGCCATGCTCTCATCCAGGGGATCTTCCAGACACAGGGATCATCTCTTATGTCTTATGTCTCCTGTATTGGCAGGCTGGTTCTTTATCACTAGTGCCACCTGGGAAACCCCAGCATTACAGAATAGTAGACCAGAAAACATTTTATAGTAAGACCTGAATCGACCAAGAATGGGCTGTTTGCTGGCTCTGCCTGAAGCTAATTCAGAGTTCCTCCTGGGGAAACAGAGGGGCTTAACAAGTATTTTGTTCTGATTGATTAACAAGGGACAGTGAGCAAGTTATTGATTTATGAGGTTGCTGCTGCTGCTGCTAAGTCGCTTCAGTCATGTCTGACTCTGTGCGACTCCATAGACGGCAGCCCACCAGGCTCCGCCGTCCCTGGGATTCTCCAGGAAAGAACACTGGAGTGGGTTGCCATTTCCTTCTCCAACGCATGAAAGTGAAAAGTGAAAGTGAAGTCACTCAGTCGTGTCCGACTCTTCGAGACCCCATGGACTGCCACCTACCAGGCTCCTCTGTCCATAGGATTTTCCAGGCAAGAGTGCTGGAGTGGGTTGCCATTAAGAACGGGAATTGGAGGGTCTGTGTCTGGTCTTGTCATTGGTAAGTAAACAAGAGAGATATCCAAGTTTTTAATGGTTTTAAATATCACCAACAACTTTTGAAAGTTGCTATAACTTTAATATAAAGGAGATATGAAATAAGAGTAATCTTTCATAAAAATAATATGCATTTTTAAATTGTAAATACTTAGACATGCATTTACTAGAAGTCAAGATGAAATACATGAGATTCTCGCATCTGTATATAGAGCCACCAGAATGGGATTGCTACTGAAAGTAGATTTAAATGGGTTTTTTCTTTGATGATTTAGGGTTCAGGATGGGGAACACATGTATACCTGTGGCGGATCCGTTTTGATATTTGGCAAAACTAATACAGTATTGTAAAGTTTAAAAATAAAATAAAATTAAAAAAAAAAAGTCTGTGATTAGCATGGCTATTAGTGACATGATTTTCTATAATTATGGATGAGTCCTGGTAATTTTCTCAAACAAATACACACACAGTAAGCAAGCTTGCCTAAATGTAAAAGTTAGCTGCATTCCTGGATGATGCATTTCTACTGAAAGTGAATCACTTTAACAGCATCATCTTTCAGGACTTGAAATGCCTCACTGGAATTCCATCACCTCCAATAGCTTTATTCATAGTGATGGTTTCTAAGTTCCATTTGACTTCAAACTCCATGATGTCTGGCTCTAGGGGAGTGACCACACCATCACAATTGTCTGGGTCATGAAGATCTTTTTTGTATAGTTCTTCTATGTATTCTTGCCACCTTTTCATAATATCGTCTGCTTTTGTTATATCTATATCATTTCTGTCCTTTGTTGTGCCTATCTTAGCATGAAATGTTCCCTTGGTATCTCTAATTTTCTTGAAGAGATTTTTAGTCTTTCCCATTCTATTGTTTTCCTTTGGTTCTTTGTGTTGAACACCAAGGAAGGCTTTCTTGTCTCTCCTTGCTGTTCTTTGGAACTCTGCAGTAAGATGGGTATATCTTTCTTCTTCTCTTTTGCCTTTCCCTTCTCTTATTTTCTCAGCTATTTTTAAGATTTCCTCAGACAACCAGTTTGCTTTGTGCATTTCTCTTTTGGAGGGATGGTCTTGATGACTGCCTCCTGTGCAACGTCACTAACCTCTCTCCATAGTTCTTCAGGCACTCTGTCTAACAGATATAATCCCTTGAATCTCTTTGCCAGTTCTACTATATAATCATAAGGGATTTGATTTAGGTCATACCTGATGATCTAGTGGATTTACCTACTTTCTTCAATTTAAGTCTCAATTTGGCAATAAGGAGTTCATGATCTGAGCCACAGTTAGCTCCCAGTCATGTCTTTGCTGACTGTATAGAGCTTCTCCATCTTTGGCTGCAAAGAATATAATCAGTCTGATTTCGGTGTTGACCATCTGGTGGTGTCCACATGTAGAGTTGTCTCTTGTGTTGTTGGAAGAGGGTGCTTGCTATTACCAGTGCATTCTCTTGGCAAAACTCTATTAGCCTTTGCCCTGCTTCATTTTGTACTCCAAGGATAAATTTGCCTGTTCCTCCAGGTATCTCTTGACTTCCTGCTTTTGCATTCCAGTCCCTTATGATAAAAAGCACATCTTTTTTTTTCTTTTTTTTGGGGGGGGTATTAGTTCTAGAATGTCTTGTACGTCTTCATAGAACCATTCAACTTCAGCTTCTTCAACATTACTGGTTGGGGCATTGACTTGGATTACTGTGACATTGACTGATTTGCCTTGGAAATAAACAGAAATCATTCAGTCATCTTTGAGATTGCCCCCAAGTACTGCATTTCAGAATCTTTTGTTGACTATGAGGGCTACTCCATTTCTTCTAAGGGATTCTGCCCACAGTAGCAGATATAACAGTCATTTGAATTAAATTCACCCATTAAATGTCAATGTTCACTTTTGCCATTTCCTGTTTGACTACTTCCAATTTACCTTGATTCATGGACCTAACATTCCAGGTTCTGATGCCAATCTTATTCAGAAAATTGGATTAAAGATTTGCTGAGCATGGCCCCACCTATCAGAACAAGACCCAGTTTCCCCCACAGTCAGTCTAACCCATCAGGAAGCTTCCATAAAGTGTCTTATACTTATTCACCAAAGGGCAGAAAAATGATAACCACAGTCACAGAAAACTAACCAAATTGATCACAGGGACCACAGCTTTGTCTAGCTCAATGAAACTATGAGCCATGCATATAGGGCCACTCTAGATCGATGGGTCATGGTGGACAGTTCTGACAAAATTGGAGAAGGGAATGGCAAACCACTTCAGTATTCTTGCCTCGAGAACCCCATGAATAGTACGAAAAGGGCATTTAAGTTTGACCTAAATCATATCCCTTATGATTATGCAGTGGAAGTGATGAATAGATTCAATGGATTAGATCTTATAAACAGAGTGCCTGAAGAGTTATGGACAGAGGTTCATAACATTGTACAGGAGGCAAAGACCAAAACCATCCCAAGGAAAAGAAAAAATGAAAACCAGAAAAGTGCTCATCTGAGGAAGATTTATAAACTGCTGAGGAAAGAAGAGAAGCAAAAGTCAAGGGAGAAAAGAAAAGATATACACAATTGAAAACAAAGTTTCAGAATATATCAAGGAGAGAAAAGAAGGCTTTCTTAAATGAACATTGAAAAGAAATACACAGAAGAACTATACAAAAAAGTTCTTAATGACTCAGATAAGAAAGGTAGTGTTATTTGGATAAGCACAAAAATACAATCATGATGAATGACCAAATTATCAGATAGTGTGGACACGCACCTAGAGCCAGACATCCTTGGAATGTGAAGTCAAGTGAGCCTTAGGAAGCATCGCTATGAAGCTATTGGAGGTGATGGAATTCCAGCTGAGCTATTTCAAATCCTAAAAGATGATGCTGTTAAAGTGTTGTACTCAATATGTCAACAAAATTGTAGTAGAAGAGATTAAGAAGATGTGGCAAGAATACACAGAAGAACTATACAAAAAAGTTCTTAATGACTCAGATAAGAAAGGTAGTGTTACTTGGATAAGCACAAAAATACAATCATGAAAACTAAGCAGCAGCCAGAGGAATAGAAATGGTCAGTTCATATTCCAATCCCTAAGAAGAGCAATGTGAAAGAATGTTGAAACTATGATACAGTTGCACTCATTCAACATGCTAACAAGGCTATGTTCCTTCAAGCTAGGCTTCAGCACTATGTGAATTGAGAACTTTCAGATGTATAAGTGAGTCTAGAAAAGCCAGAAGAACCAGAGATCAAATGTGGGTTAAGAAGAAAAAATTAGAACCAGAAATGGAACAACTGAGTGGTTCCTTGGGAAAGGAGTATGACCAGGCTGTGTATTGTCACCCTGCTAATTTAAATTATATACAGAGTACATTATGTGAAGTGCTGGGCTGGATGAATCACAGCCTTAATCAAAATTACCAGGAGAAATATCAACAATCTCAGATATGCAGATGATACCACTCTGATGGCAGAAATGGAAGAAGAACTAAAAAAGCTTTTAATGAAGAAGAAATGAGAGTAAAAAAGCTGTCTTGAAACTCAAGATAAAAACAAAACAAAAACAAACTAAGATCATGTTATCTGGTCGCATCACTTTATGGCAAATAGGGATAAAGTGAAAGCAGTGACAGATTTTACTTTCTTGGGCTCCAAAATCACTGTGGATGTTGACTGTAGCCACAAAATTTAAAGATTCTTGCTCCTTGGAAGAATAGCTATGACAAATCTAGACAGTGTATTAAAAAGCAGAGACATCATTTGGCTGACAAAGGTCCATATAGTCAAAGCATTAATTTTTCCAGTAGTCAAGTACAGATGTGAGATTTGGACAATAAAGAAGGCTCCAGTACTTTGACCACCTGATGCAGACAGCTGACACATTGGAAAAGGCCCTGATACTGGGACAGAATGAAGCAGGAATAGAAAGGAACAACAGAGAGGAAAATGGTTAGATAGTATGACTGACTCAATGGACAAGAATTTGTGCAAATCTGGGAAATAGTGGACAGAAAAGCCTGGTGTGCTCCTTTCCATGGGATTGGAAATAGACATGACTTAGTGACTGTACAATAAAAGCAACAAATTTTATAAAATATTATATAAATGATAATAGCTATGTTTGCTATATATTTTGTCAGTTTACAATTCATTACAGTTTACAAAATTATTTCATGAACTCATAACCCTTGCCTTTTTGATCTCCAAATGCGCTTCTGTCTCAAAGGAAAGATTCTCTATTTCGGGGCCCCATCAGCCTTGGTCTCTCTCTGTTGATCACAGATGGGAGAATACAAAAGTAAGGGCAGGTACATGAGAATTGTAGATGGCCTGAAAAAAAATTTTGTATAAATCAGATTCCTCTTTGTGGCAATTTTCATTAAGAATATTAGAAGGAATTTGACAAATGGAAAAGAAACAAAAAAAGCAATTAAAAATAAACAAAACCAAGTCCAGACTTCTGTTATATAGCTGAGTCACAGTTACAGGCAGGACACTGAAAGTCCACAAAATGTTGCTTAGACTCCCTTGAGTCTGGTAGCCTTCCTCAAGGTGAGTAAGATCCAGCCTTGTCAACACTGAGTCCTTAAACTTATGTGGACTTCTCCTTATTACCTTTAACAACACACTTTCTTAATTAGATCTATTTCTGATAGATGCTTTATCCTTAGAGCAAAATTATCCTAATTAAAATAAATGACTTGCCCAAGTTTGTATCCCAGTGTCTAGCAAAGTGCCTTGCACACAATAGGCAATCAGTAATAAATAAATAAATATTTTAAAAGAAAATATCTGTACCTAAAAAAGTTCTAGGGTATTTTGTTTGAATTATCAATACTACCATTTGCTATAGGTATATGTCTATGAAAAATAAATATATGGAATAGAAAGGAATTTTAAAAATGATTAGGATGAAATTTTTCTCTTTTCAAAATGGCTTTAAGTGACATAATTTTCCCTAAAAACATATGAATTGACCTAAAAATCTCTTTTTCTTACTTTTTAAAAATATATACCATAAATTGCCCTGAGACAGCATTTGTGTTCCTGCTTGAGTTGATAAAACCTTTGTAGTTCACTGGCATCTTCATTATGCATGGAATGCGACTGTGTAGAATATATAGTGACTAGCAGAGCAGTAATGTATTACCTTGAAGCTCACATAGATCAGGATCTGGTGGCTAGATAGAGAGATGGGATAAAATTCAGGTTGAGCAAACTTATTTTCAGTGGAGATTTCTTGACTTGAGAGAAGAAAAGTTTTATGACTATTGGGGCTGTTTTATAGAGAGGATCCTGCATTTGTCAAAAAGGCTGATGACCAACCTACTCCACTATTGGCTTTTATAACATGTGCATGTCTCTTTTCATTTCTCATGATGTTGTTTTAAAGTTTCACTTTTATCATCATACACCTAAGCATATTTTATCACCTCAGTACTTCCCACAATGTCTTGTTCCAAACTTATCTCTGAAGTATGATATATTTGTTTATTAAATGATTCATATTCTAGTCCTGGTAATAGCCCAGTGAATGTAAATCTTCAATGAAATAATTTAAGGACAAAGTCACAAAACTAATTATGTATTAACAATGAGAACTATGCTCATATGAATTTGCTATTTATTCTGACTGGGGTTAGTTTTCTACCAACGTGAATTCTCTCTTTCCATTTATAATAGAACTTCTGAGTTTTAGGTGAGCACAAGGTTACCCAATGATTACTACACTTCTCAGCCTCACTTGGAGTTTGCTGTGAATGGAGGTTATGTGAACCTTCTCTACGTTGTCCTCTTGAAAAGGGATTTTGCCCTTTCTTCCCTCTCCCTGAGATATAGATCTGATAATAGGCATTGGAGCATCTTCTTCAGATCTAGAAATTGAAGCTGTATATTGAGAATGGTGGGGCATTCCATGAGGTGCTAGTGGTAAAGAACCCACCTGCCAATGCTGAAAACATAAGAGATGCAGTTTCTTTCCCTGGGTTGGGAGAATCTCTTGGAGAAGGGTACAGCAACCCACTCCAGTATTCTTGCCTTGAGAATCCCGTGGACAGAGGGGCCTGGTGGGCTACAGTCTATAGGGTTGCACAGAGTTGGACACGACTGAAGTGACTTAGCACACATACATACATTGAGAATGGCAATGCTGCCATCCTTCTGAAACACTAAAAGAGGGAGAAAGGATATTTTAAAGCTTCTATAATTTTTGGTATCTTTATTATAGGCAGGTCAGGATATACCATAATGTTACATTCACAAGTTAAAATTCCACTTCCACTTTCTATCTCTATTCATTTCCTCAGTTTCTTTACTCTTGAAGAGATTATTCAGATTTTTCAGAAAGTCTTAGTGATTCTTCTATTCCTATATTATTATTGTCTTTCATCATCTCATAGGGGCTGTCTTCTCTTTTTCCTGAGTCCTATGGTTCTCCCATTTTCTGCAGTTATTTATAAATCTTTTAAAATTAGATCATAACCAGTATAACTTATATATTCATCCTCAGCCCTTAGCACATTGTTTGGCTCACCCTATAATTCAAGAAATTTGGCTTGAGTGAATGAGCACAGAAACCTCCAAACAAGGGAACCCAAACAGAGAAGAGTAGCATGGGGACTCTGGGATGGAGAAGGAGGAGCTGCCTCACTGAGAGGCTTCCCTGAGAACCAAAGAAGGGCAGACACCAGGAATCAAGGCTTGATTATTATGCATGTGAGCCTCAGGTTGTTTATTTTTCCTTAATTTTAATTTTTTAGTGCCAGCTGGCAGAGCCTACCCCTCCCCTACCAGCTGCCTGCCTGAGATGCTGGCCGGCTGCCAGCAGCTGTGCCTGTGGAAAGAGTCTCCCCCAGACACTCAAAGGCAGGGCTCTGAATATCACTCCCTTAAGTTTTCTTGATAACTTGATTTTTTTTTTTAACTTTTAATCATTAAGTTAGTTATCCTTTGAACAGTCAACTTTCTTCAAGAATTAAGGTAGTTGTGGTTCTCTAAAGCTGTAGTTATCACACTTTAGATTTTGTTTGCATTTCTTAGACCTAAATAACAGCAAAAATAAGTACTTCAGTTCAAGTAATTTTGTATTTCTCTTATTTCTCATTGCTTTTCTTGGTGAGTATTGGAATTCAAGAAATTCTTTTTTAATTCTTGGTGTCAAGTTTGTATTCATATTTGTATCTGTAGTGACTAAAAGTTGTCACTTAATGGAATCAGTTTAGTAAGCTGTACAAACTAAATTAGCAAACTCTATCTAGTTTCTACTGAATGTGTATCTAAGTCACAGTTGGCTATCTTGTTAGTGGCCTGAGTTAAAAAGTTCAGTGAGACAGTGAACTAACCCAACCTTTCACTTCTAGGGGATGTCCCTTGCATATTGAAGGCTCATTAACAGAGATTTTGCTCTGAGATTGACCACAGCATACTTTTTCTAACAGGTTTTCTTACTTTGAGACATGGTAAATATCTATTACAAATCCAACTGACATTTACTTTTTAAATTATTGTCTGTATTTTTTTCTAATGTACTCAGGAAGTATGCATATTTCCCATCTTTTCAAATATTGATTCTGATATATTATTTAGTAAATTAAAGAATGGTTGGTTTGCATACTAAACTTCACAAGTCACTCATAATATGTTACATTTATATTGTCATTTAGAGTTCTACAAAGTCTTTCCATGTATGCTATCTGTGAACAAACTAGAAAAATAAAATCATGTTTAATTCATCATAATATCCTTAGTATCTAACCCAGTGCTAGCTCATGGAAGGTATATATACTTTTAATGAACTCATTAGAGTCTCTCAGCAAATCAAAGATGCTATGATAATTTTTAACATGTTCACAAATTCTTGGTACTCTTTTATTAGTTTCTGATTATTGCCACATGACAAATTACCACAAAGTTAATGGCTTAAAACCACACAAATTTATTGTCTTATAGTTCTCAGTCAGTCAGTTCAGTTACTCAGTCATCTTCAATTCTTTGTGACCCCATAAACTGCAGTACATCAGGCTTCCCTGTCCATCAACAACTCCCGGAGCTTATTAAACTCATGTCCATTGAGTCGGTGATGCCATCCAACCATCTCATCCTCTGTTGTCCCTTTCTCATCCTGCCTTCAATCTTTCCCAGCATCAGGGTCTTTTCAGGTAAGTCAGTTCTTCATCAGGTGGCCAAAGTATAGAGGTTTCAAATTTAGCATCAGTACTTCCAATAAATACTCAGGATTGATTTCCTTTAGGATGGACTGATTGGATCTCCTTGCTGTTCAAGAGATGCTCAAGAGTTTTCTCTAACAACACAGTTGAAAAGCATCAATTCTTATGTGTTCAGCTTTCTTTATAGTCCAACTCTCACATCCATGCATGACTACTGGAAAAACCATAGATTTGACTAGATGGACCTTTGTTGGCAAACCAATGTCTCTGCTTTTTAGTATGTTGTCTAGGTTAGTCATAACTTTTCTTCCAAGGAGCAAGCATCTTTTAATTTCATGGCTGCAGTCACCATCTGCAGTGATTTTGGAGCCCCCCAAAATAAAGTCTGTTACAGTTTCCATTGTTTCCCCATCTATTTGCCATGAAGTGATGGGACTGGGTGCCATGATCTTAGTTTTCTGAATGTTGAGCTTTAAGCCAACTTTTTCACTCTCCTCTTTCACTTTCATCAAGAGGCTCTTTAGTACTTCTACCCTTTCTGCCATAAGGTGGTGTCATCTGCATATCTGAGGTTGTTGACATTTCTCCCGGCAATCTTGATTCCAGCTTGTGCTTCATCCAGTCCAGAATTTCACTTGATGTGCTCTGCATATAAGTTAAATAAGCAGGGTGACAATATACAGCCTTGACGTACTCCTTTTCCTATTTGGAACCAGTCTGTTGTTCCATGTCCAGGTCTAACTGTTGCTTCCTGATATGCATACAGATTTCTCAAAAGGCATGGTAGGTGTTCTGGTCTTCCCTTCTCTTTAAGAATTTTCCACAGTTTGTTTTGATCCACACAGTCAAGGGCTTTGGCATAGTCAGTAAAGAAGAAGTAGATGGTTTTCAGAAACTCTCGCTTTTTTGATGATCCAAAGGATGTTTGCAATTTATTTCTGGTTCCTCTATTTTTTCTATATCCAGCTTGAACATCTGGAAGTTCATGGTTAATGTACTGTTGAAGCCTGGCTTGGAGAATTTTGAGCATTACTTTGCTAGCCTGGGAGATGCATGCAATTGTGCGGTAGTTTTAGCATTCTTTTGCCTTGCCTTTCTTTGGGATTGAAATGGAAAAAGACCTTTTGCAGTCTTTGGCCACTGCTGAGTTTTCTAAATTTGCTGGCATATTGAGTGCAGCACTTTCACAGCATCATCTTTAAGGATTTGAAATAGCTCAACTGGAATTCCAACTGAGGAAGGCTTTTTTAAAATTTTTTTTTTATTGAAGGATATTGCTGTTCTTTGGAACTCTGCATTCAAATGGTATATCTTTTTTTTTTTCTCCTTTGCCTTTAGCTTCACTTTTTTTCTCAGCTATTTGTAAGGCCTTGTCAGACAATGATTTTTCCTTTTTTTATCTTTCTTTTTCTTGGGGATGGTCTTTATCACTGCCTCCTGTACAATGTCATGAACCTCCAGAGTTCTTCAGGTACTCTGTCTGTCAGATCTAATCCCTTGAATCTTTTATCACTTCTACTGTATAATCATAAGGGATTTGATTTAGGTCATACCTGAATGGTCTAGTGGATTTCCCTACTTTATTCAACTTAAGTCTGAATTTGGCAATAAGGAGTTCATGATCTGAGCCACAGTCAGCTCCTTGTATTGCTTTTGCTGACTGTATAGAGCTTTTTTATCTTTGACTGCAAAAAAACATAACCAATGATATCAGTATTGACCATCCTGTGATGTCCGTCTGTAGAGACTATTATGTTGCTGGATCATCAAAAAATCAAGAGCATTCCAAAAAAGCAACTACATTTGCTTTATTGACTACACCAAAGACTTTGACTGTGTATATCAAAACAAACTGTGGAAAATTCTTCAAGAGATGGGAATACCAGACCACCTGACCTGCCTCCTGAGAAATCCATGTGGAGGTCAAGAAGCAACAGTTAGAACTGGACATGGATAACAGACTGGTTCCAAATCAGAAAAGGAGTATGTCAAGGCTGTATATTGTCAACCTGCTTATTAATAACTTATATTCAGGTACATCATGTGAAATGCTGGGCTAGATGAAGCATAAGCTGGAATCAAGATTGCCTGGAGAAATATCAATAACCTTATATACTCTGATGACACCTCCCTTATGGCAGAAAGCGAATAAGATGTGTTTGTTAACCATCTATATGTCTTTGTAGAAATGTCTGTTTAGGTTTTCTTCCCGTTTTTTGATTGGGTTGTTTGTCTTTCTGGTGTTGATTTGTATAAGCTGCTTGCATGTTTTGGAAATTAATCCTTTGTCTGTTTCATTTGCTATTATTTTCTCTTATCCTGAGTGTTGCCTTTTCTATCCCCTTTCATAGCTTCCTTGGTATTAAAGCATCTGTCTGCAATTTGGGAGAACTGGGTTTGATCCCTGGGTTGGGAAGATTCCTCAGAGAAGGAAATGTCAACCCACTCCAGTACTCTTGCCTGGAAAGTCCCATGGACAGAGGAACCTGGTAGGCTACAGCCCATGGGGTCACAAAGAGTCAGACATGACTTCACTTTCACTTTGCTTTGCAAAAGATTTTATGTTTAGTTAGGTCCCATTTGCTTATTTTTGCTTTTATTTCCCTTACTCTAGGAGGTGGATCATAGAGGATCTTGCTTTGATTTAAGTCATCAAGTGCTGTGCTTATGTTTCCTTTAAGAGTTTTATGGTTTCTGACCTTACATTTAGGTCTTTAATCCATTTTGAGTTTATCTTTGTGAATAGTGTTAAAAAGTGTTCTAATTTCACTCTTTTACAAGTAACTGTCCAGGTTTCCCATCACCACTTATTGAAGTGGCTGTCTTTGGCCCATTATATATTCTAGCCTCCTTTGTCAAAAATAAGGTACCCAGAGGTGAGTGGGTTTATCCTGTGCTTTTCATCTTGTTCCATTGGTCTATATTTCTGTTTATATCCCAGTACCATACTATCTTGATAACTGTAGCTTTGTAGTATAGACTGAAGTCAGGAAGGTTGATTTCCCCCAGTTCTGTTCATTCTCAAGATTACTTTGGTTATTCAGGGTCTTTTGTGTTCCCATATGAATTGTGGAACATTTTTGTTCTAGTTCTGTGAAAAATGCCACTGGTAATTTGATAGGAATCACATTGAATCTGTAGATTGCATTTGGTGATATTGTTATTTTCACAATATTGATTCTTCCTACCTGGTAACATGTAATATCTCTCCATCTGTTTATGTCATCTTTGATTTCTTTCATCAGCATCTTATAATTTTCTGTATCCAGTTCCTTTGTCTCCTTAGGTAAGTTTATTCCTAGATATTTTATTCTTTCTGTTGAAATGGTGAATGGGATTGATTCCTTAATTTTTCTTTCTGATTTTTCATTGTTCAGTTCAGTTCAGTCGATCAGTTGTGTCCAACTCTTTGTGACCCCATGAATCGCAGCACGCCAGGCCTCCCTGTCCATCACCAACTCCTGGAGTTCACTCAAACTTATGTCCATCAAGTCAGTGATGCCATCCAGCCATCTCATCCTCTGTCGTCCCCTTCTCCTCCTGCCCCTAATCCCTCCCAGCATCAAAGTCTTTTCCAATGAGTCAACTCTTGGCATGAAGTGGCCAAAATACTGGAGTTTCAGCTTTAGCATCATTACTTCCAAAGAACACCCAGGGCTGATCTCCTTCAGAATGGACTGGTTGGATCTCCTTGCAGTCCAAGGGACTCTCAAGAGTCTTCTCCAACACCACTGCCCAAAAGCATCAATTCTTCAGCACTCAGCTTTCTTCACAGTCCAACTCTCACATCCATACATGACCACTGGAAAAACCATAGCCTTGACTAGATGGATCTTTGTTGGTAAAGTAATGTCTCTGCTTTTGAATATGCTCTCTAGGTTGGTCATAACTTTCCTTCCAAGGATTAAGCGTCTTTTAATTTCATGGCTGCAGTCACCATCTGCAGTGATTTTGGAGCCCCCCAAAATAAAGTCTGTCACTGTTTCCACTGTTTCCCCATCTATTTCCCATTAAGTGATGGGACTGGATGCCATGATCTTCATTTTCTGAATGTTGAGCTTTAAGCCAACCTTTTCACTCTCCTTTTTCACTTTCATCAAGAGGCTTTTTAGTTCCTCTTCAATTTCTGCCATAAGCGTGGTGTCATCTGCATGTCTGAGGTTATGGATATTTCTCCTGGAAATTTTGATTCCAGCTTGTGCTTCTTCCAGCCCAGCGTTTCTCATGATGTACTCTGCATATAAGTTAAATAAGCAGGGTTAGTTTTCATTGTTAGTATATAGAAATTAGAAATGCAAGTGATTTTTGTGTATTGAATTTTTTATCCTGCAACTTTGCTGAATTCACTGATTAGCTCCATTAATTGTTTGATAGTACAGGGTTTTTTATGTATAGTAGCATGCCATCTGCAAATAAGAAAATTATACTTATTTTCTGATCTGGATTCATTTTATTTCTTTTTTTCTCTGATTGCCATAGCTAGCACTTCCAAAACTGTGCTGAATAATAATGGTAAGAGTGGGGCATCCTTGTCTTGTTCCTGATTTCAGAGGGAATCCTTTCATTTTTTCACCATTAAGTTTAATATTTGCTGAGGGCTTATCATATACAGCCTTTACTATGTTGAGATAAGTTCCTTCTATGCCCATTTTTTGAAGAGTTGGAATCATATGTGGGTGCTGAATTTTGTCACAGGCTTTTTCTGCATCTATTGAGATTATCATATGGCTTTTATCTTTCAATTTGTTAATATGGTGTATCACATTGACCAATTTGTGTATGTTGAAGAACCCTTGCATCCCTGGGATAAACCCAACTTGATCATAGTGTATGAGTTTCTTAATGTGTTTTTGAATTTTGTTTGCTAGAATTTTGTTGAGGATTTTCGCATCTATATTCATCAGTGATATCAGCCTGTAAGTTTTCTTTTTTTGTGTTGTTTTTGCCTAGTTTTTAGATGTGTCTTTAGGTCTGAAGTGGGTTTCTTGTATACAGGATATATATATATATATATATATATATATATATAATTTTCTTAATTGTTTGGGATTTTTTTTGTAGGCCTTTTTCTTCTCTTGTATTTCCTAACTATATAAGTCCTTTTAACATTTGATGTAAAATTGGTTTGGTGATACTAAATTCTCTTAACTTTTGCTTGACTGTAAAGCTCTTGATTTCTCCATCAATTTTGAATGAGATCCTTGCAGGATAGACTAATCTTTGATGTAAATTTTTTCCCTTTCAGTACTTTAAATATATCTGTCTTTCCTTCTGGCCTGCAGAATTTCTGCTGACAGATGAGCTGTTAAGCATATGGATTTTCCCTTGTATGTTGCTTTTCTTCTGCTGCTTTTAATTTCTTTCTTTGTGTTTAATTTTTGTTAGTTTGATTAGTATGTGTATTGACATGTTTCTCTTTGGTTTTATCCTGTATGGTACTCTTTGTGCGTCTTGGACTTGATTGGCTAGTTCTTTTCCCATGTTTGGGAAATTTACAACCATACTCTCTTCAAAAATTTTCTCAGTGCCTTTCTTTTTCTCTTCTTCTTCTGGGACTCCTATAATTTGGATTTTGGTGCATTTAATATTGTCCTGGAGGTCTCTGAAACTATCCTCAGTTATTTTCATTCTTTTTACTTTATTCTGTTCTTCAGCAGTTCTTTCCACCATTTTATCTTTCAGATCACTTATCTGTTCTGTTTCAGGTATTCTGCTATTGATTCCTTCTAGAGCATTTTTAATTTCAGTAATTGTGTTGTTTGTCTCTATTTGTTTATTTTTTATTTTTTCTAGGTCTTTGTTAACTGATTCTTGCATTTTATACATTCTTTTTTCAGTTTCAGATCATATTTACTATCATTATTCTGAACACTTTTTTCAGGTAGTTTGCCTATTTCCTCTTCATTTATTTGGATTTGTATGTTCTAGATTGTTCCTTCATTTGCACAGTATTTTTCTGCCTTTGCTTATTTTTTTTTTTTTTATTGTGTTTAATCTTTCCTTTTCCCAGGCTTCAAGGTTGAATCCTTTCTTCCTTTTGGTTTCAGCCCTCATAACACTGGTCTAGTGATACGTGTAATCTTCATGAAGTGTGTGACTTGTGCTTGTGTTCTGGTGGAAGGAAGTGAATTTTTCTTTTTTCTTTTTTTTTCTCTTTTTTTTCTCTGATGGGCAGTGTTGAGTGAGGTTTAATCCTGTCTGTTGATGACTGGGTTTGTATTTTTGTTGTTTGTTGTTTGGATGAGGTATCCTGCACAGGATGCTGCTGGTAGTTGGGTGATGTCGGGTCTTGTATACAAGTGGTTGCCCTTGTAGGAGTTCTTATTAATTAATACTCCCTAGGGTTAGGAGTTCTCTGGTGGTTTGGGGTCTTGGAGTCAGCAGTCCCACTCCAAAGACTCAGGAATTGATCTCTGGCTGTGGAATGGAGGGTCCACAGGTGGCTTGTAATGGCATTATATGGGATTGAAACAGATACCAAAAATAAGAAACAAAAAACCATACCCCAGGCAAATGGCAATTACAAAAGCAGGCAAATAATAACTAAAATAAAGGAATACACACTCACACACACATCCATAAGCAAAACCAAAACAGACCAACAACAATAAAGTGCAATAAGTTAACTTGGCAAACAAAGGAAACCAAAAATGATGCCCACATAAAAACAAAGCTAACTAAAATACAACCTGGGAAGCAAAACTAAAGCAAGGTGCCAACTGGGGAATAAAGCAATGAAAAGAAAGCAAACTAAAACACTAAAAAACACAGTGGAAAAAAATAAACAGAAGGAAAGAGGGAAAGAATAAAAATGCAATGTTAAATAGAGGTAGATAAAAAAGATTTATGTATATTAAAGATTAACTGTAATTTCTCAATTGGGCAAAATTTTTTCAAACATAAAATCCTTCATAAACCAACTACGTTCAGGGCAATTTATAAATAAGCAAATCAAATGCAAACAGTCAGAGTTGACAATGTACAGTGCAAATTAGAAATGAGTAATAGAAGTAATAAAATTATCCAGATGTATAAAAAAAAAAGATTAACTGTAATGTAAAAAGAACACTAGGAAAAGCAAACAAAAGAATGAATGTAGAAAATTAATTAAAATTTAAATTTAAATTAAAAAAAAGGGAAAACCCCACAGAACCACAAAAGGACATGAAAGAAATAGAATGTGTGATTTAAAAAAAAAAATGCTGAAAAGCTTAAATAGATTTAATAATTCTAATAAAACCAGCAACTACAACAACAGAGAAAAAAGAAAAGAAAGGAAAAAAAGAAAGAAAAATCCATAAGCAACTTCAGAACATGTTAAAATGTAAAAATAATAAATGTTTTGCTTGACTCTGCTGTCAGTGTCCTTTCCCTAACTGGGCATCACAGTCCACCTCTCCTTTCTAGGATGCCCTCCAACACTGTGTTGGTCTTTGGACCCACTATGGGGACAACTTAGATTCTTATCTGGTCCTATTTCTGTGTGTTCTTGCCTCCAGTGTCCACAACTGTCAGAACTAGCTCATTTTCTTTTGTGGGAACTCTCCGTTTATATATTCCATAGGCAAAGTCTGCCTAGTTATTGTGTGGATTTAATATGCAGCTTGTTCAGCTGGTGGGAAGGTTTTGGGTCCTCTTCCTTAGCCACACTGCCTCTGGGTTTCAATTACAATTTTATCTCTACCTCTGCATTTAAGTCATCCACAGGGTTTTGTTCCTGAGGCTGCTGTGGAAGACTGAGGTCTGCCCCAGTGAGGACCAGATGTGGAGGTGGTGCAGCTGCTTGGATCACAGGGGCCCTGGCATCACCAGGTACTCAGGGGAGCTGGCAGCTAGGGAAGCAGGAAATATGATACTCTAGAAGGGCATGGCAACCCACTCCTGTATTCTTTCCTGGAGAATTCCATGGACAAAGAAACCTGGCAGGCCACAGTCCACAGGGTTTGCAAAGAGTCAGACATGAACAATCAAAGCAACCTTACATGCATGGATGCAGGGCTTTTTCTAGTGCCTGGCAGCTCTGTCCCAGTGGGGATCATGCATGCAGGTGGCATGGTAGCTTGGATCATGGGGACCCTGGCAATGCTGGCTACACAGGAATGCTGGCACTACTGTCAAAGGAGATATGGTGCTATTAGGGCTTTTTCTAGCCTGTGGCAGCTCTGCCCCAGTGAGGATTGAACATGAACGTGGTGCAGCTAGGTGGGTCCTGGGGACCCTGGAAGTGCCACGTGTACAGGGACACCAACTGCCTCAACCACAGGAGCTATGGCCCAATCAGAGTTTTTCTAGCCTCTGTCAGCTGGTGATCAGAAGGCCTCTTTGACTTGTCTTTCTCTGTTGTTCCACCCATTCAGGCACTTAAAGGGCTCCCCTGGCTGGGGTTCTTCTCTGTTGTTTGGCACATCAGGCATTTTAAAGGGACAGCCTCTATTGTTCAGTTGCCAGTGCTGGCAGTGTGAGGAGAGAAGCTACAGTGTCGGCTCTACCCCTTACATGTAACTCTTCAGTATTGCCTTGACTCCATGGCTGCCTGGTTTTCCTCCACAGGCATTTCCCACTACAGTCTTCTCCCTCAGGTCCCCTTGGGCCGTCTCCACAGTCAACAGCAGACTTCACCCTGGGATTGCTCCACAGTCCCTATGCTCCAGCTCCCAGCTACTGTGCCTTCTAGGGGACCTGTGTCCCTGTCCAGGGTACATATGGCTCCAGTAAGGATTATCTGTGTGATTTTCATTCCATTTAGATTGTCACACATCAGCTGCTTCACTCTCAGCTTCAAATGTTTCTCTTCTGTCCCAAAGAATTGCCCTGATGGTAGGGATCAGACCCCTGCTCCATTTCTCCCACCCACCAAGGGCAGGTCCAGTTCTACTCTCTCTTCTTTTTCCCTCTACTTCCTTTGCCCTACCAAGTTTTGTGTGGTTCTGTATATTCTTTTCCAGTGGTCAGGTACTGCTGCCCACTCTCAGAGGGTGTTCTGGAAGCTCTTCTGTGTCTAAAGGTGTATATCTGATGTATCCATGGAGATAGATGTATTCCACATCCACTTGCCTCTCTGCCATCTTGTTCTCTTCCTGATTTGATTTTTTATCACAATTAAGCTACTAGGTAGACTTTACTATTACCATTTTATAAGTATCCTCAAACAGAAAGGACTGTTTCAATCACTATTCGAATGTAGAACTTCCTTATTATAGGAAGTTGCAGCCTGGTTGCATGGTTGTAACCTAAGCAATAATACCTGACCATAAAGTACACTACCATTTGGTGATTTTTCTATAGATTTCACAAATTAACACCTGCATAATTTTTCCTGTTGACTATTTATCTCTCCATGTTGGGCATTCTAATTATCAGACCATGGTATGTAAGCTTCTGTGTCTTTATACATGATTCTTTCCCTAGTTAATGTTCTACTCATTTTCTAAAGCTTATTATAAGTCACCTCTTGCAAGAAATCAAGACTTACCCCTCTCAACTACACACTTTTATGGGAATAGATTTTCCCTAATACCTTAAATTGCACCCTTTGCCTATATGTTACTTCACTGGGGTTTCGTTGTTTCATCTGTTCCTTCCCCAGTTGCTTATGAACTCTTTGATTTTAATGCCTGAGTCTTGGCATTCTCTAGCAGGTAGAGATAGTTAGATTTCCATGCATGTTAAATTAATCACTTAGGGTTCTGTATAGTTAAGTACAGCTCATCCTTCCTTAGCAGTAGAAGCTGTGGTTTTTTTCATCTCATCTGTTCCTATTTAACCTGATGACTGGTAAGTTCAGTGTTACAAAATTTTTCTTACCTCAAAAGTGTAATATCTGTGTATGGATTTAAAAATGATTTTTGCATTTTAAGTAACAATTTCCATTCTTTCGGAACAAATTTTACCTAAGCCTCAACCTGAGAATGTGAAACTTACAGAAAATTTCATTCTACTATTAAACTTTGGAATGTAATTTTAGAAGTGAAAACAGAATCCAGAAGTTAAATTTCATTTCTAAATTGATATTTACTTGGAGCATAGTATTGGAAATTGTCTTTCAATTTTCAGTGAGATTGTCAGGTAGTATGTTGCTCAATGACTTCAAGATATAATATCTGCTACCATAGTAGCCTAAGGATCTTAAAAAATGATATATGACTAGTGGAATTAAATCTTGTATAGAATAGGTATCTTGTTACATATTAAGGATCATAAAATACTGTTCCTTTATATCAAGAATTAAAAAAAATTCATTCATTTGAATTTTGAAATTCAAAATTTAATTATGAATGAATTTTTTCATTCATAATGAAATAAAGAGTTTAACAAAGGGCTTTAGGCTTGCAGTGTATTAATAAACAACAACATATTTTTTGTTTATCTGAATAATAATTACACATTTACAAATTCAATCATCAGCCTTGGAAAATGCATTCAGTAGCAATACCTAGAATTATGTGTTTTTCATTTTCCATTGATTAAGTAGTGCCCGTTATAATAAAGGTTGGAAGATAAAGAAAGCTTTTAGCTGTTAAAGTACATTCATGTTTATAAGACATAAAATACTTCAACATTTCTTAACTTGGAGCTCATCATTTAACCATAAAGACCAAATATCAAGTTGTCTTTATAATGATATTTAATAAAGAAATTTGCAAACCTTTGCACCTTACGGAGTCTATTTTTGTTTCAGTATTCTGGCATAAACTTTAAAGTGGGTCTCCTTCCCTCAGTGTCATATGTATTGCTAAATACTTTAGAGATATATTAAATACAGTTATCATTTCCCCTAATTTTTATGTAATAAACACAGAGTGGTGATTCTGTAAGACAGAGGACAGAGTAGATTTGTGTTAAGGTAAAACGAGAGAGGGTAGAGGGTGGAGGTAGAGGAAACAACACTAACACTATTAAGGCTAGATCTAACTTATGCACCATTTATAAAACTTTTTCTTAAAAAATATAGCATCAACAGCTATTTTTTTTATTTCATTTTTCAAATGGTGAGAAATGTGCTGGGGTTTTGTTGTTGTTGTTCTTTTTTTTTTTTTCTATTTTAAGATTGTTGTCATTGTGCCCTTGGTATGTATTAGTTTGGAATGTGTTAGTCAGCAAGGGCTGCCATAGCAAAATAATACAGAATGGGTAGCTTGAACAATAGAAATTTTTGATTTTAGAGTTCTGGAGTCTAAATGTTCAAGATCAGCATGTTAGACAATTTGGTTTCTCTTGAGATCTCTCTTGACCTAGAGAAGGTCACCTTTGGGGGTGTCCCCACAGGGCCTATACTGTGTATATGTGCATCATTGGTGCCCCTCTGTCTGTCCTAGTCTCTTCTTACAAGGACACTAGTCAGATTGGACTAAGATCTACTTTAATGATTTAAATCCCTGTCTCAAATACAGTCATTTTCTGAGTTATTAAGTTTGGGAGGCCAGTAGATATCCACATAGAAAGCATGGATTTTTGCTGTTTACTTATCCAAAAAATATAGATTTAACTTGTTGAGAATAATATATTTATTTACATAATATTTATTCATATTACTTTATGGAACTGTACCTATTTATTATAATTCCTGTGCAACTGTTTATGTATGACAAATAGTATTTACTAAGACTGTTACAGAAAATTGACCTTTCACTATGGTCTACTATGACCAGCTTCTTGGTGGTTCAAATAATGAAGAAACTGCCCACAAGGTGGGAGACACAGGTTCAATCCCTGGGTTGGGAAGATCCCCTGGAGAAGAAAATGGCTACCCAGCCCAGTATTCTTGCCTGGGAAATCACGTGAACAGAGGAGCCTGACAGGCTCTAGTCCATTCAGTCTTATAGAGTCAGACACGATTGAGCAACTAACACAACAACGTGGTCTAGCATAACAGAAAGGAAAAGAGAAAGATTTCAATATGATTTTTATATTGAATGATACCTATAAGGAGAATATACATCTTAAAGAGAAGACCAATAGAACTAGAATGAAAAGCTTTCCTCATGGAAAAGCTTTCAATATAAATTTGAAAGCTATGAAGGAATGAAATTTCTTTAAAATGAGATAGAAAGTGTAATAGACCACTGGCTTTTGAAAACCCTATGATGTGTTCACTGTGTAGCACACTTGAAATTGTATTATTTAAAACTACATAATTATCTATTTACTTAATAATTAAATATCTTCGATCAAAAGTGATAACAATAGTTGATTCATTCAAAGAGTCTATCCATGTAAAACTATATAGAACTTATAAATGTGTGGCAATAGCTCAGTGTGAAGCAGCATATTATAAAGTGCTGTCATGGAGAGCCTGGAAAATGTAAATATAACTCAGTGCTTTGCCTGCCTGCCATGACTAGACAAAGACTTCCTATTATGCTTTATTTCACATCATGATTTCAGATATTATTTAGTCCATGTTATATATTTTTCCTTTATCAAGAATTCTAGCTTTTTGCATTAATGGCATCTTAATAAATAATTATCATCTTAAAAATGCATGTGATTTTCTTACAAATCATTGCTCTTGGTTGAACAACTGAATGGGTACAACTCACTAGGCTTATGGGATACAGACAAACTAAAGAGACCTGTTGCTTTCAAGTTGTTGTGATCTACTGGAGGAGACAAAAAAGCAAGCTAACTTAACAAGGCAATACGATAACTGGAAAATTAAAGGTAAACATATTGTGTTTAGAGGCAAAGACTATAATTAGGCTCAGGAGTTCAGCGGTGTCACAGAAGGTCATGGAAGATGACAACATCAAAAGTAAATTTTGAAGAGAATAGAAGAGAATATAAAATGAGAAAAAGTGAAAAATTATCCAAAGTTCAGAAGTATATATATTATAGCATGTTTCCAGGTTACAGGAGGGAATTTTACTCTCTAACTACTAAGCAGGAGGTGCAAGATTTTGAGTATTGAGATGACAGAAGGAAGCAGGACATCTTTCACAAGAAGTCTCATAATGCCCTGCTAAGGTGTTTAAATTGTATCTTACAAGCTTTGGAGAGGTCGATATTGAGAATAATATTTCCTAGAGGATTCTGTACTCAAATTATCATAAACATAGCAGCTTCAAACCACACACATTTATAATCTCAGTTTCTGTGGGTCATGGGTCCAGACATGGCTTATTTATTCCCTGCTTAAGGATTCACAAGCTACAAGGAAGGGACAGCTGGACTGTTTTCACCTGGCTACTCAGTTGGGAAAAAAATCCCCTTCCAAATTCATTTAGGTTGTTGACAGAACTTGTTTCCTTGTGGATACATGACTGTTTGTCTGCTCAGCTGCCTTGAGTTTTTGGAGGTCACCCTTATATGCTTCTGCACAAGGAGTTCACAGTCATAGCTGCTTGTTTCTTTAAGGCAACAGAAGAATTTGTCTGTTTCCTGTCAGCTAAATTATATGGCAAATAATATTGTGGGAATTTCTATTGATTAGACATAAGCCCTCGGCTCCTCCTACACTCAAGAAGAATGCATAATACAATGGTTTGCAATAATGAGAATAACAAACAATATAGTCTAGATCAGAAT
Source organism: Bison bison bison (assembly GCF_000754665.1). NCBI lineage: Eukaryota > Metazoa > Chordata > Mammalia > Artiodactyla > Bovidae > Bison > Bison bison. The sequence continues at coordinate 3,280,154 of NW_011494930.1, forward strand.
TATTCCTATGGCCCACACCACCAGGGTCAGCATTTCTTGTGAACTTTCCAGAAATTCATATTTTCAGGTCCCACCCCAGACCTACTGAGTCATAAACTCTGGGAGTGGGGCCCAGTATTCTGTACTAGCAAGGTCTCCAAGAGACTTGGATGCCTGCTAAATGTTGAGAACCACTGACCTGAGTGATTGATATTGCTTTCCTAGAAGTAAGGTTTTTATGTATCACCTGATGATACTAAAAAAAATTAGCTGAAGAATGTTTTTTAAAATCAGATTATCTCCATCAGGATTAATAAGAATGGTAGTAGTGAAAGAGCAAAAAGAGAGACTAAAAAACAAAGAGTCAAGGTATGAAGCCAGGCTCAAACTGTTAAGTCATATACAATAGTATATGGATAAACGAAGGGATGTTGAGGAATGGGTAGTGAAAGACATTCCTAAACTAAAGCAAGAAAATATACTGTGAATTCTTATCTGCTTTCTATATTTAAAGACATGGCTCAAACATTACTGATGCAAAAGGGGAATAGACAATGGATTTTGATATTTTATCCAGAGAGAGTCTATAGAATGAAAACAACAAGTGCTGAGATATATCCACATTCAAGGAACAGATAGAGAAAAAAATCAGATAAATTTAGTATTTAAAATGCAGTAGGAGCAACTGGAGAGACATTTCTTGGAAACTTAGGAAAAGGAGAATTAAAAACAAAGGAGATATTCAACAATGCCATATACCACATGACAGAAAAATTTTGCTTTGAATGACATAAACCTAACTCAAACCATTTAAATAAATTAATATCTGGATAAGTGAATTTATCCTTTCCTATTCATGGAATGTCTAGGTGATGGCTGACAGTCATGGCTGTCTCCAAGGTTTTCAGACATTAGGAATTACCTTCTCTATTTATTTCTCTGCTTCCCCTCTCTCTCAGTTCTTTTTTAATCTTCCAGGCAGTTCCAGGCTCATATTTTATTCCAGAGTAAGAGAGGAAGAACATGACTTTCTCTCCCATAGCATCCATATAAATTCTGGAAAAGGACTGATTCTGATTGGCTCTGCTTGGGTTACATCACTCTCCCAAGAGAATAAAATAGGTCAACTGGCCAGTTTGCATCATGTGTCTACTCTTACAAAAAGCAGGAAAATCTAATTTATTAACAGACTATCAGAAACACTGTTATTGCTGGTGAGGTAAGTTCTGAGAAATATCTCTTGGTTTAGACAATTAAAAATTCATTGATGCTAGATTAATAGCTGAGCTGCTACAAAACAAGACCATGGTGGTTTAATAGGTTTAAAGGAAGGGAGGCATAGTGAATGGTCATATCCTATCCATAGGGTCATGGCCCTCAAACAGCTTCTCACAGAGAAATCCATCAGTGAGCTTCAGTCAGAGTTGTTGGCTTTGAGTTCAGTTTGAAGTGAAGTCGCTCAGTCACGTCCGACTCTTTGCTACACCATGGATAGTAGCCTGCACCAAGCTCCTCCGTCCATGGGATTTTCAAGGCAAGAGTACTGGAGTGGGTTGCCATTTTCTTCTCCAGGGAATCTTCCCAACCCAGGGATTGAACCCAGGTCTCTCACATTGTAGACAGACGTTTTACCATCTGAGCCACCAGGGAAGAAGTCCAGTTGAGTTCAGTTTATCTGATGGCAAAAATAGAATTTAAAATTATTTGTATTTTCTCACCTGAAACAACCACCAGCATACTAAACAAGAGACTATCTGTCCTAATTCTGTTGTTTGCAGCTACTCCTATTCAAGGGGCAGGAAGTCTGAGTGGGTCAGGGGTCATGCCCTAACTTCTAGAGTGTGTCCTGCCTGCACTCCATATTTCTTGCCCAAATGGTTCTAAGTTCATTTACAGGTCATGAAAATTTCTCTTCTCCATGTTGATTTTGCAGAGGAAGGATCATCCCACAACAGGCTACAACAGTAGTCCCAACAGGTTACTTTTTGCTGTCTGGAGACAAAGAAAGAACTTAGAAGTGTGGACACTGATAAACAAATGGATGGGGGTGAGGGTTCTTACAGTGCTAGAGATGAGGCAGAAAGCACAAGGGGTATGTTGTGGAACAGCTTTCCTTGGCCTCCATAATATAGCAAGGATCTCCAAGAAGTCCCAGAGCTTGGGACTTGTTCTTCCAGGTTATTGTGGATGTTCATCTCTCAAAGTAGTAACTAGTCTATATTTTGTTTAATGCTTGTTATCTTGATTTAGGGCTTCCCTGATGACTCAGCAGTAAAGAATCTGCCGGCAATGCAGGAGACCCAGGTTGACATGGCAATCCACTCAAGTACTCTTGCCTGGAGAATTCCATGGACAAAGGAGACTGGCAGGCTGCAATCCACAGGGTCCCGCAGAGTCAGACATGACTGAAGCAACTGAACAGCAGCAGCAGCTTGTTTTATAACCTTTAAATATTTAGACATATCATTTGCATTCTGACCTCTACTCAACAACTGTTAAGGGCAGATAATATACCTGCAGGAGACAAGGGCTAGTATGTATTGTGATTCTGGTCAATCAATTAGTGATAAAATATTCCTAAACAACACATGGCATTCTGTGCTATAGAAGTCTGGTTCCTTGCTCTGCAAGTCTGTTTTTAATAAATGGCCATAATTATGCCACTAGTTCATTACACATGTTCTTGGGTGATTTCTTCCCATATATATTCTGATTTTAGCTATGTGAATTTGTTTGGCTAGTGAGACGATGTCACTGTAACCTAACCAGACACTTAAATGTGCTTTTTTTCACTGGGGTTTGCCTTCTCTTGCTACTCTGAGATTTCTATCATGGAAAAAGGCGTGGGCTATCCAGCTATGGATAGCTATAGTGAGAGACACATAGCCAAGTCATTATATTACTACAGCTGATATCAAGCCTACTATCAAAAATATGAGTTAGGCGATCATAGGCCATGCAATCTCAGCTGAACTGCTACTTGGCCTCCTTGATCAGTTGAGTTAGAGCAGATAAGAACAGTGTAACTGACATAGAATATCTGAGAAATGCTAAGCATTTATTGTTTTATACTCACTAACTATTGGGTTGGCTTGTTACACAGCAAAATTTACTGAAAAAAGATTTTTACTCTTCTTTCCTTATTTCCTTTTGATATATTCTAAACTCACATGGTAAAGAAAATCCTTTATGTTTTAATCTGTTTGCCTCTTTAGCTTTATCTCTTATACTTCTTCCCATCTCTAATGCTTGCATCTCATCATGATGCCATTTATAACTGTTTGAATATCTCCAAACATCCCAAATTCAGTTCAGTTCAGTTCAGTTCAGTTCAGTCACTCAGTCATGTCCGACTCTTTGTGACCCCATGAATCGCAGCATGCCAGGCCTCCCTGTCCATCACCAACTCCCAGAGTTTACTCAAACTCACGTCCATCAAGTCAGTGATGCCATCTAGCCATCTCATCCTGTCATCCCCTTCTCCTCTTGCCCCCAATCCCTCCCAGCATCAGGGTATTTTCCAATGAGTCAACTCTTCTCATGAGGTGGGCAAAGTATTGGCGTTTCAGCTTTAGCATCAGTCCCTCCAATGAACACCCAGGACTGATCTCCTTTAGGATAGACTGGTTGGAACTCCTTGCAGTCCAAGGGACTCTCAAGAGTCTTCTCCAACACCACAGTTCAAAAGCATCAATTCTTTGGTGCTCAGCTTTCTTCACAGTCCAACTCTCACATCCATACATGACCACTGGAAAAACCATAGCCTTGACTAGACAGACCTTTGTTGGCAAAGTAATGTCTCTGCTTTTGAATATGCTATCTAAGTTGGTCATCGCTTTCCTTTCAAGGAGTAAGCGTCTTTTGATTTCATGGCTGCAATCACCATCTGCAGTGATTTTGGAGCCCAAAAAAAATAAAGTCTGACACTGTTTCCACTGTTTCCCCATCTACTTCCCATGAAGTGATAACACCAGATGCCATTATCTTAGTAAACCCACTCATAAATCATTAATTTTATCTTTACCTCTTATTCTGCCTGAACTTCTCTTTTGCTCTATGTATTCATTCTTTTCAAGAAGTAAATATCTTCTGACTTTTCAAGGCCCATTTTGCTGTTTTTTTTTTTTTTTTTTGAACCACCAACATGGAATACTGATTTCTCGTCTTTCCCAGATTGCACCCACTTGCTTACATTTTTTGCTCTCTTTCTATTACATTATAGGTGAGCCCTTTCTTGACACCAAGGAACTAGTTGTCTGTGTCTTCTCAACCTCTGGTAGAGCTGATAATAGATTCCTGGAACAGATTTATAGAATGACAGATGAAGGAAGAAGAGGGGAGTGAAAAAGGAGCATAAAAAAGGGAGCAATGTGCACAGAATTCTTGCTAGCTTATTCCCCAGACTAAGGTGATAGGAAGATAATGACTCAAATCAAGGACAATAGTTTTAATTCGTTTAGCTGTCTTTTTTGTGTGTGTGATTGTGGATTTTTCAGGGCTTTAATTTTTTTTTTTTTTGAGAGGTTCTCCTAGAGCATATCTTTAATTATGAGAAAAAGAGTCACAGCAGAAGTAGGGGGATTGGCTTTGGGATTAAATATCATAAAGATATTAAATATGGGGATGTATTAGTTTTCTTAGTGGTCCATATGGAAAGATACTTCTTTTTCTGATTAAAGATGTGAGGATGTGTGTGTGTGTGTGTGTGTGCATGTGTGTGTGTGTGTGTACACAAGGAAGCAAATAGTGACATAGAAAATTTAGTGAGTCCTCTACCAAATTGTCTCTACTTATTCCATGAAGATTTAGGCAAAGGAAGGATTAACTTCTGGAAATAAAAGGGAATGGGAGAGATGGAGGAATGCAGTAGTCCAGTAAAAGTCTGAAATAGCTAATGAGATGACCTTGAGACAGAAAGAGTAAATCAATGCTATATAAGGAATACCTAAGCAATTTAAATTTTTCTTTCTTTATTGTGTTCTTTCCTTGTTGATGCTTTTAAAATTAGTATCCTTTTTGGCAACCATACTTTCTCTTCTTGTTATAGAAATTTTCTTACTTTTTTAGAAGATAGAATAATAATGTCTGAGTCATATAAAATCCATACTTGAGTAAAATGGTTTTAGAGTTGTAAACCTTTTGACTTTAACATGATACCCAAACTTCTCATAATTGTTTCACATTTAGTACTTTTATCTATTTTATAAAAGAATCAGCAGTGAAGGAGGTTTATTCATTTTGAGCTATTTAACATATATAAGAATTAAATTGACAGTTGTTGTGATAGAATTAGTTTCCCCCTTTATTCCTTGACATAGAAAAATATGAATAATTTTAAGTCTGACCTTTATCCCTCCCATTAAACATAAACATCTTGTGACTTCTCAAGAAAAGAACTACTTGTTTCAGAAATAAAATAACTTACAAATGTCTCATTAGAGTATGATGGTATCAATACATCATTCTACAATAAATGCTTTAGTAAAAAAAAAATGAAAGAATCATGGTAAAAAGAAAAACATCCAGATGTTGGAGTTATTAAAAACAAAACAAAACAAACAAACAAGAAAAAAAACAAACAAACAAACCTGGGTTTAAATCTTGGTTTTGCTTCTTTTTAACTTTCAACCAGGAAGTTTCACGCTCTCTCTTAGGGGCAATTTCTGGGTTTAAAATAATAGGATTACTATTAATATTAAATGAAATAACACTTCTAAAATAGAAAACAAATGTGTGGCACATAATAAGTTCTTGATAAGTGCTTTGCTCCCTTACCCTATACAATTCCCGAGAGCAACAAAATAAAAATTTACAAAACTATATAGTCAATTTATATTGTAAATAGGTATTTGTTTATGATAAAAAACAGAAGTTCGTATGAGTTCTGCCACATACTGGGGATGTATACTCTATAAAGGTACACACAAACACAGTATATAATTTACATTAAAATGTTAAATGTCTTTGAAACTTCCTTCAAGATATTTGCTTTTGCAGTGCTTTGTTTATTTTTCTGTCCTATGTCTAGTTATTGGAATTTAGCTAGGGAGGCAAAGTATCCAAAAGTTATTCAAATATACAAACACCCTTCAAATGTATTTTGTATAAAAAGAAATGATTTAAGGGGCTGGATCTGATAGACAGATCTAGTTAGAGAGGCAAAGTATCCAAAAGTTATGCAAATACATAAACACTCTTCAAATATATTTTGTCTACAAAGAAATGGACTTAAGGGACTAGATCTGATAGACCGAGTGCCTGATGAACTATGGATGGAGGTTTGTGACATTGTACAGGAGACAGGAATCAAGAACATCCCTAAGAAAAAGAAATGCAGAAAAGCAAAATGGCTGTCTGAGGAGGCTTCACAAAGAGCTGTGAAAAGAAGAGAAGTGAAAAGCAAAGGAGAAAAGGAAAGATATACCCATTTGAATGCACAGTTCCAAAGAATAACAAGGAGAGATAAGAAAGCCTTCCTCAGGGATCAGTGCAAAGAAATAGAGGAAACAATAGAATGGGAAACACTAGAGCTGTCTTCAAGAAAATTAGAGGTACCAAGGGAACATTTCATGCAAAGATGGGCTCAATAAAGGACAGAAATGGGATGAACCTAACAGAAGCAGAAGATATTAAGAAGAGGTGGCAAGAATACACAGAATAACTGTGTAAAAAAGATCTTCATGACCCAGATAATCATGATGGTGTAATCACTCACACTCACCTAGAGCCAAACATCCTGGAATGTGAAATCAAGTGGGACTTAGATAGCATCACTTCAAACAAAGCTAATGGAGGTGGATGGAATTCCAGTTAAGCTATTTCAAATCCTGAAAGATGACACTGTGAAAGTGCTGCACTCAAGATGCCAGAAAATTTGGAAAACTCAGCAGTGGCCACAGGACTGGAAAAAGTCAGTTTTCATTCTAATTTCAAAGAAAGACAGTGCCAATGAAAGCTCAAACTACCACGCAATTGCACTCATCTCATATGCTAATAAAGTAATGCTCAAAATTCGCCAAGCCAGGCTTCAGCAATACATGAACCGTGAACGTCCAGATGTTCAAGTTGGTTTTAGAAAAGGCAGAGGAACCAGAGATCAAATTGCCAACATCCACTGGATCACTGAAAAAGCAAGAGAGTTCCAGAAAAACATCCATTTCTTCTTTATTGACTATGCCAAAGCCTTGGACTGTGTGGATCACAATAAACTGTGGAAAATTCTAAAAGAGATATGAATACCAGACCATCTGACCTGCCTCTTGAGAAACCTGTATGCAGGTCAGGAAGCAACAGTTAGAACTGGACATGAAACAACAGACTGGTTCCAAATAGGAAAAGGAGTATATCAAAGCTGTATATTGTCACCCTGCTTATTTAAGTTATATGCAGAGTACATTATGAGAAATGCTGGGCTGGAGGAAGCACAAGCTGGAATCAAGATTGCTGGGAGACATATCAATAATCTCAGATATGTAGATGACACCACTCTTACGGTAGAAAGCAAAGATGAACTAAAGAGCCTCTTGATGAAAGTGAAAGAGGAGAGTGAAAAAGTTGGCTTAAAACTCAACATTCAGAAAACTAAGATCATGGCATCTGGTCTCATCACTTCATGGCAAATAAATGAGGAAACAGTGGAAACAGTATCAGACTTTATTTTGGGGGGCTCCAAAATCAGTTCAAATGGTGATTGCAGCCGTGAAATCAAAAGATGCTTCTCCTTTGAAGGAAAGTTATGACCAACCTAGACAGCTTATTAAAAAGCAGAGACATTACCTTGTCAACAAAGTCCATCTAGTCAAAGGTACGGTTTTTCCAGTGGTCATGTATGGATGTGAGAATTGGACTATAAAGAAAACTGAGCACCAAAGAATTGATGGTTTTGAACTAACGGTGTTGGAGAAGACTCTTGAGAGTCCCTTGAACTGCAAGGAGATCCAACCAGTCCATCCTAAAGGAGATCAGTCCCGGGTGTTCATTGGAAGGACTTATGTTAAAGCTAAACCTCCAATACTTTGGCCAGCTGATGCAAAGTGCTGACTCATTTGAAAAACCCTGATGCTGGGAGGGATTGGAGACAACAAGAGGAGAAGAGGACGACACAGGATGAGATGGTTGGATGGCATTGCCGATTCAGTGGCATGGGTTTGGGTGGACTCCAGGAGTTGGTGATGGATAGGGATGCCTGGCATGCTGTGGTTCAAGGAGTCACAAAGAATCGGACACAATTGAACAACTGAACTGAATTGAAAAATAAATGATAAGTAACCCATAGTGAAAATGTGTGCAGAACATTTTTATAGTAAAATTACTTTTTTTTTATCATGTATGTGTTTTAACCTGGAAGATGTAGGAGAATGGAGTTCTTGGATATATTCAGAGTACCCAAAACAGAGAAGAAGTAAGATCAAGAAAAAGAAGGGGCTGGGGAAAAGTGTGTTTGAGCTGGACTTAATCCCAGAGTTTACCTGGCACCCTCAACATCAGTCTATCAACCACCCACTTCCTCCCAGCCTCCAAAACACACTGCTCCTTATATCCCTCTTTTTCTTAAGGGCACAGACAAAGA
>NW_011494930.1:3288801-3290590 GCF_000754665.1 Bison bison bison
ACAGACAAAGAAAGCATCATATCAGTATCAAGGTGGACCTCTTTAAGGACAAAAAGTTGACCTGGCAGCAGAAGAGATATTTGGACTGTGTCAGCATGAAAGCCAGCACAGGGTCTTTGGAATCTGTTGGAGCAGCTTTCTCTTCCTCAGCCCTGCTTTTCAGTTTAATAGGAGAAGCTGTGCTGTTATTTCAGTTCAGTTCAGTTCAGTTCAGTTCAGTCACTCAGTCCTGTCCAGCTGTTTGTGACCCAATGGACTGCAGCATGCCAGGCTTCTCTGTCCATCACCAACTCCTGGAGCTCGCTCAAAGTCATGCCCATCGAGTCAATGATGCTATCCAACCATCTCATCCTCTGTTGTCTTCTCCTCCTATCTTCAATCTTTTCCAACATCAGGATCTTTTCCAATTAGTCTGTTCTTCGTAACAGGTAATGAAAGTATTGAAGCTTTAGCTTCAGCATCAGCCTTTCCAATGAATATTCAGGACTGATTTCCTTTAGGATTGACTGGTTTGATCTTGCAGTCGAAAGGACTCTCGAGTCTTCTCCAACATCACAGTTCAAAAGGATAAATACTTCAGCCCTCAGCTTTCTTTATGGTCCAACTCTCACATCCATACATGACTACTGGAAAAACCATAGCTTTGACAGAGCTTTGTCAGTAATGTCTCTGCTTTTTTATGTATTGCCTAGGTTTGTCATTGCTTTTTTTCCAAGGAGCAAGCATCTTTTAATCTCATAACTGTTCTTTACTTTTGTATTTACCTTCTAGACTTTGATTCTGGATACCTGAGCTACAGCCCTGGGTTGCAGGTATCATATTCTAGAGTAAGAAATTGCTACAAAGAGCCTACTATGGGTCAGTGACAATAGGAAGGAAGGCATAAAAGGTCTTCTACTCAGGAATTTATAATTTAGTGGGCAAAACAGACTAAAAACCAAATAAATGCAAGAGCAAGTTAAAAATAAGAGTTACAAAAGAAATGAACTATTAAAATATAAAATAATGATGCATTCCTAATTCCTCTACTTGGATACTTCCATGATTTTGACTAAGCATAATTTATAACACTAATTCTATTCCTTACATACTTAACTGTATTGAAGCATAAAATTTTTTATGGTTTTGTTTCTTTTAAAATTTTATTTATTTATTTTAATTGGAGGATAATTACTTTATAATATCATTCTGGATTTTACCATATAGCAATATGAATTGGCCTTAGTAATACATGTGTCCCCTCCAACCAGAATTCCTCTTACCCCCCTCCCCACGCTGGTGACAACCCAATGCATATAATTTATTTCCCTGAAGAATCTAATTTGAATGGCCAGGGAGGGAAACAGATCCAAAATTTGGATAAAAATCAGTAGTGGTATGAAGATTCCTCTTTTGGTGATGAAAACTGTTTCCATGTGTATCTGGACAAATACAGAAAGCAGCAGGTCCTGTGAACTTTCAACAATCTATTCATTAGGAAGTGTCTGGAAAGATGATGGTGCCAGACCAAAGATTTCAAGAAACTCAAAGCCTAAGTTGGAATTTCAACTCTGTCACTTACAGACTGGTGATTTTTACAAATTACTAAACAAATTATTAAACCTTGCTTATCTCTAGTGTCTTCTTCAATGGTTCAGTTCAGTTCAGTCACTCAGTAGTGTCCAACTCTTTGCAACCCCATGAATCGCAGCACGTCAGACCTCCCTGTCTATCACCAATTCCTGGAGTTTACTCAAACTCATGTCCATCGAGTCAGTGATGCCATCCAGCCATCTCATCCTCTGTCATC
>NW_011494930.1:3290746-3292430 GCF_000754665.1 Bison bison bison
AAGCATCAATTCTTTGGTGCTCAGCTTTCTTCACAGTCCAACTCTCACATCCATACATGACCACTGGAAAAACCATAGCCTTGACTAGATGGACCTTTGTTGGCAAAGTAATGTCTCTGCTTTTGAATATGCTCTCTAGGTTGGTCATAACTTTCCTTGAAAGGAGTGTCTTTTGATTTCATGGCTGCAGTCACCATCTGCAGTGATTTTGGAGCCCAAAAAAATAAAGTCCACCACTGTTTCCACTGTTTCCCCATCTATTTGCCATAAAGTGAAGGGACCAGACGCCATGATCTTCGTTTTCTGAATGTTGAGCTTCAAGCCAACTTTTTCACTGTCCTCTTTCACTTTCATCAAGAGGCTTTTTAGTTCTTCTTCACTTTCTGCCATAAGGGTGGTGCCATCTGCATATCTGAGGTTATGGGCATTTCTCCTGGCAATCTTGATTCCAGCTTGTGCTTCTTCCAGCCCAGGGATTCTCCTGATGTACTCCTCAATGGTTAGAATGGATTTTATAGTAGTACTTACTCCACAAGACTGAGAATTAAGTAAGGCTAGCCATATAAAGCACCTAGTTCTTTAATTGTTCATAGATATCAGCTAATTTTACTAATATTAAATACGCTTTGATGACTACAGTAGTAAGATGTTTTATGTCTATAAATATATATCTATATATATGAATATGTACATATCCATAGAGAGTATGATAAAATATTGGTCAAATAAGTAAATTTGATTTTAAAAACAAACACATTGCTAAATGTATATCAAAAATATAAGTCCATTTTTATTGATTAGTTTTGCTCTTTTTCTTTGAAGTCCTTTTGTTTTTTTTTTTTTAACCATCACACTTAATTTTCTTTGTTGCTTGCATACAATGTAGTTCTTGGGACACAGTAAGCATGAAGAAACTTCTTGTTGAATGAATGAATAGAAGAATGAATCATTAAAGTATGAGACAATGATCATCACTGGCATAGAAATATAGAAAAGGAATAGATTCCAAATTCTGTAATCTAGAATAATAATTGGCATACCTAGGGATATCTAGACAAGTGCATTTTTTCATGATATTTCTCACACTTCAGTAACAACATCATCATGTTATTGTGGGTCCTTGTGCACAAAGTTATATGCAATTCAACAAAAGAATCTTTTCAGTTCTGCATAGATGAATGAATAAATAAAACGTGGTGTACGCATATATACTGAAATGCTACACAGCCATAAAAGGAAGGAAATCTTGCCAATTTGAGAAAACATGAATGGACCTCAAGGTCATTATGCTAAGTGAAACAAATCAGTTAGTCAGACAGAGAGAGGCAAATACCAAATTATCTCACTTATATGTAAAATTTAAAAAACCAAACCACCCCCCCACCCCGCCCAAAAAAAGCAGAGCTCATAGATACAGAGAACAGATTGGTGGTAACCAGAGGTAGGTATATGATGGGTGACCTCAGTGAAGGTCAAAAGATACAGACTTTCAGTTATAAAATATGTTGTGGGTGTACAATGTATAGCATGGTGACTATGTTCATAACACTGCATTAAATATTTGAAGTTGTTAAGAGAGTAAGTCTTAAAAGTTTTTATGGGGAACACATGTATACCTGTGGCGGATTCATTTTGATATTTGGCAAAACTAATACAATTATGTAAAGTTTAAAAATAAAATAAA
>NW_011494930.1:3292530-3293206 GCF_000754665.1 Bison bison bison
GACAAGGGTGAAGGAGGAGAGTGAAAAAGCTGGCTTAAAATTTAATGTTAAAAAACTAAGATCATGGCATATGGTCCTATCCCTTCATGGCAAATATAAGGGGAAAAGGTGGAAGCAGTGACATATTTCCTCTTTTTAGGCTCTAAAATCACTGTGGATAGTGACTGCAGCCATGAAATTAGAAGATGACTGCTACTTGGCAGGAAAGCTATGACAAACCTAGACAGTGTGTTGAAAACAAAGACATCACTCTGCCATCAAAGGCGTGTATAGTCAAGGCTATGGTCTTTCCAGTAGTCATGTACCTATGTGAAAACTGGACAACAAAGAAGGCAGAGTGCTAAAGAATTAATGCTTTCAAACCGTAGTGCTGGAGAAGACTCTTGAGAGTCCCTTGGAAAGCAAAGAGATCAAACCAGTCAGTCCTAAAGGAAATCAACCCTGAATGCTGATGGTGAAGGGACTGATGCTGAAGCTGAAGCTCCAACACTTTGGTCACCTGATGTGAAGAGCTGACTCACTGGAAAAGACCCTGATGCTGGGAAAGATTGATGGCAGACAGAGCAGAGGAAGACAGAGGAAGAGATGGTTGGATGGCATCACCAATTCAATGGATATGAACTTGGGCAAACTCCAGGAGATGGTGAAGGACAGAATGGTGAGGGACATCTTCTGA
>NW_011494930.1:3293978-3294280 GCF_000754665.1 Bison bison bison
CAGGACTGGAAAAGATCAGTTTTCATTCCAATCCCAAAGGAAGGCAATGCCAAAGAATGCTCAAACTACCACACAATTGCACTCATCTCACACACTATCAAAGTAATGCTCACAATTGTCCAAGCCAGGCTTTAACAATACGTGAACGATGAACTACCATATATTCAAGCTATTCTTAGAAAAGGCAGAGGAACCAGAGCTCAAATTGCCAACATCCACTAGATCATTGAAGGAGCAAGAGAGTTCCAGGAAAACATCTATTTCTGCTTTATTGACTATGCCAAAGCCTTTGACTGTGGATC
>NW_011494930.1:3297152-3299135 GCF_000754665.1 Bison bison bison
CACCTTCCCCTTTGTTTCAGGGGTCCTTGACTCTAGAAACAGGAAGTAGGTTTGAGCTGGTGGTTCTGTTGCTCAGAAATGCTGACTCAAATCTAGCTCATGATGGACTTTCCTTGGGATATGATGCACCCGTGACGGACATCCCTGAAGCACAAAGGCTGTGCTCAGGACTCAGGTCTCTCCCACACCCACAGCTTTATCCCCCCAGGACTCACATGTTTGAAGACAAATTTGACTGGAGAACTGAGTTTCTGTGTGTCACTGTTGCTGATAAAGGCAGATATGACATCAGACAGCAGGGTAGGGGGGATTTCCTGCAGCATTTCCTTGTGTGTCCCATGTGGAACAGCCTGTTCCTCAGCATCCACGATCGGGGGACTTATTCAGCAACTTTTCAATCCCAGATGTAGAGACAAGGCCCACCAAAATAGGACCTGCAGGACAAGGGCACGGTTGATATTTGGAGTATCCAACATAACTCCTCTTTTAATGAACTATTTCCCTGTGGCCCCACCATTACCCATAGTTCCCTTTAAAGTATACATTTCTGTTTATTTCTTCTTTGAGTATTGTGTCCTACTTTGAATCCCTAGGGACCTGTACCCTGCCACAACCGTTACCTGAGTCATTAGATTCATGCACTGTATCCCAGATCAGTATGATCTTTATGTTATTCTGAATCAAGGTGATATTCTTATGTTCTTTATCTAGTCCCTTCAGTGACATTTCTAAGAGTTGTGAGGGTTATATAAGGGAGTTGATTTAGTAATTGTGCCAATAGTGGAACACATACTTCCATTGTTTGCATACGTAAAGATAAAAATTTTATAAATATGTAAACATGCTGTATATTACATACTGTATATTATATACAAAAAATGGTGTTATTTGTTATAAATAATACCATTCAGTACACATAATAATGGCATATGTGTATATCATTTGAATTTATGAATGATTGTAAGAGAACATTATAAGCAATTGTTCAACAGCATGTCAGGAAACCTAGGTAAAATGGAGAAATTCCTAGAGACATGGTATACCAAAAAGTGACTTAATAAATTAGAAAATTAGAACAATCCAGTGACAGGTAAGTACATTGAATCAGTATCCAAACCTCTCCAAAATGAAAAGACCAGGACATCTGGCTTCTACAGTGAATTTTCCCAGCCATGCCTGAAAGAATTAATACTAATTCTTTGTAAACTCTTCCACAGAATAGAAGAGAAATAATTCTAATAATTATTCTAAATAATTCTATGAGACCATCATTACCAAAGAACAAAACAAGATAATATATCACAGAAATCTCAATAGAAAGCCAATATCTATTATGAACATAGATACACACATAGTCAACAAAATACAAGGAAAATTTTTATTCAAGGAAACTCAAGATTTGTATATTGAAAACTACAAAAGACTGTTGAAAGAAATTAGAAACTCTAAATAAGTCATAAGACATCCTATATTTATGGATTGGAACCATCATATATCTCAAAAGTCCCTGAAATAATCTATAGATTCAATGCAATCTGTATCAAAATTCTGACATCATTTAATTAATTTTTTGTTAGAAATGGAAAGTTCATCCTATAATCTATAAAGGATTACAAGTGGCCTGGAAAAACAAAGCAATCTTAAAAGTGAAAAACAAATTTGGATGAGTTGTAATTTCTGATTTCAAAACTTACTGCCGACCCACAGTATTCAAAACAGTGTGAAGTTGCCATTTGAATACAGACCAGTAAAACAGAATTGAGGATCCAGTAATAACTTCATTCATCTATGGTCAGTTGATCTTCAAGAAGCAGTAACAAGATCCTTCAATGGCCAAAGAAAAATCTGTTCAACAATGATACTGAGACATCTGGCTTTTCATAAGCAAATGAAGGAATTCAGTGACCTACTTCACACAATAAATGTTTAAAAAATTAACTCAAAGTAGGTTGAAGATCTACATTTAAAAGTTAAAACTAGGGA
>NW_011494930.1:3301266-3303288 GCF_000754665.1 Bison bison bison
AGTCATCAAGACAGTATGGTCCTGGTACAAGACAGAAATATAGATCAATGGAACAAAATAGAAAGCCCAGAGATAAATCCATGCACATATGGACACCTTATCTTTGACAAAGGAAGCAAGAATATACAACAGATTAAAGATATTCTCTTTAACAAGTGGTGCTGGGAAAACTGGTCAACCACTTGTAAAGAATGAAACTAGAGCACTTTCTAACACCATACACAAAAATAAACTCAAAATGGGTTACAGATCTAAACGTAAGACCAGAAACTATAAAACTCCTAGAGGAGAACATAGGCAAAACACTCTCCGACATACATCACAGCAGGATCCTCTATGACCCACCTCCCAGAATATTGGAAATAAAAGCAAAAAGAAACAAATGGGACCTAATTAAACTTAAAAGCTTCTGCACAACAAAGGAAACTATAAGCAAGGTGAAAATACAGCCTTCAGAATGGGAGAAAACAATAGCAAATGAAGCAACTGACAAACAACTAATCTCAAAAATATACAAGCAACTCCTACAGCTCAACTCCAGAAAAATAAACGACCCAATCAAAAAATGGGCCAAAGAACTAGAAAGACATTTCTCCAAAGAAGACCTACAGATGGCTAACAAACAGATGAAAAGATGCTCAACACCACTCATTATCAGAGAAATGCAAATCAAGACCACTATGAGGTACCATTTCACACCAGTCAAAATGGCTGCGATCCAAAAGTCTCCAAGCAATAAATGCTGGAGAGGGTGTGGAGAAAAGGGAACCCTCTTACACTGTTGGTGGGAATGCAAACTAGTACAGCCACTATGGAGAACAGTGTGGAGATTCCTTAAAAAACTGGAAATAGAACTGCCTTATGATCCAGCAATCCCACTGCTGGGCATGCACACTGAGGAAATCAGAATTGAAAGAGACATGTGTACCCCAATGTTCATCGCAGCACTGTTTATAATAGCCAGGACATGGAAGCAACCTAGATGTCCATCAGCAGATGAATGGATAAGAAAGCAGTGGTACATATACACAATGGAGTATTACTCAGCCATTAAAAAGAATACATTTGAATCAGTTCTAATGAGATGGATGAAACTGGAGCCTATTATACAGAGTGAAGTAAGCCAGAAAGAAAAACACCAATACAGTATACTAACGCATATATATGGAATTTAGAAAGATGGTAACAATAAACCTGTATACGAGACAGCAAAAGAGACACTGATGTATAGATCAGTCTTATGGACTCTGTGGGAGAGGGAGAGAGTGGGGAGATTTGGGAGAATGGCATTGAAACATGTATAATATCATGTATGAAACGAGTCGGCAGTCCAGGTTCGATGCAGGATACTGGATGCTTGGGGCTGGTGCACTGGGATGACCCAGAGGGATGGTACAGGGAGGGAGGAGGGAGGAGGGTTCAGGATGGGGAACACAGGTATACCTGTGGCAGATTCCTTTCGATATTTGGCAAAACTAATACAATATTGTAGTTTAAAAATAAAATAAAATTAAAAAAACAAAATAAATATGAAAGGCATCTATGAAATATACACATATATATACACATATATATGAAGGGCTAAATATAACAATATAATACTGTATATATAAATTAAGTGTATGCAGCTAAAGGAGTGTCTAAAGACAAATTTATAGCTTTAAATGCAAATATAAAAAAACAATAAATAAATATTTTCAGGAAAAAAAAAAAGAAAGCAGTGGTACATACACACAATGGAGTATTACTCAGCCATTAAAAAGAATACATTTGAATCCGTTCTAATGAGGTGGATGAAACTGGAGCCTATTATACAGAGTGAAGTAAGCCAGAAAGAAAAACACCAATACAGTATACTAACGCATATATATGGAATTTAGAAAGATGGTAACAATAACCCTGTGTACGAGACAGCAAAAGAAACACTGACGTATAGAAGAGTCTTTCGGACTCTGTGGGAGAGGGAGAGGGTGGGATGATTTGGGAGAATGACATTGAAACATGTATAATATCATATATGAA
>NW_011494930.1:3303388-3304155 GCF_000754665.1 Bison bison bison
AGTGAAAAGATCACAAAAAAATGAAAGGCAATCTACAGAACATATTTGTTAAGACATATTTGATAGGATCTACTATTAGAATATACAAAGATCTCCTACAGCTTAAAAACCAAATGCCAAATAACTGAATTTGAAAAGAAAAAAAAAATACTTGAGTAGATATTCCTCCAATAAAAATAGACAAATTCAACAATGACATGAAAAGATGTTTTGACATCTTTAGTTACAGGGAAATGTAGATGAAACCATGAGATATCACCTGACACACACTAGAATGGCTACAAGGAAAAGAAAGCAAAATGGAAGTAACAAGTGTTGCTGAAGGATGAGGAAATTGAAACCCTCATGCATTTCTGTTGAAAATATAAAATGGAGAAATAACCAGTTTGGAAAACTAGTTTTGTGTTTCCTCAAAAAGCTGAAAATAGAACTACCACATCACTAAGCGATTTTAAACACTATTATGTGCCCTGAAGAACTTTATTCAACAGTTATTCACGCCAAAACTTATACTGCAGGGATTTTTTTGCATGGAAATGAAGTGGTAGGATTCATCATCTCAGTGAGGCCAGCTTTGTGTGAAGGCTGGGTGGCCAAACAAGGGAGCAGGTGGTGATGGATGAGGAGTGGCTGGTTCTTCTGTCTTCTTAGCCCTGGGCATCCAACTAAGGATGCAAACTTGTGGGCTCCTTCTGCTCAAGGCTCAAGTGGTCTGGGTCAATATGGGGCCTTTGTTGAATTCCTAAGTAGAGAGTTGGGCTAGGGTA
>NW_011494930.1:3304255-3304847 GCF_000754665.1 Bison bison bison
CATATATGAAACGAGTCACCAGTCCAGGTTCGATGCAGGATACTGGATGCTTGGGGCTGGTGCACTGGGTCAACCCAGAGGGATGGTATGGGGAGGGAGGAGGGAGGAGGGTTCAGGATGGGAACAAGTGTATACCTGTGGTGGATTCCTGTTGATATATGGCAAATCCAATACAATATTGTAAAGTTAAAAAAAAGAAAAAAAAAAGTTAAAACTAGAACAAGTAGGACAAAAACACAGGGGTAACTCTTCATGACCTTGGATAGGAAATGGATTATTAGATATGAAAAAATATGCAGAACAGCAAAAGTCCCAATAGATTATATGACCTTCATCAAAATGGAAACATCTATTTTTTAAAGTGAAAAGATCACAAAAAAGTGAAAGGCAATCTACAGAACATATTTGTTAAGACATATCTGATAGGATCTACTATTAGAATATACAAAGATCTCCTACAGCTTAAAAACCAAATGCCAAATAACTGAATTTGAAAAGAAAGAAAAAATACTTGAATAGATATTCCTCCAATAAAAATAGACAAATTCAACAATGACATGAAAAGATGTTTTGACATCTTTAGTTACAGGGA
>NW_011494930.1:3304947-3305306 GCF_000754665.1 Bison bison bison
ATTTGAATCGGTTCTAATGAGATGGATGAAACTGGAGCCTATTATACAGAGTGAAGTAAGCCAGAAAGAAAAACACCAATACAGTATACTAACGCATATATATGGAATTTAGAAAGATGGTAACAATAACCCTGTATACGAGACAGCAAAAGAAACACTGATGTATAGAAGAGTCTTTCGCACTCTGTGGGAGAGGGAGAGGGTGGGATGATTTGGGAGAATGACATTGAAACATGTATAATATCATATATGAAATGAGTCGCCAGTCTAGGTTCGATGCAGGATACTGGATGCCTGGGGCTGGTGCACTGGGACGACCCAGAGGGATGGTATGGAGAGGGAGGAAGGAGGAGGGTTCA
>NW_011494930.1:3307612-3308060 GCF_000754665.1 Bison bison bison
AATTTATTTTATTACCAATAATAAAGACTATTTTAGGTAGATGAAGAGTACTTCACAATGAAAAATCATATAACTTCCCCCCCTCATTTAAAAAATAATTATGGTAAAATGCCCATAGCAAAAGTTTTCATCTTAACATTTATGTTTAATAATTTCCTTTTCTGATTCTATTTTGTTGAAGAATAAAAACTCCTTGGCTTTAAGCATGGTCTGTTTCTACCACCTTATTAGTTATATAACTTTGGACCAGTCACTCAATCTCTTTGAGCCTGAATTTGATAATTACAAATTAAGAGTACCATGAAATCATAAAATTCATTAAAAAAATAAAAATGAAAGCTCCTTGACCCTGGTCTTGGCAATAACTTTTTTTTTTTTTAAAATTTGACAGCAAATGCAAACACAACAGGAGAAGGCAATGGCATCCCAATGGCATCCAGTACTCTTG
>NW_011494930.1:3308160-3308635 GCF_000754665.1 Bison bison bison
CATTTTTCCATTTCCAGACCAATATCATGCTTAAAATGCTTTAGTTTCATTTTTATAGATGCTATGAAGCAAATTTGTGTATTTTCTTTAAAATTATTGTAAATCTGGTTGGATAAGAAGAGACTTTCATCAATAAGTCTATTGCAATAGGGAGAATGCTCTGATCTCAGAAATCTGTGAGCATCTCAAAATTATACAGAAAAAAAAGTTTTTCTTTTATAGGGTAAAGGAAGTAGGCAAAAATAAACTTAATTTTAGGGGGCTGGTGGACAAATAAGGGGAAATTATCCCTGGTTTGTGACAGGAAATGTATCTTACTGTGGTCAGCCATTTTCCAGGAGAAGTTATAAATAAAGGCATGTTCTACTTTATTTTGATGCTTACACAGGCTTGTAGATAAACTTAGGTCAGGGACCTGTAGGAAAGAGAAACACCTGTTTCAAGTTTGATCACTGGCAAAGCAGAGGGTAAGAAA
>NW_011494930.1:3312771-3313387 GCF_000754665.1 Bison bison bison
TGTTTCTTTCATTTTCACTTCATCAATATGTTCAATTGCTTCTTGCTGTTCTTTTTCTTCCTTCAGCAATTTTGAAGAAGCAGATGCCTCATCTGGCCTGGAGGCAGGAGTCAGCCTCACTTTCTTGTTTTTTTTCGCCTTGGATGGAAGTGAAGACTGGTGTTTGGGGGCCATGCTGGGAAAAAAAGAAAGCCAAGAATCTTCCCAGGGGAGGAGAGAGGTACTGGAAGCTCAGAGAACTCAGACTTTTTTATTTTTATTTTGAAATATTTAGTTTTATTTTGAAATATAAATTAAGAGGAAGTTGCAAAACAGTACCAAGCAGTCCTGTGTAATCTTCAGTCATTTCCCCACAAAGACTACATTTTTATACAATGATAGTTCAATATTTAAATGAAGAAACTGACATTGTTACGATGCATGTGTGCAATTCCATGTTGTTTTATCACATATGTAGATTCCTGCAACTGTCACTGCAATCAAGATCCATCAATATTCCATCACCACAAAGATTTCCCTCATGCCACCCCAGCATCCCTAAACTTTTGCAGGTCTAAAACTAAGGATTTTATTCTTCAACAAAGCTCAACATTGTGTGAGATGCATATTTGATAAG
>NW_011494930.1:3313487-3314317 GCF_000754665.1 Bison bison bison
TTTTTCAGTAAACTCTCTGAAGTTTCTTTGGTAGACAGCTATGCCTTCTGCAAATAGTGTCTATTTTGTGTATTTCTTTCAAGCACTTGTACTTCTCTTTTTTCATCACATTTGTGTGCTTTTTGCGGTGGAATAAAGATTTATGAGACAATTCAATTGTCAGTGTTCAAAATATTTTGAGATGAACATTTATCACACGGTCCATGAAGTTTCACCACAATAAATCCTGCTTCCCAACAATGATAAAAGCTCAGTTGCTACTGACTTTGAAATTGTAATTTAAGAAAATATATCAGATGTTTTGTATGCATAAGGAATTTCAAGTTTTGTTGGTAGAGCACAAACAGAATATGTTTGTGCCTTAGAATATGTCATGCATTAGATGGTGCTTATCAGCAATTAT
This sequence comes from Bison bison bison, assembly GCF_000754665.1. NCBI lineage: Eukaryota > Metazoa > Chordata > Mammalia > Artiodactyla > Bovidae > Bison > Bison bison. The sequence continues at coordinate 3,313,891 of NW_011494930.1, forward strand.
ATTCTTGCCTTATCAAAATGGAAAAATTCATTTTTGATACCAACAACATGAATAAATATTGGTTGAAAAAAATATACCCAAAACACAAAAGACATATGGTTGATTACTACCTTGATCTAGGCTTCCTTAAATAGTTATCAACTACTGTCACAAAACTATAATTTGTTCTGGTAAACATAGAATCTATATTTTAATCTTGAAAGTTATATAAGATTTCCTGTAAATATTCAAGTATTAATAATATATACTTTTAGAATTATGAGGTATTTTATTGAAAAATCACCCAACAAGTTGACCTCTCTTTATAGTGTACATGAAAATTGTTCTGTGTCAACATAGGTAGAAATAATTCAGTCTTTGGGTCCATGGGCCAGTATTCCTTAAAACTGAGATGACTGTTCATTTTGCTATAGTTTATTAATGGTTC
>NW_011494930.1:3317726-3318325 GCF_000754665.1 Bison bison bison
ATGTGGTGATTATGTAGAATAGAATATTAATCTACCACAGCAAAGAATGAAATTCTGCCATTTGCAACACTGTAGATGGACCTAGAGAGTATTATGCTTAGTGAAATAAGCCAGATAGAGAAAGACAAATACTGTATATCATTTCTATGTGAAATATAAAAATAATATTAACCAATATATGCAAAACAGAAACAGATTCATTGATATTGAAAGGAAACTAGTGGTTACCAAAAGGGAGATGGTAGGGTGGAAGGGCAAGTTAGGGTTATTGGATTAATAAGTGCAAACTGCTATGGCAACCCACTCCAGTGTTCTTGGCTGGAGAATCCCGGGGACGGGGGAGCCTGGTGGGCTTCCGTCTATGGGGTTGCACAGAGTTGGACACGACTGAAGTGACTTAGCATCAGCAGCAGCAGCTATGTTTAAAATAGATAAGCAACAGGGATATATTGTTTAGGATAAGGAATATAGCCATTGTCCTGTAAGAACTTGTAATGGAGTGTATTCTGTAAAAATACCAAATTACTATGCTGTACTCCTGAAACTACTATAAATAAAAATAAATTTTTAAAAAATAAATAAATAATTGTGCTAAACAA
>NW_011494930.1:3318425-3319229 GCF_000754665.1 Bison bison bison
CTAAGTAACTGGAAAGTACAACTGGAAAGTTGGTCATAACTTTTCTGCCAAGGAGTAAGCGTCATTTAACTTCATGGCTGCAGTCACCATCTGCAGTGATTTTGGAGCCCAGAAAAATAGTCAGCCACTGTTTCCACTGTTTCCCCATCTATTTCCCAGTACGTGATTGGAGCAGATGCCATGATCTTCGTTTTCTGAATGTTGAGCTTTAAGCCAACCTTTTCACTCTCCTCTTTCACTTTCATCAAGAGGCTTTTAGTTCCTCTTCACTTTCTGCCATAAGAGTGGTGTCATATGACCAACCTAGACAGCATATTAAAAAGCAGAGACATTACTTTTCAACAAAGGTCCGTCTAGTCAAGGCTATTGAAATGTTGTTGAATCATGCGAATACACTGGGATTCTTGGCCCCCGGAGGAGAAGAATTCAATCCGGGGCCAGAGACCAGGCTTGATCGCTCAGAGCGATTGTGTAATAAAGTTTTATTAAAGTATAAAGGAGGTAGAGAAAGCTTCTGACATAGGCATCAGAAGGGAGCAGAAAGACCTTGCTAGTCTTCAGCTGGATGTTATATAGTCACTAGCAGTCTGTTAATGAGAGAAAGGAATGTCTTAAAATTCAGAATGGCACCAGGCCCCTCACCTATAGGACGCATTTTGGGATAATCTTGGCACCAAATGGTTTATCCTGGGCCATAAAATGATTAACTTGAATCTTGAAGAAGGGCAGACCACCATACAAATAGTTCATTTACATAGATTAGGGGAACAATAATCTGAGTATAACATACTGGTTTGTCAAGTA
>NW_011494930.1:3319329-3319876 GCF_000754665.1 Bison bison bison
ATGGCTTCACAGGACTCATGACATCATGATGAGTCAGGGCAGCTGTCCTGGTCCCCCCAGATCAGAGTCCTCATCTCTGGACCTAAGGGTTTCCCTTCTAAGGCCCCAGACCCAGGTGGAGGGTCTGCAGTAAGACAGAACAAGATATAGGATGCACAACTGAGGGATTCAAGTTCAACCTCTAACTGGGCATTGAGACTTCTTCCTGTCTTCTTAGATAGTGGCAGTTACTGGAGACCTGTCTTAAATGTTGATGAGATGAGATGGAATTGAGTGCAGGATAGTGGAAATGGGGTGTGAGGAGGGGAGGATATGAGGATCTGGAATTCCTCAACCTGACAAGTGTGCTCCTAGGAATGAGCTGGGACTAGCAGCCATATCTCTTCTCCATGTTCAGCAGTTTACAAATCTCCATGAGATACACATACAAATGCATCAAAGAAACTCTGGGAATACCTCTAGAGTGACAGAAAGACTGAACATCAGTCAAAGACCTTTTTTGATGACAAAATCTGATAAAATCTACTTTTATAAAAAATGTTAAGTA
>NW_011494930.1:3319976-3320481 GCF_000754665.1 Bison bison bison
GTAATTACCTGTGCCTGAAGATGAACTGAAGTGCAGTGACTCATTGTTCAGGGACTTGCTCAGTCCTCTCAAGACAGTTTCCAGGCCAGTGAGCAGGTTAGAGGCCACAAGGTGCTGTTCTGAGTTGGGCAAGGTTTCTAGGTCCCGGGGGGCCTCCAGCATTTCATCCACCCCCTGTATGAGGTTCTGTGGAGATAAGGACACAGAGCCAGTAGATGACACACCTGAGAGGTTGTATGAAGCCATTACCCACTCACTCACAGAAAACAGAGATTGGAAACTGTTTGAGGGATAAAGGCAGTGCCAGGTAGGATTCTTTGGGTGGTCTTTGCATCTGGAATCCAGCCATTCAGAGGTCAATCTTGTACATGAATGCCAAGGATGATGCAAACCTAATATTCAGGAGCTGCAAGATTAAAGGTTTTTAAAAGGTGCCTGTGGGAGTGACTACACATGTCCATACTTCCCACCCACCCTGGGAGAGGCAGGGCCTCGGAGCAGTGTG
>NW_011494930.1:3321531-3322464 GCF_000754665.1 Bison bison bison
ATGAAAAAAAAAAGAAGAAAGAAAGAAAATCACTCTTACATCCATTACACAGATCCCTGGAAATTTCTTCAAAATTTTTTTCTCATCATATTGCACATATTAAGAATATTTTTCTTTAGTAGCAATAAATGTCCATCAAAAACTTTTATCAGTAGACAAGGATTATTTCTTGTAAAAACTATATAATTCTCCCCTACTTTTTAGTATTGTGGTAAAATTCATAAAACATAAAATTTACCATCTTATTAACTTTTCAAGCAATACAATTTCCCTTATGATCCTATATTGTTGAAAATAAAGCCTTTAAATTTTAGATCTGGATCTTGGTTCTATGACCCTACTAAATGTGTGACTTTGGATATATAACTTAAGCTCTTTGGGCCCAAATATGATTATTGAAAAAAAGATTCTGCCTTGAAAATGTAAAACTCCTAGAATAAAATATGACAGTTGGGCAAACTGGGAGAAGGTGGGGAAAAAATCTAAGTGTGCTAGCATCCTGGGTCTGCTGTGAGGATTGATGTGGGAAACCACAATGGTCAGTGAGGAGGAGTTCCTGGTGAGCTTGAGATAGTGAGAGAGCCTGAGCTTCCTCCTGGGAGTTTCTTTCCTTCTGTTGGTTCATTTATTCCCCCCTTTCTTTTTGCCATAATAATAATAATAGTGTAACACTATGAATGATGATAATAGCTCTCATGTGTGGACAATTTTCTCTGCACTAAGGTCCATCTAGTCAAGACTATGGTTTTTCCAGTGGTCATGTATGGATGTGAAAGTTGGACTATAAAGAAAGCTGAGCACCAAAGAATTGATGCTTTTGAACTGTGGTTTTGGAGAAGACTCTTGAGAGTCCCTTGGACTGCAAGGAGATCCAACCAGTCCATCCTAAAGGAAATCAGTCCTGGGTGTTCATTGGAAGGACTGATGTTGAAG
>NW_011494930.1:3322992-3325420 GCF_000754665.1 Bison bison bison
GATGACTTCCCCAGTTGAAGATGTGAATCCTGGAATGCAGCGACAGGTGTTGGCATCAACACATTTGGAGTTTGGAGGGCACCACTGAGCACAACGAGTTATGATAGAAGCTGTGTGGATGAAGATCATGGTCAGAAGACCCAAGAAACTGAGGAAGTCAGCTGCATGCTAGAGACCCAATAGTAGAGGAGGGGAGGAAAGAGTTGAATGGCTGCCACTAGAAGTGAAAAGCCTCAGAAAACTCTGGACGTAATGGGGAAGAGTAACAGCTGTTAGTATCCTTAGAGGATACTCTTGCAGAATAAACCTCCTTTCCCAATTTTATTGGTGAGAGGACCCAGACCATGGCATACACTCTCAAGCTTATGTCACCAATGGAGCTGGGTGCAGAGACTCACTTTTAAGGTTCTGGACTGCAGTGTTCATTGTCTCCAGCAGTAGTAGCTCCAGTTCTGTGGCAGAAAGACAGAGATGACAAAGAGGAGAGAGTTGAGCTCTAATTGCAACCACTATACCCATGGCCTTTGCCTTCTTACTGGATGGCTCTGGCTCTATAGCCCATCACTCTGAGCAACATTCCTGAGGCTCCTGTACTTTACTTGGAATCAAGGAATCAACACTTCCCCTCCATTTCTCAGGCCTCTTGAGGAATCAGTCACTGATAGACAGCCCTGTGGAACCTCATGTGCTACATGTTTGTAGAAAGAATAGTGCTCTCCCATCCATGCTAGCTCAGATTCTAGCTCCATGAAGCTGGTCCAAGACCCATCCCTGAGCCAGGACCATCAATAAGCTTTCAGGAAGGGGTGAGGTGTGTAAAGATGATGCCAGAACAGGCAGAGGCTCCTGAACACTGGGGACCAGACTGGGGATACAATGGAGGTCTACTTCCATCCATGCAGACTTGGTGTTGTGAGGATCCATTTCCTGTACCCTTGGAAGGCATTTTCCAAACTGAAATGAAATGGTAAGACTCATCATCTGAGTGAGGCCAGCTTTGTGGGATGGCTGGGTGCCTGAAGAAGGAAGCAGGTGCTGATGGATGAGGAGTGGCTGATGTTTCTGTCTTCTTTGTCCTGGGCATCTAGCTAGGGATGCAAACTTGTGGGCTCCTTCTGTGCAAGGCTCAAGTGGTCTGAGTCAATGTAGGGCCTTTGTTGACCTCCTAAGTAGACAGTTGGGCCAGGACAATGAAGCCCAGTGACACTCTCTCTTTCCATCTATGCCAGATGGGAGCCACTTTGAGTATATGTGGTGTGGTTCATGCCATCTACCCATTCTGACATAACATCCTCCTGGTCCCAGTCATTTGAGTTTCCCATAGGCTTGTTAATAGAAATTATTGGTCAGGGGCATGGTGGATACTTGCATAGTGAAATAGACAAAGGCTGAGTGGCCAAGGAACTGGGTAAGGTTACCCAGGGGCAGGGCTGGCTGGGGAAGATGGGACCACCCTTGAATATCCCCCTTCCAACATTTCTAGACAGAGTTCTCAGGTCCATCATTCCAGAAGAGTCTGAAAGGACCCCTAGCTTGCTCAAATCTGTATGGGATCCAGGTGAGAAAGGTCTCATCTTGGCAATTAATGATGAAGAGTACAGATAATTCCCTGGGACTCATTGCACTGGACAACAACTCCTGAAATGTCTTGAATACCACTCTTCTGTTTATTTGAGAAAATAAGATGCCAAGTGTCAAGGGGGCATCCAATATTGCAGAAATGACACTCTATGTGGGGTTCTGACCCTTGGGGTTTGGAGAGAGAGGGGATACCAGTAGGTGCTGAGAACAGACCTCTGTGGCCTAGAGTAAGTGGCCAAACTTAATGAATGAGGAAATGAAAGAAATGGGTTCCTTCTTACCAAACATTTTCGTAGTACACTCATTCTCAAATTCTTTTTGAGAAAGAGTTCTCTTTCCTCTGCATTCATGCTGTGTGTTGTTAAAGTTCTGGCAGTCTACATATATTCCATAGGACACTTTCCATGATGGTCCACACTTGTTGATATCTGGAACACAACAGGACAAAATGTCACCTCTCAAAGGGATGAATTCCATTGTGAATTCACATGGTACTCACCTCCATCCTGATCTTGACACAAGACTGAACTGACTCAGCTCCTCATTAGCTCTTGTAGGGTTAGGCTGAACTAGCATCAGTTGCTCCAGAAAGCTGGCTTACTGTTCTGCTCATCTCTGCTCTCTGACTATCTGCATGTACCTTGATTCAAACACTCTGCTGTGTCATATGGGGACTGGAAGGAGGTCTGCCTCCCCGCTGCAGGCCTTTTGGGGTAGACAGAAAAAATGACTTGGTTCGGGACCATCCTCTTGGTTGCTGTTTGCATTATCAGGGGCATGCATTTGAGCTCCAGTCATTTCTAACTGTGAGTGACAGTGACACTGAAGGCTTCCCAAGATGCTGAGG
>NW_011494930.1:3325714-3334241 GCF_000754665.1 Bison bison bison
GCAGCTCACAGCTGAGTCACTGCAGGTATTCTCTGGCATTTTACCTCTCCCTGTTCCTAAACAGGAGGAAAGGTGCCCATGAGCCAGGTCCCCTTGGAATAGGTCAGGGAACCATAGAGCAAGTGCTGGGCACCAATGCTAAAAACAACAGCAACTTAGTAAAAATGCAGGAATAGAATGTTTGGCTCTTGTACATATATGATCTCCTTCCAGTCAGGGGGTCAAAGACGTTTAAAGCCTGGAAGGACTCACACGGCCATGATCAGTCAGGGTAGACAACTGGTCTTTCCCAGGTCAGAGTTTCTTATCCAGACTTTTGACATTCCCTTCTAAGGCCCCAGATCCAGGTTGTGGGTAGTATTAACATAAGGATATGAATGAAGGGGGAGGGATGCACACCTGAGGAATTGTTGTTTGGCCCCCATCTGATCACTGAGATTTCCTCCTCTCAGATGGAGACCCATATTAAAGGCTGAGGGATAGGGAGGAGTGAGTGGGGGCATATGGGAATGAGTGCTGGAAGGAGAAGACATGAGGATGGGAGATTCCTCAACCTGACAAGTGTAGTCCAAGGAAGGAGCTGGAATCCAGTTATAGCAGCAGCCAGATTTCCTCTCCATGTTCAAGAGTCTGCATATCTCCCTGAGACACACACATGCAAGTTCACAAAGGAATCTTTTGGATACTTCCAGGGTCAAGTAAGGGCTGTGCAGTAATTGCAACATCTTTTCCTTTCTTTGATAAAATTTACTTTCTCCCAAATTTTAAATAATACATCAATACTTAGAAAACAGGGAAAAAGTTAAAAAAAAAAGGGGGGATCACCCAGAATTCTAGTATTCTAGAATATTGTAGATTTTTTTCTTTTTTTTTCACTCATTGTTTCAAATATGCTAGGAATAATTTATTTTATTACCAATAACTCAGACTATTTTGAGCAGATGAAGAATATTTCTTGATGAAAAATCATATAATTTTCTTTTCCCTCATTAAAAAAAATTGCAGTAAAATGTCCATAACAAAAGTTTTCATCTTAACTTTATGTTTAATAATTTCCTTTTGTCATTCTATTTTTTTAAAGAATAAAAACTCCTTGGCTTTAGACATAGTCTGTTTCTACTACCTTATTAGTTATATAACTTTGGACATCACTCAATCTCTTTGAGGCTGAATTTGCTAATTACAAAAATCAGGCTACCTTGAAATCATGAAATTCATAGAAATAACCATACTGTATAAGCTCCTTGACATTGGTCATGGCAGTAACTTTTTTTTTTTTGGATTTGACAGCAAAAGCAAAGCAACAAAAGCAAACTAGAAAGGTGGGACTCCATCAAACTACACAGCTCTGTACAGCAAAATGAAGTGAAATTACTCAGTCGTGTCCCACCTCATGGACTATACAACCTATGGAATTCTCCAGGCCAGAATACTTGAGTGGGTAGCTGTTCCCTTCTCCAGGGGATCTTCCCAACCCAAGGATCGAACCCAGGTCTCCCACATTTCAGGCAGATTCTTTACCAGCTGAGTCACAAGGGAAGTCCAAGAATTTTGGAGTGGGTAGCCTATCCCTTCTCCAGAGGATCTTTCCGACCCAGGAATTGAACCGGGGTCTCTTGCATTGCAGGCAGATTCTTTACCAACTGAGCTATCAGGGAAGACTGTACAGCAAATGAATCTATCCAAAAAATGAAAAGAAAATCTACAATATCAGGTAATAATTTACAAATCATACATACATAAGGGGTTAATATCCAAAATATATAAAGAACTCATATGACTCAATAGCAAAAAAAAAAAAAATCAATTAAAAACTGGGCAGAACTAAATTTACATTTTTCCAAAGAAGATAAATGGCCAACAGGTACATGGAAAGGTGTTCAATATCACCAATCAATGAAATGGAAATAAAAACCAGATATCACCTCACACTTGTTAGAATAACTATTATCAAAAAGACAAGAAAGAACAAGTGTTAGTGATGATGTGGAGGAAAGGACTTTTTTCCATTGTTGGTATCAATTAAATTTGCAGCCCCTCTGGGACTGCTCACTTCCTTCATGCTTTCTTAAAGTGTCTCCTTTCTTATTCTCAACAAAGTGCTTCTGTGCTGCCCTCAGAGCTGAATGCTATAGATGTACCACAGCCTCTCCCCAAATCTGCCTGAGCATTTCCACCACCCCAAGGCTCTGTACCATGGCAACTCTTCAAGGGGCTGGTGAAGCTGTCCTCAGATGCAGAACTGAATCCTGGAATGCAGAGGCAGGCATCAGTGTTGACACATGGAGGGTTTGGAGTGCACCACCAAGCACAGGCTGTGAGGGAAGAAGCAGTGGGGATAGAGGTCAAGGAATTGTCAAGGAATGAACAAAGCCTGCTTCAGGCTGGTGATCTAATAATAGAGGAAGGGAAGGAATGGATGGGATGGCTTCCATTGGAAGTTATTTTTGTTTAGTTACTAAGTCATGTCTGACTATTTGTGACCCCATGGACTTTAGCCCACCAGGCTCCAGGGGATTCTCCAGGCAAGAATGCTGGAGTGAGTTGCCATTTTCCTCCTCCAGGGGATCTTCATGATCCAGGAATTAAACCTGTGTCTCTTGCATTGGCAGGCACGTTCTTTACCACTGAGTCAGCTGGGAAGCCCTTTCTTGGAATAGGAAGGGACAAAAACTTCTGAGCATGTTGGAGTGTGGAGGAATAGCTTCTCTTACATTCATAAAACTGTGTCTGGACCTTACATTCAGCATAAGCCTACTTTCTTAATCCTTTGTTGGTAAGAGGACACAGACCTCAGCATATGCTCCACAGCTTATGTCACTAATGGGGCTGGCTGAACAAACTTACGTTTCTTGTTCAAGGATGTGGATTCCAATGGCAAAAACAGCAGAATCAAGAATCCTGGGGGCAGAAAAACAGAAAGATGACAGAGTAGAGTCACACTCAATTTCATCTCCTGTCCCCATAGCCATTGCCACCTGGGGATGTGTTTCTGGGCCCTGTATCCTTCAGCTTTCCAGTGGCATGTCATATTCTCCTGTACTGTACTCAGGATCGAGAACTCAGCCTTTCACCTGAGCCTTGGGTCTCCCTGAGGAGTCAGTCAGCAACGGACACAGTCCTCATGGAAAAATCAGGTGCTACAGGTAAAGGACAGGCAATATATATAGACCAACAGCTGATGTTAGTAACACATCTTTGAAATTCCAACCTCTTCCAGTGGAAGTGTTAAATTGTGGAGGAGAAAGTTCTTTAGATTGTTGTACCTAGGTTATTTGTTCTCTGACAGTGGCAGAAATCTGCTCTGAAGGTTTCTCTTTCAGGATCTCTCTTTACGTTTAACATACATGACAAAGATGGGTATGGGTAGTAGAAATGGAACAGCCCTGAGTTGGAGCCCTAGCTCAGAATTATGTCAGCAGGGCATGGAGCCCTGGAATCAGGAGACAGGGAGTTTAGAGCATGTGAGAAGTAAGAACTAATGAAACTTCTAAGGTAGAAGAACTAAGGTAGAGTCACTATAACCTTGTTAAATGGCCTCTCCACATATAGCACCAATAACTTCTATGAAACTGAAAGAGTTAGTGGCTCAGTCATGTCTGACTCTTTGTGACCCCAAGGACTGTAGCCCACAAGGTGACTCCTCTGTCCATGGAATTCTCCAGGCAAGCATACTAGAGTAGGTAACCATTCCTTTCTCCAGGGCATCTTTCCCACCCAGGGATCAAATCTGGGTCTCCTGCATTTCAGCAGATTCTTTACCATCTGGGCCACCAGGGAAGTCCAATGACTTCTATGGTTCCTTCCAAGTGAACTCCTGGTCCTGCTATAGTGTATCAAGATCACAGCCTTTTTTCTTGATCTCCCAGTTTGGTCTGAGAAAATGAGTTACTGATCAAGTTTTCTGTTATGAAAATAACCCTTATATGTGGAATCTAAACAGAAATAATACAAATTAACTTACAAAACAGAAAGAGTCTCATAGAGAATGAACTTATGGTTGCCGGGGGGTGGGGGGTGGGGTGGGAAGAATGGAGGAAGGGATATTTAGGGAGTTGGGGATGGACATGTACACACTGCTACATTTAAAATGGATAACTAACAAGGACCTACTGCATAGCACAGGGAACTCTGCTCAATGTTATGTGGCAACCAGGATGGGAGGAATTTCGGGGGAGAATGGATACATGTACATGTATGGTCAAGTCCCTTCACTGTTCACCTGAAGCTATCACAACATTATTAATTTGACATATGTGTGTGTGTGTGTTAATCATTCAGACGTGTCTTACTCTTTGCAATCCCATGGACTGCAGCCCACCAGGCTCCTTTGTCCATGAAATTCTCCAGACAAAGATACTGGAGTGGATTGCCATTCTCTTCTCCAATCAAACCCACATCTCATTATGTCTCCTGCATTGGTAGGCAGGTTCTTTACCTTCTGTGCTACCTAGAAAGCCCCTAATTGGCTACACTCCAATACAAAATGAAAGTTTAAAAAAAAAAAAACGAATAAAAAAGAAAATAACTATGGGTGCAAAGATAAAATTTACTCTTATAGGCAATATGTGGAGCACATATTAGAGTCTGTTATCTTATCCATGGGAGCCAGTGAACCTTATGAAATTTTTTTACGATCTGTGAGTCTGCACAGAATTTTCCCCAAATGTGCCCAGAATTAAGAAAGTCATGTTCCACATATCAGAAGATAAGAAATATGGCCATTCTCATAAAAACCAGAAAACAATTTACAAGCAATGAGGACAACATATAAGGAACATTTGACTTACTAGGTAACAGGTATTATTCTAAACAGTGAAGAAAATAAAGATTCATCAGAATTAAGCTGACCTTTCTGATACTGTTTTTTCACCAATTCACTATTGAAAGTGTTGGTTGCTCAGTTGTGTCCAATTCTTTGCCTCCCCATAGGCTGCAGCCCACTAGGCTCCTCTGTCCATGGGATTTTCCAGGCAAGAATACTAGAGTGGTTTCCCTCAAATCATTCCATCCTGCATAAAGCCTATAGATTAAGTAATGGTGTTTTTCTTATGCCATTAGAATTTTCACATAGGTTGGTTTTATGCTCTTCTGGAAAAAAAAAAAAAAAGTTTACCAGGCTTGTCTCAGCCATAGTACCCAGATATTTTGTCAAACACTAGTCTAGATGCTGCTGCGGAGTTTTGTTTTGCTTTTTAAAAATGCGATTAACATTTAAAGCAGGGCTTCCCAGGTCACTCAGTGGTAAAGAATCTGCCTGCCTAGCAGGAGATGCGGGTTCAGCCCCTGGGCTGGGAAGATCACCTGGAGGAGAAATTAGCAACTTGCTCCAGTATTTTTGTTTGGGAAATCCCATGTACAGAGAAGCCTGGTGGATTACAGTCCATTGGGTCCCAAAGAATCTGAGACGACTTTGAGATTAAACATGCATGCACACACACATTTAAATCCATAGACTTTGAGTAAAGCAGATTACTCTCCATTATATAGGTGATCCTTTTTCAAACAGTTGAAAACCTTATAGTAAAAAGACTGACCTCACTGAGGAAGAGAGAATTCTTCCAGATTACATTTGGACTTGAGAAGCAGCATTAGGTCTTCCCAGGGTTTCCAGCCTGCCTCCCTGTCCTGTAGATTTTGAACTTTCCAACCTCTGCAGTCCCATGAACCAGTTCCTTCAATAAACCCCTTTCTCTTTCCTTCTCTCTAAACATTCCAGTGAATTCTCTTTCTCAGGAAAACCTGGACTAATACAGGTGGCAAAATGAGATATCTTTAAGTCTCCAATTTGCCCAGAAGTAAGTTTGACCAGTTTTCTCCTTTGAAACTTACTATCAGTGTGCTAATATCCTTAAAATTTCTACTTGTCTATCCCTTTTAGAGATAGTAGGAAAGCAAGTTAAATACCAAGGATGAAAGAAAGAAGAGAATATTTGCAGACTGGATAGAGTCCCCAAACAACTCTATTAGTCTTATAGTGTTATAGTGTTATAATTCTACACACCTGGAAGCAACCTTAGACAGCCATTTTTCATGATGTAGAGACCAGCAAGTCCAGCCACGGAAGACATCTGATCTTGGTCTGTGCGTGTTAAAAAGACTTCTTATTTTAAGTGTTACTTGCACTTTGAATAAGTTAACTGAGGAAAATGCTGATCTGGATTCTTTCTTCCCTTTTAATCTGCCCTATGATTAGCTTCTTAGAAACTGCAGTTCTGTTTTTAAACTATGTGCATGGTATTTATACTGAATTAGTATTTGGGCTTCCCTTATGGCTCAACTGGTAAAGAATCTGCCTGCAATGTAGGAGACCCTGATTCGATTCCTGGGTCAGGAAGATCCACTGGAGAAGGGAAAGGCTACCTACTCCAGTATTCTGGCCTGGAGAATTCCATGAACTTCATAGTCCATGGGGTCATAAAGAGTGGGACATGACTGAGTGACTTTCACATAGTATTTGTACTGAAATACTCATTGAAGGTGGTTTTTTAATCTTTTTGGTATCAGCTCAGTTCAGTTCACTCAGTCATGTCTGACTCTCTGTGACCTCATGAACTGCAGCACTCCAGGCCTCGCTGTCCATCACCAATGTTGAGTCCGCCCAAACTCATTTCCATTGAGTTGGTGATGCCATCCAACCATCTCATTCTCTGTTGTCCCCTTCTCTTCCTGCCCTCAATCTTTCCCAGCATCAGGGTCTTTTCCAATGAGTCAACTCTTCGCATGAGGTGGCCAAAGTACTGGAGTTTCAGCTTCAAAATCAATCCTTCCAGTGAACACCCAGGACTGATCTCCTTTAGGCTTGACTCATTAGATCTCCTTGCAGTCCAAGGGACTCTCAAGAGTCTTCTCCAACACCACAATTCAAAAGCATCAATTCTTCGGTGCTCAGCTTTCTTCACAGTCCAACTCTCACATCCGTACATGACCACTGGAAAAACCATAGCCTTGACCAGACAGACTTTTGTTGGCAAAGTAATGTTTCTGCTTTTGAATATGCTATCTAGGTTGGTCATAACTTTCCTTCCAAGGAGTAAGCGTCTTTTAGTTTAATGGCTGCAATCACCATCTGCAGTGATTTTGGAGCCCAGAAAAATAGTCAACCACTGTTTCCCCATCTATCTGCCATGAAGTGATGGGACCGGATGCCATGATCTTCGTTTTCTGAATGTTGAGCTTTAAGCAAACTTTTTCACTCTCCGAAGATGTGATACTATGTATAAGAAAACCTCCCCAACATGAATAATCATATTGGACTTTTTACCCCTGTGAGGCCTTTAGGTCAGAGTGAGCAGAATTATATATTTATTATTGATTAGTGGACATTTAAAAATTGTGTTGTAATGGGCACATAACACGATAATAGTTTCAAATGTGAAATGGGATTATTTGATATTTGTATATATTGCCAAATGATTACCAAAATAAGTCGTTAACATCCATCACAACACACAGTTACAAATTGTTTTTGCTTGTGATAGGAAATTTCAACTTTTTGGCCAATTCAAAATTAACTCAATTAAAAAATTCAACTGAATTAGGCAAGTTAACTCATAGGCAGGTGTTCTTTGATGCCCCTCACATTTATTTTCTTAATCATCAAGGTCCAAGAGCTCCAGTTATGAACAACGATGACCACCGCCCCCGCCCCATTTCTAAGGTACATTCTATTTGACCATAAACAGCTATGGTGCCCCACCCCCAGTCAGAGATTGGTTTCAGAATGGATTGGTGACTCCATCCTTGCAATGAGGACCAAAAGCTGTGGGGCTTCTAGTAAGATTCCTCCTTCCTAAGAAAAAACCCCTGATATCCCTTTTCTTTCTGAACATTGCAATTTCTGGATGCAATGCTGGAATGGCTCCATCCAGCAGCCTGAAAAGGGGCACCAGTCCAGTCAGAAAGGCAGAGCAGAAAAATGGACCTTGATGACATTGTTGATCAGCTGAATCACCCAATGCTGAAGTTTGTTTGACCTCAGAACTTCCCAATATGTAAGACAATAAATTTCCTGATTGCTTAATCTGGTGAGTATGGAGAGAGAGAGAGAGAGAGAAAGAGAAAGAGAGAGAGAGAGAGAGAGAGAGAGAGAGAGAGAGAGAGAATGCCTCTCACTGTGATTACTGTCAATGGATAAGACTGATTTTGAAAAATCATTAAATTCTGAATGGAATATTGAAAAAAAAAAGCTTTACTTTGTTAGAAACTTTGTAATACAATATTATTAGCTATTGTTGCTTTGTTGCACGTTATATCTATATGACTTATTTTATAACTGGATGCTTGTACCTTTTGATCCCCTTCACCCACTCCCTCTCTCTGTCCTCTGTTCTCTATATTTACAAACTTGTTTTTTTGTCCGATCTTGCTTCTCTAAATCTTTTAGAGTCTTATGTTTGTCTGATATATAAGATGTTTATACACATGCTAATAAAGTAATGCTCAAAATTCTCCAAGCCAGGCTTTAGCAATATGTGAACCATGAACTTCCAGATGTTCAAGGTGGTTTTAGAAAAGGCAGAGGAAC
>NW_011494930.1:3334341-3334857 GCF_000754665.1 Bison bison bison
GAAAAATTAATTTCTTTCATGTCATTCCATGTAAATCCACATTTTTCTTTTCTGCTGCTGTTGCATGTATCCAGATTTTACAACATGAAGAAATTAATTTTTCCATTCTCTATTTTTTTGCCCATACAATAATGCTGCAGTGAATACCTCAAAAGTACCATAAGGAGAACATTTGATATTTTCCTTACAAGAGGCATTATGTGGTTCTAATCTTGGGTTGTAGAGTATATATATTTTACATTATGATAAATTCTACAACTCTTCTATTTAATGGCACTCAGAGTGCCATTGGTGCTATAGGGTCAACTTCCTATATTCAATTAACACTTGCTGCCATACTTTTTTCATTTTTAATATAAAAATTTTTGTTGTCAGTTGGTTTAAGTGACATATGAATTAGTCAATTATTTATCTCATTTGCTGCTAAGTTGCTTCAGTCATGTCTGACTCTGTGCGACCCCATGGACAGCAGCCTACTAGGCTCCTCCATCCCTGCGATTCTCCAGGCAAGAACAC
>NW_011494930.1:3334957-3335267 GCF_000754665.1 Bison bison bison
GACTGAGTGACTTTCACATAGTATTTGTACTGAAATACTCATTGAAGGTGGTTTTTTAATCTTTTTGGTATCAGCTCAGTTCAGTTCACTCAGTCATGTCTGACTCTCTGTGACCTCATGAACTGCAGCACTCCAGGCCTCGCTGTCCATCACCAATGTTGAGTCTGCCCAAACTCATTTCCATTGAGTTGGTGATGCCACCCAACCATCTCATCCTTTGTTGTCCCCTCTCTTCCTGCCCTCAATCTTTCCCAGCATCAGGGTCTTTTCCAATGAGTCAACTCTTCGCATGAGGTGGCCAAAGTACTGG
>NW_011494930.1:3335367-3335816 GCF_000754665.1 Bison bison bison
CTCATTTGCTGCTAAGTTGCTTCAGTCATGTCTGACTCTGTGCGACCCCATGGACAGCAGCCTACTAGGCTCCTCCATCCCTGCGATTCTCCAGGCAAGAACACTGGAGTGGGTTGCCATTCTCTTCTCCAGTGCATGAAAGTGAAAAGTGAAAGGGAAGTCATTCAGTCATGTCTGACTCTTCGCGCGACCCCATGAACTGCAGCCTACCAGGCTCCTCTGTCCATGGAATTTTCCAGGCAAGAGTACTGGAATGCGTTGCTATTGCCTTCTCCATTACCTAACTTAGAATGAAATTAATAGAAGACTAAGATATAGGAACTTAAAAATGTCAGGAAGTTAATTCATTATATATTAGGTCGTTAGAATGGAAAGGGGAGTCCAAGATGGTGGCTAGCAAAAGCCATGCAGAGGTCAAACAAAGAAAAAAACCTGCAAAAGAGGAAGCT
>NW_011494930.1:3336416-3337130 GCF_000754665.1 Bison bison bison
AAAACTTGAGTGAGAGCCTCTGGTAAGAAACCATGCCCAGAACACGTTCCATTACCTTATTGGTCTTGAGCATATGCCTTTTTGCATTCCCTTTCTTGATTGGTGGTGGGTACAAGCTCTATTTTGCGTAAAGCTGAAACAATCAGACTCCAGGAGGATGAGACAGAAAGTATAAGACAAGAGAGATCAAATCTCTCCTGTGGGGTCAGCCTTATCTCCCATCTTGAGGGTGTACTGTCTACTGCCTGCTGCCTTCCTGAGCTCTAACTAGCCTTCTTGAGCTCTAACTAGCCTACTTGAGCTGTAACTAGTCTGTTGATGAGACGATAACCTTGAGGGTGCACTATCTGCTGTCTTCTTAATAAATCCTGCCTACTTGAGCTATAACTAGGCTATTATCTCAAATCCATGCTATGACGATACAAGAGGTGAGAAACCCTGCCTTCTTGAACTGTGACTATTCTGTCATTTCAAATCTTTGTTATGATGAGATGAGAACTAAGGGAGAAAAATAAACTGATCTGATGGCATCACTGACTCAATGGAAATGAGTTTGGGTGGACTCTGGAAGTTGGTGATGGACAGCTAGGCCTGGCGTGCTGCAGTTCATGAGGTCGCAGAGAGTCGGACATGACTGAGGGAGTGAACTGAACTGAGCTGAGCTGAAACCAAAAAGATTCAAAAACCACCTTCAATGAGTATTGCAGTACAAAT
>NW_011494930.1:3337767-3338402 GCF_000754665.1 Bison bison bison
TCTTGAGAGTCCCTTGGACTGCAAGGAGATCCAACTAGTCCATTCTGAAGGAGATCAGCCCTGGGATTTCTTTGGAAGGAATGATGCTAAAGCTGAAACTCCAGTACTTTGGCCGCCTCATGTGAAGAGTTGACCCATTGGAAAAGACTCTGATGCTGGGAGGGATTGGGGGCAAGAGGAGAAGGGGACGACAGAGGATGAGATGGCTGGATGGCATCACTGACTCGATGGACGTGAGTCTGAGTGAACTCCGGGAGTTGGTGATGGACAGGGAGGCCTGGCGTGCTGTGATTCATGGGGTCGCAAAGAGTCAGACACGACTGAGCGACTGATGTGATCTGATCTGATCTTTTGCAAACTATTTTATTCATTGTATTTACTAAAATTGTTAAGAATATATACATGTGCATGATGTGTGTATATATCTTTGTTTTGAAAAAACAAAATGCAAAATTTTTAATGGTATCACACCTTTAAACTCTGATTGTGGTGTCTTTTTTTTTTAATTTTTTTAAATTTTATTTTATTTTTAGACTTTACATAATTGTATTAGTTTTGCCAAATATCAAAATGAATCCATCACAGGTATACATGTGCTCCCCATCCTGAACCACAAATTCCTTGAAGCGGAAAAG
>NW_011494930.1:3338502-3341069 GCF_000754665.1 Bison bison bison
CTGTTACCTATTTTATTCCTGGAGAAGGGTAAACAAAAGAGCGAAGATATTCACTTTAATTTGAGAGGCAGCTATGCTGGAAGCAACAGTGTCAATAATTTTAAGCCCCTAAGAATATTCTCAGTAAAGGGAATGCTGAATCATCTTACTTAGGAGACTAGAGCAAGATCATCCATTTTCACTGGGATAAAAGAATGAAGAAAAGCAAGCTCAGTAACACCAGATAGGGTTTTAACAAAGAAATTAAGGTGAGGTTACTCCTTTCAAATGCAGATTTTTAAAATGAAAATATGTGTATAAGTCACAGTTGTATTCTTTCTGAATTCAGCTAGTCTTCTACCCATAGTAGGAGCCCCAGGAACATGCAGAACAAAAGCATTATTAACCAGATACAATCAAGTCACTCCTAAACTGGGATTTGATTGCTGATGGACCTGTCTAGCTCACAGCTGCCTCCAGTGATGGGAATCAGTAACTACGTTGGCAGGAAAGCCAGATACTAAGGATGCACCCATCAAAAAGTTGAATGCTGTGCAATGGGTCCAAGATGACTTTCACACCCTGTTCACTGCACATTTTCTGACCTCTGTGGATAGGAGTTATCTGTGAACATCAGGCTCACTTGATGATGCTGCATGTCTGTGCTCATGTTGATAGTAAACAGGGTAAACATCATCCTCATTCCAATTGAAGTGAGATGAAATTGACAGCTATGTCATTACAAACTTTTATTTTGGTCTAGTTTTCAATTATTTACTATGTGGATTTTGCTTTAGCCTTGCCTAGGGCATTGTTCTTCATCTTCAAATCTTTATTTGGTAGATTGTTAGTATACTTGGAATTTGTTCATTCAGTAATTTTTTCTGCATAAATAACCTGCTATCTTGATATGATATATTGCAGGAGTTATTGTGACTTTACGGACGTCACATGCCATCTTTCATACATTGATTTGAAATATCGTGTCTACTGAACATTAAATTTCTATACATGGTGTATTTGTTATTTGTTTCATGAATCCATTTTCCCATTTCCAGACCAGTAACATAGTTAAAATGCTTTAGTTTTGTTTTTATAAGTGCTATGAAGGAAATTTCTGTATTTCCTGTTAAATGTGTGAATCTGGTTGGATAAGAATAGAGTTTCATCAGAAAGTCTATTGTAATAGGGAGAATGCTCTGATCTCAGAAATCTGTGAGGATCTCAAAATCATACTGAAAAAAGTTTTTATTTTATAGTGTAAAGGAGGAAGCAGGCAGAGATAAACTTAATTTTTGGAAGGGGAAGTTGGACAAGTAAGGGGAAATTATCCTCAGTTTGTGACAGGAAATTGATTTTAATGTGATCAGCCATTTCCCAGGAGAAGTTAAAAATAAAGGCATGTTCTACTTTATTTTGGTTCTTACTCAGGCTTGTGGATAAACTTAGTTCAGAGACCTGTAGGAAAAAGAGAAACACTTGTTTCAAGCTTGACCAAGACAAAGCAAAGGGTAAGAAATAACAATTGATAAATGTCATTCTTTACAACTGTGCTATTTCCTCTTTCATATTTTTTATACTATATAAACATTTTTTATACTATATAAACATTAGTAAGTTCCATAAAAAATGTCTTGGGACTTTGATTTTGATTGAACTGGCTCAGTAGATTAATTTGGAGGTAATAGATTCCTTATAAAACTGAGATTCCCCAACCCCTCCAATATAACACCCTATGTACCTTATGATTTCTTTCAATTATACTTTCCAGTTTTCTGCTTAAGAACTTCATGCATTCTTGGAGGATTATTTCTAGTATTATTCTTAAATTTCAAACAATTTTCCTATAGTATTTTAAAATTGTTTTTTCTTTAGATAGAAAAAACATTGCACTTTGCAAGTTGATCTTGCTATATATGTAGAACTCAATATTTTTCAATAAACTATGTGAAGTTTTTTTGATAGACAACTTTCCCTCTGCAAATAAAGACTCTTTTGTGTATTTATTTCAAGCACTTGTATCTTTCTTTTTTCATTGCACTTGTGTGAGTTTGGAGATGGGATAAAGATTTGTGAGACAACTCAAGTATCAGTGTTCAAATATTTTGAGTTGAACATTTAACAATGGTCCATGAGGTTGCACCTTAATAAGTCTTGCTTCCTTACTGGTAAAAATTCAATGGTTATTGAGTTATAAATTGCAATTTAAGAAAAAGGTATCAGATATTCTGTATGCATAAGAAATTTGGCAGAGCACACACAGAGTTGAGGTATGTCATGCATTAAATGATGCTTTTCAGTAGCTATATTCTTGCATTATTTAAATTGAAAAAAAATTTTTGATAGCAAGGGCAACATGAATAAATTTTGGTTGAAAAAATAAACCCAAAACACAAGACATGTATGATCCATTCCTACCCTGATCTAGTCTCCCTTTAATAGTTATTATCTACTATCACAAAGCAGAAGATATTAAGAAGAGGTGGCAAAAATACACAGAACTGTACAAAAAAGAGCTTCATGACCAAGATAATCACAATGGTGTGATCACTCACCTAGAGCCAGACATCCTGGAATGTGAAGTCAAG
>NW_011494930.1:3341169-3342084 GCF_000754665.1 Bison bison bison
TTTGGAAAACTCAGCAGTGGCCACAGGACTGGAAAAGGTCAGTTTTCATTCCAATGCCAAAGAAAAGCAGTGCCAAAGAATGTTCAAACTACTGCACAATTGCACTCATCTCAAACGCTAGTAAAGTAATGCTCAAAATTCTCTAAGCCAGGCTTCAGCAATACATGAACCATGAACTTCCTGATGTTCCAGCTGGTTTTAGAAAAGGCAGAGGAACCAGAGATCAAGTTGCCGACATCTGCTGGATCATGGAAAAAGGAAGGGAGTTCCAGGAAAACATCTACTTCTGCTTTATTGACTATGCCAAAGCCTTTGACTGTGTGGATCACAATAAACTGTGGAAAATTCTTCAAGAGATGGGCATACCAGACCACCTGCCTCTTGAGAAACTTGTATGCAGATCAGGAAGCAACAGTTAAAACTGGACGTGGAACAACAGACTGGTTCCAAATAGGAAAAGGAGTACGTCAAGGCTGTATATTGTCACTCTGCTTATTTAACTTATATGCAGAGTACATCATGAGAAAGACTAGGCTGGAGGAAGCACAAGCTGGAATCAAGATTGGAGGGAGAAATATCAATAACTTCAGATATGCAGGTGGCCCCACCCTTATGGCAGAAAGTGAAGAGGAACTCAAAAGCCTCTTGAGGAAATTGAAAGTGGAGAGTGAAAAAGTTGGCTTAAAGCTCAACATTCAGAAAACTAAGATCATGGCATCCGGTCCCATCACTTCATGGGAAATAGATGGGGAAACAGTGGAAACAGTGTCAGACTTTATTTTTCTGGGCTCCAAAATCACTGCATATGGTGACTGCATCCATGAAATTAAAAGACGCTTACTTCTTGGAAGGAAGGTTATGACCAACCTAGATAGCATATTCAAAAGCAGAGACATTACTTTGTCAACAAAGGTC
>NW_011494930.1:3343808-3344807 GCF_000754665.1 Bison bison bison
ACAGGACTCATTGGAAAAGACTCTGATGCTGGGAGGGATTGGGGGCAGGAGAAGAAGGGGATGGCAGAGGATGAGATGGCTGGATGGCATCACTGACTCGATGGACGTGAGTCTCAGTGAACTCTGGGAGTTGGTGATGGACAGGGAGGCCTGACGTGCTGCAATTCATGAGGTCACAGAGTCGGACACGACTGAGCGACTGAACTGAACTGAACTATCATAAAACTGTGTATTTTCTGGTATACATAGAATCTATATTTTAATCTTGACAGTTATATAAGATTTCTTAAATATTCAAATGTTAATAAATATATACTTTTGAAAATATGAAGCATTTACTGAAAATCACCCCAAAACTTGACCACTCTTTATAGTGTACAAGGCAATTTTTCCTTGCCAACATAGGTAGAAGTAATTCAGTCTTTGGGTCTGTGGACCAGGGTTCCTTAAAATTGAGATGATTTTTCATTTTGCTATAGTTTATTAATGGTTCATTTGAGTAGCTTGTGTTTTCTTCTTACAGTGCTGCAATGAATGTCTTCTCCTTGAGCTCCCTACTTTAGAAGTGTTTAGAGCAGAGACTTCCTATTGTCTGATAGATAAAAAAGGACCTTTGCTAAGATGTCACCTCTTTTCTGCTGATTGCCGGAAGTTGGTATTCTCAGAGATCTGGAAACCAGAAGTTTGTGACTAGGGTAAACTGGAAACCAGATTCCATTCCTGTCAATTGAAACACGAGAATAAGGGGAATTGAAACTGTATATGCGGAAATCCAGGAGCATGACTCAAGAATCTAAGACTTGAACATTGGAGATGCTGAGAATCCATCTACTCTTGGTGGATGTGAAAATTGGACGACTGTAGAGCCTGAAGGCAAACTGAGTGTCACATAATGAAGGAGACTGTTGTGGGTCTAAACTGATCACCCAGATTGACAGTCTGTGGTTGAGGAGTCTTTTTTTTTTTTTTTTAATTTTTAAAATTTTTTTCGTATACATG
>NW_011494930.1:3344911-3345338 GCF_000754665.1 Bison bison bison
AAAATCACTGCATATGGTGACTGCATCCATGAAATTAAAAGACGCTTACTTCTTGGAAGGAAGGTTATGACCAACCTAGATAGCATATTCAAAAGCAGAGACATTACTTTGTCAACAAAGGTCAGTCTAGTCAAGGCTATGGTTTTTCCAGTGGTCATATATGAATGTGAGAGTTGGACTGTGAACAAAGCTTAGTGCCAAAGAATTGATGCTTTTGAACTGTGGTGTTGGAGAAGACTCTTGAGAGTCCCTTGGACTGCAAGGAGATCCAACCAGTCCATTCTGAAGGAGATCAGCCCAGGGTGTCCTTTGGAAGGACTGATACTAAAGCTGAAACTCCAATACTTTGGCCACCTCATGTGAAGAATTGACTCATTGGAAAAGACTCTGATGCTGGGAGGGATTGGGGGCAGGAGAAGAAGGGGAT
>NW_011494930.1:3345530-3354038 GCF_000754665.1 Bison bison bison
AGTATAAGAGGGATCCCTTTTCTCCACACCCTCTCCAGCATTTATTATTTGTAGACTTTTGGATCGCAGCCATTCTGACTGGTGTGAAATGGTACCTCAGAAGAGTCTTGATGAAAGAATATGAAAGATTGATCGAGCAAAGAGGATCATGTTCTGAAGGGGTTAGATAGGAAAATCTGGAGTGGCAGCAGAGACGACTGGGGGATGATAATGAGAGGGAATTGAGCTGAGGAAGCTAAGATATATGATATGAAATAATTCAAGGAGAAACACACAGCAAAGGGCTGAGCCATTGCTTAACCTGTATTCAGTACAGAATGAATTCCCCAGCTAGGAAAAGTTATGAGTGTGGTAGGAGGTGAATCTGGGATCACTCCTGGGAGATATTGTTTTGTAGGTTTTTTTTTGGAGGAGTGGATGAAGGCCTGTTTCCATGGGGTTTGCTTGTTGAGAAAAGTGCTTTGTACTGTCTGCTTCAGGAAGCAGCTAGAAATTTTCAAGCAGTGAGGTGAAGGTAGCATATTAGGGGCGATTGGGTTTGATTTACTCTTTCTCCTTATCCTACATCCAAAGAATGTATGTCTTGTGGAAAATAATACATTCCAGGAACAGAGATTGCAAGCAGCAACTGGTATGGAAAATACAATCACACCAAGAGAAAAATTGTAAATTGCCCCCATAGTCCAAAGAAGAAATACCATGTTAGTTAGACGTGAACACATTAAACTGAGAAGTGGAAATTTATTCATACATGTGTTTCTTTTTCTTTGATAGCAATTATAATTTTTGTTGTATCACAATATATGAATAGTCTCTTCAAAGAAGTTATATATGTACCGATACAGCAAAATTCAAAAAAATTTCCCTTACCCACAGCTGTCCTGTCCAAAACACAAGTAGACATGCATTTTCTTTCTCATTTATGGTTTAAACTTTGCAATAACCCATTAATCGTTCTAAATATTAATCTACATGGATTTATGTATCTATATATTTTTGAAAATTTGTTTCAAACTATATGTAGGATTATGTGACTAGTATTTTTCACATTAAAATATTCCTTTTAAGTATATATGCCTTCTGGTTTTATTCCTAGCACTATGTACTTTCTTATTATAATTGAACTCTGATTTAACTCTGCCTTGTTAGTAAATATTTTAGTTTTAAAGGAGAATTGCACATTTGAAGTGGGTGCAGATTTATTATTTGATTTGTATATGGACATGATACTTAAATTGGAGGAGGGCCAAGACCCCATACCTGGTTGTGAAATCTTTGAGCCATTACAAAGATATGCAAAAAATAAGGATCATGATCAACTGTAGAATACAGGGCTTCAGTACTGGGAGGCGGGGAAAGTTGAATGGCTCAGCAGAGTATTCCTCTTAAGAAGCAGGGAGAGGGTGATCCTATGGACAGTCTTATTGAAACGGATCAGGGTTATATGGTCCTTCCTGCACCCCACCTCCCCCAACCCCCATGTCCTCTGCTTTTCTTTTGCCTGTGGAAAACTTTAGTCAAAGAATAATCAGAGAAACAAGAAATTCTAAAACAATGGAAAGCAGTCAAAAGAGATGAAATTATAATTATGTAGTCACTAAGCATAGTCAAAGGCCTTTAGTTCTTTCTCAAGGGCTATAGATGATATTCTGATCCATATCCTGTGAGCTGTCTTATAGATACAAAAACCCTAGATGGAGAAGTTAACTACATGATGACCAGACTGTACCCAAGACTTGAGCTGCCACAATTCTGAGAATTTACCACAAAGAAATGGGAACAATTGGACCCTGGAGCTGAAGATGAACTGTACCTAAAACATTCATGATATATATGGAATTTAGAAAGATGGTAACAATAACCCTGTGTACGAGACAGCAGAAGAGACACTGATGTATAGATCAGTATTATGGACTCTGTGGGAGAGGGAGAGGGTGGGGAGATTTGGGAGAATGGCATTGAAACATGTATAATATCATGTATGAAACGAGTCACCGGTCCAGGTTCGATGCACGATACTGGATGCTTGGGGCTGGTGCACTGGGACAACCCAGAGGGAGGGTATGGGGAGGGAGGAGGGAGGAGGGTTCAAGATGGGGAACACAGGTATACCTGTGGCAGATTCATTTTGATATTTGGCAAAACTAATACAATATTGTAAAGTTTAAAAAAAAAAAAAAACATTCATGATGATGCTGGTCAGACCACTGATAATCAATCTGAAGATGACTGTTAGAGATGACTGCATGTAGCACCCCACCCCCACAATCTGTCTATAAAAGCCTTTCCTCCTGCTTGTTGAGGAAGGGGTGTCAGCCTTTGGACAGGTTTCTGCCACCCTCCCCCCACACAGTTGCCAGCATCTGAAATAAAGCAAATTTTCCTTTCTACCATCCTGGACTGTTTATTGGCTTTTGGGTGGTGAGCAGCCGAACCCCACACCCTCCTTCCGGTAACATTATCTTATGGTTTCCCCTCCACCCAGAGCATCATGACTCCCACACTGAGGTAAGAATTGTGGCTCCTTACATCCAGACAGATAAGACCTGGTACCCCAGAGATGTCTGTGTTCCCAGTCTACTGCT
Source organism: Bison bison bison (assembly GCF_000754665.1). Lineage (NCBI taxonomy): Eukaryota > Metazoa > Chordata > Mammalia > Artiodactyla > Bovidae > Bison > Bison bison. The sequence goes on from NW_011494930.1 coordinate 3,348,116, forward strand.
TTTTCTTATAAATTTTAGTACTCTATTCTTCTTCTTCTTCTTCTTCTTTTTTTTTTTTGCATTTCTCTTTGCTCTTTCTTTTAAAACACCAGTAGTCACTGAGAACACTTGAATTATTTATCCAAACACTCAGAAGTTGTCTCTTATTTTTTATACTGTATTTATTGTGAAGTACACAAGCACTGGCACTGCCTTTGTGCTCAGACAGTAAGAAATCTGCCTGAAATTAAGGAGACATGCGTTTGATTCCTGGGTTGGGAAGATCCCTGGAGAAGGGAATGGCTACCCACTCCAGTATTCTTGCCTGGAGAATCCCTTGGACAGAGGAGCCTGGTGGGCTACATACATGAGGTCCCAAAGAATTGGATATGATGAATGACTAACAGTTTTACTTCATACAGGCACTAAGTGCTTATGTTGTAACTTTAAATAACTTACTAGAACTGAGAAATTGTGTCAAATTGCTTCTTGAACACTGTCCCTATCCCAGTGCCCTCAGCAGAATTCTTATTTTTTATGACTAGGATGTGTATTCTATCTTAAACTCAAGACATTGAGTTTAATGATGTTGTCATTCAGTTGCTAAGTTGTGTCTGACTCTTTGCAACCCCATGGACTGCTTCATGCAGGCTTCCCTGTCCTTCACTGTCTCCTGGAGTTTGTTCAGATTCATGTCCATTGAGTCAGTGATGCTATCTAAGCACCTTATCCTCTGCTGCACTCTTCTCCACTTGCTTTCAATCTATCCCAGTATCAGGGTCTTTTTCAATGATTTCGCTCTTCACATCAGGTGGCAAAAGTATTGAAGCTTCAGCTTCAGCATCAGATCTTCCAATGAATATTCAGGGTTGATTTCCTTTAGGATTGACTGGTTTGATCTCCTTGCTGTCCGAGGGACTCTCAAGAGTCTTCTCCAGAACCACAGTTTGAAAGCATCAGTTCTTTGGCACTTAGCCTTCTTTTTGGCCCAATTCTCACATTCCTACATGACTACTGGAAAAACCATAGCTTTGACTAGACAGACATTTATTGGCAAAGTAATGTCTCTGCTTTTTAACATATAACCTGTTAATCACATTAGTAAAATATATCTTGCTGAAACATCTCGGACATTACAGAAGTTATCATGCCTCTAATCACTGCTCCAAACTTAGGCTCTTTGCTTTGCACCTGTAAAAATAGAATATTTTACTCTTTATAAGAATTAACTCAATAATACTATGTCCATTGTATTTCAAGTTGCTTTTTTTTTTTTACACTCAACTATGTATATTGAAAATCTTTTCTCATCTTTATAGAAGCTATGCTACACACACATGCATTTTATCCTTTTCTATTCATAGATATATATCTACATTTATTTTGACATTTTTTAATGAATGGATGCTTGAATATTTAAAGCAAATTAAAAGAATGATTTTAGTTAAAAGCTAAGAGTCTAAGTAATTTGAAAGTATAAATAAACAATTTTGATTTTTTACATTTTATGAAGCATCCTTTTCTACAAACTCTAGACTGCAAGAACTCTCCAACTTTGTCAAGCATTGAGGTGGTTTTTTGTAGAATGCTAAAATTTAGAGTCCTCAGAAAACTCCAAAAAACATTGGTTTTAATTTGGAAGTATATATTTTTACTTAAATATATAGATACTTATAAATAACTGATTTTTATATAAAATTAATGGTTACTGTTATACACATTTAAAGCCCCAGAAAAAAAGCTTATATTTTTGCATTGGATTACCATCAGAAAGATTCTCCCAGCCAACAAATGATCTCAGAACAAAGAGGTGATCAGATCAGATCAGATCAGTTGCTCACTCATGTCTGACTGTTTGCGACCCCATGAATCACAGCACGCCAGGCCTCTCTGTCCATCACCAACTCCCGGAGTTCACCGAGACTCACGTCCATCGAGTCAGTGATGCCATCCAGCCATCTCATCCTCTGTCGTCCCCTTCTCCTCCTGCCCCCAATCCCTCCCAGCATCAGAGTCTTTTCCAATGAGTCAACTCTTCGCATGAGGTGGCCAAAGTACTGGAGTTTCAGCTTTAGCCACATTAATATAGTTTCAGGAGCAACTGAGAAGGCCAAGTGGGAAACTGCAAGAGATTTGGGTGTCAACCAAATTGCTCAGTTTTTGGACAGTATTATTTAGATAAGTTTTCATTCACACAAAAATAAAGGAAGATACAGAGGTTTTTTCATCTTTCCCTTGCCTCCAGACATGTACAGCTTCTCCTGTTATCAGTTATCAGAGTGGCACATTTGTTACAAGTTAGGAGCCTATAAAGATGCATCATGATCAACCAAAGTCCATAGCTTACATTAGGATTCACTCTTGGTGTACATCATTTTGCTCACCTACCTTTCAATATTTATCTTTTGTGAATGTAGTGCAAAAAACCTTTTTGTAAATATCTTCTACAATCATAGGAATGTTTCTTGAATGAAGGTTTTTTTAAAATTTTATTTTATTTTTAAACTTAACAATATTGTATTAGTTTTGCCAAATATCGAAATGAATCCGCCACAGGTATACCTGTGTTCCCCATCCTGAACCCTCCTCCCTCCTCTCTCCCCATACCCTCCCTCTGGGTCGTCCCAGTGCACCAGCCCCAAGCATCCAGTATCGTGCATAGAACCTGGACTGGCGACTCGTTTCATATATGATATTCTACATGTTTCAATGCCATTCTCCCAAATCTCCCTTTTAAAAGTAGGATTGCTGAACCCTAGGGTCTGTGCATCCTAAATTTCTATAGCTGCTACCAAATTCCTGAGCAAAGTGTCTATATAAACTTACCTTAGTACCATATAGGAATATCCATTTTAACCTGGTGTAACTGATATTGAATGTTGCTCAGATCTGTAGATTTTTCTGATCTAATGTATGGCAGTATTTGCTCCTTGTATTAATTCCAATTTCCTTGATTACTTGGTATTTTTAAAGAAATTTATTTTTACTTTTGTTAATTATTTATAAATATCTCTGTTAACCTTTTTATTATTGAATTTGACACTTCTTATTACGTGTGTTTGTATCTTACTAACATGGCAAATAATTTAACTTGTCTTCAGTCTTTGTAAACGGTGCCTTTAATTATTAGAAACATTTGAGTAGTAAAATTTGTCAATTTTTTCTATGACTAGATATGTTTTAAAAGTATGGCGTTATAAAATTTAAAACGTTGGCCCTCATTGTCTTTTGAAATTTCTCATGTGTTCATACATGCTGTCCACTTTTGCCAGGAGAACAGGGTTTCTCAATCTTAGGGAAAGAAAGAGAACGTTAAATTTCCTATTAAAAGTTACTTTCTCTTTACCTTGCATATGATTCTGTAGAAAATGTCCTGCATCCAGTGGCAAAAGGAAGATAGCTGAGTTTAGTATTTGCAGAAAGTAAGGACAGAGTTTCTCAAGCTCAGCATTACTGACATTTGGGGGTGGTTGTATAATTCTTTGTGGCTGAGAGTGTGTCCTCTGCATTGTAGAATGCTGAACAGAATCCCTTGCTTTTGTTCACTAATGCCAACGTTGTCTGTGATGCCAAAATTGTCTCCAGAAGTTGCCAAACATTTCCTGAGGCCAAGTTGTCTCTTAGGTGAGCGCTACTGCTCTACAGCCTTTAATGTATTATTCATAGTTATTTTTAATTTCCTGACAGTTAGTTTAAGTATGGTTCTGTTGATCTCTTCATGAGTTGTTTTTTTGTGTTTTTGCTTGTGTTTCATAAATATTGATTGAATACTTAGCAATGTGTATAGAATAGTAGACTTTGAGGAATATATTGTTTAGTACTAGACATACCTGTTTATTGTAGTTATGTTAGGGGAAGCACACTGTCCACCCTGGCCAGGCACCGTAGTAACCATTTGCATAAGTTGTTTTAAGACAGGAGGTCCCGGTAAGGAACAGGGAACTAATAAGCCTCCATCAACCGGCAGAGTTTGGGAAAGGTCAAAATGAGACACCACATGTCCGAACACCTCCCAGAATCCTTCTCTCTGGCATTCATCTTGGCTGAACAAGGCGTGCACCACCAAGAAGCATTCTGAGTCAGAATGATTGGCTAAAGACAACCCGGAAGCTAATCCTATCACCATAAAACCTGAGACTGCAAGCCATGTGACAGAGCTGTTCTCCTGGGTTCCCTTACCCTACTGCTTTCCACTCGGGTGCCCTTTTCCCAATAAAATCTTTTGTTTTGTGAGCCCATGGGTCTCCTCAGACAATTCATTTCAGAGTGTTAGACAAGAGCCCAGTTTCGGGCCCTGGAAGGGGTCTCCCTTCCTGCAACAGTTATAGTCAATTTTTATTACTCTTGCTGTTATGTTTTTGCCTCCAGGGACTGATCCAAAAAAATATTACTGCAACTTATGTCAAAGACTGTTTGGCCTATGTCCTCTTCTAGGAGCTTTATTGTTTCATGTCTTGCATTTAGACCTTTAAATGCTTTTGAGTTTATATTTGTATATGGAGTGAGGAAACGTTCTAATCTCATTGCTTTATATTTGGCTGTTTAGTTTTCCCAGAACCACTTGTTGAAGAGACTGTTTTTTCTTCACTGTATATTCTTGCCCATTTTGTCATAGATTAATTAGCCATAGGTGTGTGAATTTATTTCTGGGATTTCAATTATTTTCCAGTGATCTATGTGTTTGTTTTTGTGCCAGGACTGTGCTGCTTTGATTAATACAGATTTGTAGTATAGGGAAGTCTTGGAAGGTAATTATTTTTTCAAGATTGCTTCAAAAATTCAAAGTCTTTTGTGGTTTCTTCCTTATTCTAACTTCAGGGTTTGTTTTTTCTTCTTTTTCTAATTCTTTTATGTGTATGTCAGATAATTTGAGAGTTTGCTTTCTGATATAGACTTGTATCATTATGAACTTCTCTCTTAGAAATGCCTTTACTGCATCCTGAAAATTTTGGAATGGTATGTTTTCTTTCTTTTTCTATGTGTGTCAAGATATTTTCTTATTTCTTCTCAGATTTTAATCCTGACCCATTGGTTTTTTAGTAGCATGTTGTTTAGTCTTCACATGTTTGCTCTTTTCTCATTATTTTTTCTGTACTTGACTTCTAATCATTGTGATAGGAAAAGATGTCTGATATATTTTCTATCCTCTTAAACTTATTGAGACTTGTTTTGTGACATGTAGCCTATTTGAGAAGGAAATGGCAGCCCATTCCAGTATTCTTGCCTGGAAAATCCCGTGGAGAGAAGTCCCTGGTGGGCTACAGTCTACATGATCACAAAGAGTAGGATGCAACTGAGCAGACAGATATACACTCATGTGATCTATCCTGGAGAACATTCTATGTACATTTCTAAAGAGGATTGTGCACTCTGGTTCTTTTGGGATATAATGTATTGTAAATATCAGTTAGGTTCCCAACTGCTCTATTGTGGCATTTAGGATTTCTGTTGCTTTAATGACCTTCTGTCTGGATGATCTCTCTGATCAGTGTTCAGTTCAGTTCAGTCACTTAGTCGTGTCTGACTCTTTGAGACCTCATGAATCGCAGCACGCCAGGCCTCCCTGTCCATCACAAACTCCCGGAGTTCACTCAGACTCACGTCCATCATGTCAGTGATGCCATCCAGCCATCTCATCCTCTGTCATCCCCTTCTCCTCCTGCCCCCAATCCCTTCCAACATCAGAGTCTTTTTCAATGAGTCAACTCTTCGCATGAGGTGGCCAAAGTACTGGAGTTTCAGCTTCAGCATCATTGCCTCCAAAGAAATCCCAGGGCTGATCTCCTTCAGAATGGACTGGTTGGATCTCCTTGCAGTCCAAGAGACTCTCAAGAGTCTTCTCCAACACCACAGTTCAAAAGCATCAATTCTTCGGCACTCAGCCTTCTTCACAGTCCAACTCTCACATCCATATATGACCACAGGAAAAACCATAGCCTTGACT
>NW_011494930.1:3354398-3356299 GCF_000754665.1 Bison bison bison
ATAAGTTAAATAAGCATGGTGACAATATACAGTCTTGACGTACTCCTTTTCCTATTTGGAACCAGTCTGTTGTTCCACGTCCAGTTCTAACTGTTGCTTCCTGACCTGCATACAGATTTCTCAAGAGGCAGGTCAGGTGGTCTGATATTCCCATCTCTCGAAGAATTTTCCACAGTTTATTGTGATCCACACAGTCAAAGGCTTTGGCATAGTTAATAAAGCAGAAATAAATGTTTTTCTGGAACTCTCTTGCTTTTTCCATGATCCAGCAGATGTTGGCAATTTGATCTCTGGTTCCTCTGCCTTTTCTAAAACCAGCTTGAACATCTGGAAGTTCACGGCTCACGTATTGCTAAAGCCTGGCTTGGAGAATTTTGAGCATTACTTTACTAGCATGTGAGATGAGTGCAATTGTGCGGTAGTTTGAGCATTCTTCGGCATTGCCTTTCTTGGGATTGGAATGAAAACTGACCTTTTCCAGTCCTGTGGCCACTGCTGAGTTTTCCAAATTTGCTGGCATATTGAGTGCAGCACTTTCACAGCATCATCTTTCAGGTGTTAAAGTCTCTGTTGGTTACCAGGAGCTGGGAGTTGGGGAAATAGAGAAATCTTGATTTTTAAAGGTCATGAAATTTTATTTATGCAGGGTAAATAAGTTCTGGTGATGTACAGTGTGGTTATAATAGATAATAATTATACTGTGTTATATAATTATATGCGTTTCCTGGTGGCTCAGAGGTTAAAGCGTCTGCCTGCAATGCAGGAGACCTGGGTTTGATCCCTGGGTCGGGAAGATCCCCTGGAGAAGGAAATGGCAACCCACTCCAGTACCAATCCCATGGACAGAGGAGCCTGGTGAGCTACAGTCCATGGGGTTGCAAAGAGTCAGATAGGACTGAGAGACTTTACTTATATAATTTTAAGTATATGATTATATACTTGAAATTTGCTCAGAGAGGAAAGTTTTAAAAATGTTTAGTTATTTTTAATTGATAATTGGTTTACAATATTGGTTTTATTTCTGTCATACATCAACATGAATTAACCATAGGTGTGCATATGTCCCCTCCTTGAGTCTTCCTCCCGTCTCCCACTTATTCCCATCCCTCTTGTCTTTTGTACAGCCCAAGTTTGAGTTCCCTGAGTCATAGAGAAATTCCCACTGGCTATCTCTGTACATATGTTAGTGTATAGGCACCCATACTATTCTCTCCATTTAACTCACCCTCTCCCTCTTCTTCCCCACCCTTGTCCATGAGTCTATTCTCTATGTCTGTGTCTCCATTGCTGTTCTGTGAACAGATTTGTCAGTACCATCCTTCTAGATTCCATACATATGCATTAATATAGGATATTTGTTTCACTCCATATAATAGGCTCTAGATTCGTCCACCGGATTAGAATTGACTCAAATGTGCTCCTTTTTATGGCTGAGTAGTATTCCATTGTATACATGTGCCACAAATTCTTTATCTATTCATCTGTCAATGGACATCTAGCTGCTTCCAACTCCTGCCTATTGTATATAGTACTGCAATGAACTTTGTGGATACATGTGTCTTTTTCAGTTTTGGTTTCTTCAGAGTATATGCCTAGAAGCGGTATTGCTGGATCATATGGTAGTTTTATTCTTAATTTATTTAAGGAATCTCCATACTGTCTTCTATAGTGGCTGTATCAATTTACATTCCAACCTGCAGTGTAGGAGGATTCCCTTTTCTCCATGCCCTCTCCAGCCCTTGTTGTTTTTTGAATTTTTGATTATGTCCATTCTGTCTGGGGTAAAGTGATATCTCACTATAGTTTTGATTTATATTTCTCTAATAATGAGTGATGCTGAGCATATCAGAAAAGAAATTTTAATTGTTCTCACAAAAGAAAAAAATGAAAAAGAACTATAT
>NW_011494930.1:3356399-3356593 GCF_000754665.1 Bison bison bison
CCCCCCCCCCCCCCAAATAAAGTCTGGTACTATTTCCATTGTTTCCCCATCTATTTCCCATGAAATGATAGGATCGGATGCCATGATCTTCATTTTCTGAATGTTGACCTTCAAGCCAACTGTTTCATTCTCCACTTTCACTTTCATCAAGAGGCTTTTGAGTTCCTCTTCATTTTCTGCCATAAGGGTGGTGT
>NW_011494930.1:3356693-3357201 GCF_000754665.1 Bison bison bison
GTCATTTCATAACGTATATGTATATCAAAGGATCATGTTGTACAACTTAAATATATACTAATTTTAGTTTGTCAATTATACCTCAGTAAAGATAGATAAATTATAGTGCTGCTAAACTTCTGTATCTTTTTTAAAGTATTAATTGTGATGTAATTAATTGTTTTTATTTTTTTTAATTTTAATTTTTAAAAATTTATTTATTTTTCTTTGTTTTAAATTTTATTTTTAAACTTTACAATATTGTATTAGTTTTGCCAAATATCAAAATGAATCCGCCACAGGTATACATGTGTTCCCCATCCTGAACCCTCCTCCCTCCTCCCTCCCCATACCCTCCCTCTGGGTCGTCCCAGTGCACCAGCCCCAAGCATCCAGGATCGTGCAACGAACCTGGACTGGCGACTCGTTTCATACATGATATTATACATGTTTCAGTGCCATTCTCCCAAATCTCCCCACCCTCTCCCTCTCCCACAGAGTCCATAAGACTGATCTATACATCAATGTC
>NW_011494930.1:3357301-3358738 GCF_000754665.1 Bison bison bison
TGTTGGTGGGAATGCAAACTAGTACAGCCACTATGGAGAACAGTGTGGAGATTCCTTAAAAAACTGGAAATAGAACTGCCTTATGATCCAGCAATCCCACTGCTGGGCATACACACTGAGGAAACCAGAACTGAAAGAGACACGTGTACCCCAATGTTCATCGCAGCACTGTTTATAATAGCTAGGACATGGAAGCAACCTAGATGCCCATCAGCAGATGAATGGATAAGAAAGCTGTGGTACATATACACAATGGAGTATTACTCAGCCATTAAAAAGAATACATTTGAATCAGTTCTAATGAGATGGATGAAACTGGAGCCTATTATACAGAGTGAAGTAAGCCAGAAAGAAAAACACCAATACAGTATACTAATGCATATATGTGGAATTTAGAAAGATGGTAACAATAACCCTGAATCATGGTTTTTAAAAATTTTGTCTATTTATCTAAATTTTAGAAATTTATTAGAATAAAGTATAATATTTTAAATACATGTATAAGACAACAAAGTAATGGTTCCAAAGAGGAAGAGGAGTAGGGGGAGGGGAAAATAGGCAAGAGAGTTCAAGAGGGTGGTGATGAATGGAAAATACACCATCAGTGGTTGTCAAATGTAGTGTATTCAGAAGTTGAAATATATCAATACATAAAACATATAATGCTGTAAACCAATAGAAATGTCTTGATTAAAGTGAACTCTACATGGCAATCCCAATTTCCTAATACATCCCACTCCCTTCCCCACTCAGTAGCTATAAGTTTATTTGCTATATCTGTGATTCTATTTCTATTTTGCAAATAAGTTCATCTGTGCCACTTTTCTAGATTTCATATATAACTGATTTTATATTAATACAACATTTATTTTTCTCTTTATGAGTTACTTCACTCTGTATGACAATCTCTAGGTCCATCCACATCTCTGCTAATGGCACTAATCTGGTCCTTTTGATGTATAAACACTACTATGTATTATGTTCTGTGTAATATGTATTAACAAGAGGTGGCAAGATTGCACAGAAGAACTATACAAGAAAGGTCTTAATGATCCAGATAATGATGGGTCACTCCCCTAGAACTGGATATCCTGGAATGTAAAGTCAAGTGGGGCTTGGGAAGAATTACTGCAAAAAAAATCTAGTGTAGGTGACGGAGTTCCAGTGGAGCTATGTACGAGACAGCAAAAGTGACGCTGATGTATGGAACAGTCTTATGGACTCTGTGGGAGAGGGAGAGGGTGGGAAGATTTGGGAGAATGGCATTGAAACATGTAAAATATCATGTATGAAACGAGATGCCAGTCCAGGTTCAATGCACGATACTGGATGCTTGGGGCTAGTGCACTGGAATGACCCAGAGGGATGGTATGGGGGAGGGAGGGAGGGAGGAGGGTTCAGGGAGTGGGGAGCACATGTATACCTGTGATGGATTCA
>NW_011494930.1:3361045-3362771 GCF_000754665.1 Bison bison bison
AAAAAATAAAATCCTAAGAGATGATGCTGTTAAAGTGCTTCATTCAATATGTCAGCAAATTTGGAAAAGTCAGCAGTTGCCATAGGACTGGAAAAGGTCAGTTTTCATTCCAGTCCCAAAGAAGGGCAATCCCAAAGAATGTTCAAACTACTGTACAACTGCACTCATTTCATATGCTAGCAAGGTTATGCTCAAAATCCTTCAAGCTAGGCTTCAAAAATACTTTAATTAAGAACTTACAGATGTACAAGCTGGTCAAGTAATTATGTGCGGATGTGAGAGCTAGTGCATAAAGGATGGTAGGCTTGGAAGAATTGATGCTTTTGAATTGTGGTGTTGAAGACTCTTGAGAATCCCTTAGACTACAAGGAGATCAAACTGCTCAATCTTAAAGGAAATAAACCCTGGATATTCACTGAGAGGACTGTTTCTGAAGTTCCAATACAAAGAGCTGACTTATTGGAAAAGATTCTGATTCTGGGAAAGATTGAGGCAAAAGGAGAAAGGGATGTTGCAGGATGAGATGGTTAGATAGCACCACCAACTCAATAGACATGAATCTGAGCAAAAACGGGGAGATAGTGGAGAAAAGAGGAGTCTGGCGTGCTTGTAGTCTCTGGGGTGACAAGAAGTTGGACATGAGTTAGCTACTGAACAACAATATGTATAAAATAGATAATGAGAACCTACTGTATAGTACAGGGAACTCTACTTAATGCTTTGTAGTGACCTAAATTGGAAGGAAGTATGAAAAAGAGCAGATACATATAACTGATTGACTTTGCTGTACAGCAGAAACTAAAGCAACATATAAAGCAAGTATACTCCAGTATAATTAATAAAAAGTATAATAACTAGAGTATTAAGTTGTACTATAATAAAACTTTCAGGGCTAGGAAAAATGTATCCTACATTTTTAAATGTGTTAATGGGTTATCATATAATGAACATACACCAGTTCAGTTCAGTTGCTCAGTCGTGTTCAACTCTTTGCGACCCCATGAATTGCAGCACGCCAGGCCTCCCTGTCCATCACCAACTCCCGGAGTTTACCCAAACCCATGTCCATTGAGTTGGTGATGACATCTAACATCTCATCCTCTGTCGTCCCCTTGTACTCCTGCCCTCAATTTTTCCCAGCATCAGGGTCTTTTCCAATGAGTCAGCTCTTTGCATCAGTTGGCCAAAGTATTGAAGTTTCAGCTTCAACATCAGTCCTTCCAAAGAAGACCCAGGACTGATTTCTTTAGGATGGACTGGTTGGATCTCCTTGCAGTCAAAGGGACTCTCAACAGTCTTCTCCAACATCACAGTTCAAAAGCATCAATTCTTCGGCACTCAGCTTTCTTTATAGTCCAACTCTCACATCCATACATGACCACTGGGAAAACCATAGCCTTGACTAGATGGACCTTTGTTGACAAAGTAATGTCTCTGCTTTTGAATATGCTATCTAGGTTGATCATAATTTTCCTTCCAAGGAGTAAGCACCTTTTAATTTCATGGCTGCAGTCACCAGCTGCAGTCATTTTGGAGCCCAGAAAAATAAAGTCAGCCACTGTTTCCACTATTTCCCCATCTGTTTGCCATGAAGTGTTGGGACAGGATGCCATGATCTTAGTTTTCTGAATGCTGAGCTTTAAGCCAACTTTTTCTCTCTTCTTTCTCACCTTCATCAAGAGGCCCTTTAGTTCTTCTAAAGGGTGATACCACCCTTGCCATAAGG
>NW_011494930.1:3362871-3363635 GCF_000754665.1 Bison bison bison
TGCCATAAGGGTGGTATCATCTGCATATCTGAGGTTCTTGATATTTCTCCCAGCAATCTTGATTCCAGCCTGTGCCTCCTCCAGCCCAGCGTTTCTCATGATGTACTCTGCATAGAAGTTAAATAAACATGATGACAATATGCAGCCTTGACGTACTCCTTTTCTTATTTGGAACCAGTTTTTTGTTCCATGTCCAGTTCTAACTGTTGCTTCCTGATCTGCATACAGGTTTCTCAAGACGCAGGTCAGGTGGTCTGGTATGCCCATCTCTTGAAGAATTTTCCACAGTTTATTGTGATCCACACAGTCAAAGGCTTTGGCATAGTCAATAAAGCAGAAATAGATGTGGTTTTTTTTTGAACTCTCTTGCTTTTTTGATTATCCAGCTGATGTTGGCAACTTGATTTCTGGTTCCTCTGTCTTTTCTAAAACCAGTTTGAACATCTGGAAATTCACAGTTCACGTATTGCTGAAGCCTGGCTTGGAGAACTTTAAGCGTCACTTTACTAATGTGTGAGATGAGTGCAATTGTGCAGTGGTTTGAGCATTCTTTGGCAATGCTTTTCTTTGGGATTGGAATGAAAACTGACCTTTTCCAGTTCTGTGGCCACTGCCAAGTTTTCCAAATTTGCTGGCATATTGAGTGCAGCACTTTCACAGCATCATCTTTCAGGATTTGAAATAGCTCAACTGGAATTCCATCACCTCCACTAGCTTTATTCGTAGTGATGCTTCCTAAGGCCCACTTGATTTCCCATTCCAGG
>NW_011494930.1:3363735-3364160 GCF_000754665.1 Bison bison bison
AGAGTCCATAAGTACTGTTCTATACGTCAGTGTCTCTTTTTGCTGTCTCGTACACTGGGGTTATTGTTTACCATCTTTTCTAAAATTCCATATATATGCGTTAGTATACTGTATTTATGTTTTTCCTTCTGGCTTACTTCACTCTGTATAATAGGCTCCAGTTTCATCCACCTCATTAGAACTGATTCAAATGTATTCTTTTTAATGGCTGACATAGGCAAAACACTCTCCGACATACATCACAGCAGGATCCTCTATGACCCACCTCCCAGAATATTGGAAATAAAAGCAAAAATAAACAAATGGGACCTAATTAACCTTAAAAGCTTCTGCACATCAAAGGAAACTATTAGCAAGGTGAAAAGACAGCCTTCAGAATGGGAGAAAATAATAGCAAATGAAACAACCGACAAACAACTAATCTC
>NW_011494930.1:3366874-3369279 GCF_000754665.1 Bison bison bison
GACTATGAGGTACCATTTCACACCAGTCAGAATGGTCTGCGATTACCAAAAGGTCTACAAATAATAAATGCTGGAGAGGGTGTAGGTAGAAAAGGGACCGCTCTTATACTGTTGGTGGGAATGCAAACTAGTACAGCCACTATGGAGAACAGTGTGGAGATTCCTTAAAAAACTGGAAATAGAACTGCCTTATGATCCAGCAATCCCACTGCTGGGCATACACACTGAGGAAACCAGAAGGGAAAGAGACACGTGTACCCCAATGTTCATCGCAGCACTGTTTATAATAGCCAGGACATGGAAGCAACCTAGATGTCCATCAGCAGATGAATGGATAAGAAAGCTGTGGTACATATACACTTTAATTTCTAAGCCAGTAGATTAACTATGCTGCTCCTGCTGCTAAGTTGCTTCAGTCGTGTCCGACTCTGTGCGACCCCATAGAGGGCAGCCCACCAGGCTCCCCCATCCCTGGGATTCTCCAGGCAAGAACGCTGGAGTGGGTTGCCATTTCCCTCTCCAATGCATGAAAGTGAAAAGTGAAAGTGAAGTTGCTCAGTCGTGTCCGACTCTAGCGACCCCATGGACTGTAGCCTACCAGGCTCCTCTGTCCATGGGATTTTCTAGGCAAAAGTACTGGAGTGGGCTGCTATTGTTATATCTATTAATATTAAAAAAAAAAAAAAACTTTTATAACTGAATACAAACAGCATGTGTCTTATGTGTCTGGTTTCTTTTACTCAGTGTTATATTTGTGATAACCACCCATAAAGATATTTTGTCCTTTTCTAATCTTGGGTAGCATTCCATTGTGTGAAAGCACTGCAGTTTATTTACTTGATTCATGGCCATTTGGATTGTTTTCAGTTTTTTTTTTGTTTGTTTGTTTTGTTTTTTACTATTGTTGTTACTATAAATCAAGCTGCAATGAACATACTTTACATCTTTTGTGCACTTATGCATTCAATTCTTTGGGGTTTTTAAGAATGAAATTGATGGATCAGAGTGTAGATATAATTTTCATAGACACTGCTGAATAATATTTTAAAGGAGGGTTGCCAGTTTTTATTTCTATCATTGTATGGGTTCCACTTGTCCACATGTTCTGTTATGCTTACTGTTTTCCATCATTTAAATTTTAATTATTCTTTTGAGTATGTAGTGAGTGTGTAGTAGATTTTAAAACATTTCCAAAAATAAACATTATCTCAGAATAATTTTGTATTTCTAGAAAAGCTGCAAAGTTGGTAGAGAAAATTCCTGTATGTTTTACACCCAGATTTTCCTGTGTTAAAGTATTACAGAACAATGATACTTTGGTTAACAGTTAGAAATTAACATTGATGAAAACCGTGAGAAATATGTTATTATTAGCCAAACTATAGACTATATTTGGATTTCACCATTTCCCTCCACTAATATTCTTTTCCTGTTTGAAAATCAAATACAAGAAACAACATTGCACTTAGGGACTTTTTGTGTGTGTGTGTGTGTGGGTGTGTGTGTGGTTTCCATTTCCCCTTTTCTGATGACTAACAAGGTTTCACACACCTTCATACACATATTGATCATTTGCATATCTTCTGTGAAACTCAGTACTTTACTCAATTCTCCATTTGGTTGTATTTGTTTTCTGTTTATTGGAGTTCTTTGTATGTTTAAAGTTTTTAAAAATATATTTATTTATTTTACTTGGAGGCTAATTACTTCACAATATTGTATTGGTTTTGCCATACATCAACATGAATCCACCATGGGTGTACACGTGTTCCCCATTCTGAACCCCCTCCCACCTCCCTCCCCATACCATCCCTCTGGGTCATCCCAGTGCACCAGCCCCAAGCATCCTGTATCATGCATCGAACCTGGACTGGAAATTCATTTCACGTATGATATTATACATGTTTCAATGCCATTCTCCCAAATCATCCCACCCTCACCCTCTTGCACAGAGTCCAAATACTGTTCTATACATCTGTGTCTTTTTTGCTGTCTCGCATATAGCGTTATCATTACCATCTTTCTAAATTCCATATATTGCATTAGTATACTGTATTGGTGTTTTTCTTTCTGCCTTACTTCACTCTGTATAATAGGCTCCAGTTTCATCCAACTCATTAGAACTGATTCAAATGTATTTTTTTAATGGCTGAGAAATACTCCATTGTGTATATGTACCAATGCTTTCTTATCCATTCGTCTGCTGATGGACATCTAGGTTGCTTCCATGTCCTGGCTATTATAAGCAGTCCTGTGATGAACATTGGGGTACACATGTCTCTTTCAATTCTGGTTTCCCTGGTGTGTATGCCCAGCAGTGGGATTGCTAGGTTGTATGGCAGTTCCATTTCAGTTTTTTAAGGAATCTCACACTGTTCTCCATAGTGGCTGTACTAGTTTGCATT
>NW_011494930.1:3369379-3370414 GCF_000754665.1 Bison bison bison
TACCATTTCTGTCCTTTATTGAGCCCATATTTGCATGAAATGTTCCCTTGGTATCTCTAATATTCTTGAAGAGATGGCTAGTCTTTCCCATTCTATTGTTTTCCTCTATTTCTTTGCGTTGATCGCTGAGGAAGGCTTTTATATCTCTCCTGCTATTATTTGGAATTCTGCATTCAGATGCTTATATCTTTTCTTTTCTCCTTTGCTTTTCACTTCCCTCCTTTTCACAGCTATTTGTAAGGTCTCCTCAGACAACCACTTTGTTTTTTTTGCATTTCTTTTTCTTGGTGATGGTCTTGATTCCTGTCTCTTGTACAATGCCATGAACCTCCGTCCATAGTTCATCAGGTACTCTGTCTATCAGATCCAGTCCCTTAAATCTATTTCTCACTTTCACTGAATAGTCATAAGGAATTTGATTAAGTCATACCTGAATGGTCTAGTGGTTTCCATTTTCTTCAATTTCAGCGTGAATTTGCCAATAAGGAGTTCATGATCTGAGCCACAGTCAGCTCCTGATCTTGTTTTTGCTGACTATACATAGTCAATGCTATTATCAGGAAAACAACATGGGCACCAGCCAAGAAAAACCCTTTCTCATTCCTCGTCTTAACTTGTACTTTATTCCTTTTTTTTTTTTTTTTAATACAAAAGTCACCACTGGCTTCCCTGGTGGCTCCAATGATAAAGAATCTGCCTGCAATGTGGGAGACCTGGGTTTGATCCAAGAGTCAGGAAGATCCCCTGGAGAAGAGAACGGCAACCAACTACAATATTCTTGCTTAAAGGATTCCATGGACAGAGGAGCCTGGCAGGCTTCACAGTCCATGTGGTCACAAAGAATCCCACATGACTAAGCCTCTTTCACTTCACTTTAATTTCTTTCTTTCTTTTTTTTAAATTTTATTATTTATTTATTTTTTTCTAATTTTATTTTATTTTTAAACTTTACATAATTGTATTAGTTTTGCCAAATATCAAAATGAATCCGCCACAGGTATACATGTGTTCCCCATCCTGAACCCTCCTCCCTCC
>NW_011494930.1:3371913-3372242 GCF_000754665.1 Bison bison bison
GTCAGTTGCTTCATTTGCTATTATTTTCTCCCATTCTGAAGGCTGTCTTTTCATCTTGTTTATAGTTTCCTTTGTTGTGCAGAAGCTTTTAATTTTAATGAGGTCCCATTTGTTTATTATTGCTTTTATTTCCAAAATTCTGGGAGGTGGGTCATAGAGGATCCTGCTGTGGCTTATGTCCGAGTGTTTTGCCTATGTTTTCCTCTAGGAGTTTTATAGTTTCTGGTCTTACGTTTAGATCTTTAATCTATTTGGAGTTTATTTTTGTGTATGGTGTTAGAAAGTGGTCTAGTTTCATTCTTTTACAAGTGGTTGACCAGATTTCCCAG
>NW_011494930.1:3373744-3375115 GCF_000754665.1 Bison bison bison
GCCAGTACCATACTGTCTTGATAACTGTGGCTTTGTAGTAGAGCCTGAAGTTAGGTAGGTTGATTCCTCCAGTTCCATTCTTCTTTCTCAAGATCGCTTTGGCTATTCGTGTTTTTTTTTTTTTCCCTTGTATTTCTGTACAAATTTTGAAAGTATTTGTTCTAGCTCTGTGAAAAATACCGTTGGTAGCTTGATAGGGATTGCATAGAATCTATAGGTTGCTTTGGGTAGTATACTCATTTTCACTATATTGATTCTTCCAATCCATGAACATGGTATATTTCTCCATCTTTTAGCATCCTCTTTGATTTCTTTCACCAGTGTTTTATAGTTTTCTACATATAGGTCCTTAGTTTCTTTAGGTAGATAGATTTCTAAGTATTTTAATCTTTTCGTTGCAATGGTGAATGGAATTTTTTTTAAAGTTCTCTTTCTATTTTCTCATTATTTGTTTATAGGAATGCAAGGGATTTCTGTGTGTAAATTTTATAACTTTCAACTTTACTATATTCATTGATTAGCTCTAGTAATATTCTGGTGGAGTCTTTAGGGTTTTCTATGTAGAGGATCATGTCATCTGTAAACCGTGAGAGTTACTCCTTCTCTTTCAATCTGAATTCCTTTTATTTCTTTTTCTGCTCTGATTGCTGTGGCCAAAACTTCCAGAACTATGTTGAATAGTAGTGGTGAGAGCGGGCACCCTTGTTTTGTTCCTAACTTTGGGGGAAATGCTTTCAATTTTTCACCATTGAGGATAATGTTTGCTGTGGGTTTGTCATATATAGCTTCTATTATGTTGAGGTATGTTCCTTCTATTCCTGCTTTCTGAAGATTTTTTTTTTTTATCATAAATTGATGTTGAATTTTGTCAAAGGCTTTCTCTGCATCTATTGAGATAATCATATGGTTTTTATTCTTCAATTTTTTAATGTGGTGTATTACATTGATTGATTTGAGGATATTGAAGAATCCTTGCATCCCTGGGATAAAGCCCACTTGGTCATGATGTATGATCTATTTATTTATTTATTTTTTCTACGATAAATATTTTTTTATATTATTTTTTAAATTTTATTTTATTTTTAAACTTTACATAAATGTATTAGTTTTGCCAAATATCAAAATGAATCCGCCACAGGTATACATGTGTTCCCCATACTGAACCCTCCTCCCTCCTCCCTCCCCATACCATCTCTCCGGGTCGTCCCAGTGCACTAGCCCCAAGCATCCAGTATCGTGTATTGAAACTGGACTGGCAACTCGTTTCTTACATTATATTTTACATGTTTCAATGTCATTCTCCCAAATCTTCCCACCCTCTCCCTCTCCCACAGAGTCCATAAGATGATCTATACATCAGTGTCTCTTTTG
>NW_011494930.1:3375215-3376210 GCF_000754665.1 Bison bison bison
TGTTCTCCATAGTGGCTGTACTAGTTTGCATTCCCACCAACAGTGTAAGAGGGTTCCCTTTTCTCCACACCCTCTCCAGCATTTATTACTTGTAGACTTTTGGATAGCAGCCATTCTGACTGGCGTGAAATGGTACTTCATTGTGGTTTTGATTTGCATTTCTCTGAAAATGAGTGATGTTGAGCATCTTTTCACGTGTTTGTTTGCCATCTGTATGTCTTCTTTGGAGAAATGTCTTTCTAGTTCTTTGGCCCATTTTTTGATTGGGTCGTTTATTTTTCTGGAATTGAGCTGTAGGGGCTGCTTGTGTATTTTTGAGATTAGTTGTTTGTCAGTTGCTTCATTTGCTATTATTTTCTCCCATTCTGAAGGCTGTCTTTTCATCTTGTTTATAGTTTCCTTTGTTGTGCAGAAGCTTTTAATTTTAATGAGGTCCCATTTGTTTATTATTGCTTTTATTTCCAAAATTCTGGGAGGTGGGTCATAGAGGATCCTGCTGTGGCTTATGTCCGAGTGTTTTGCCTATGTTTTCCTCTAGGAGTTTTATAGTTTCTGGTCTTACGTTTAGATCTTTAATCCATTTTGAGTTTATTTTTGTGTGTGGTGTTAGAAAGTGTTCTAGTTTCATTGTTTTACAAGTGGTTGACCAGTTTTCCCAGCACCACTTGTTACAGAGATTGTCTTTAATCCATTGTATATTCTTGCCTCCTTTGTCAAAAGTAAGGTGTCCATATGTGCATGGATTTATCTCTGGGCTATCTATTTTGTTCCATTGATCTATATTTTTGTCTTTGTGCCAGTACCATACTGTCTTGATGACTGTGGCTTTGTAGTAGAGCCTGAAGTCAGGCAGGTTGTATTCCTCTAGTTCCATTCTTCTTTCTCAAGATTGCTTTGGCTATTCGTGTTTTTTTTTTTTTCCCCCCTTGTATTTCTGTACAAATTTTGAAAGTATTTGTTCTAGCTCTGTGAAAAATACCGTTGGTAGCTTGATA
>NW_011494930.1:3376633-3376956 GCF_000754665.1 Bison bison bison
TCTATTCCTGCTTTCTGGAGAGTTTTTATCATAAATGGATGTTGAATTTTGCCAAAGGCTTTCTCTGCATCTATTGAGATAATCATATGTTGTTATTTTTCAATTTGTTAATGTGGTGTATTACATTGATTGATTTGCGGATACTGAAGAATCCTTGCATCCCTTGGATAAAGCCCACTTGATCATGGTGTATGATCTTTTTAATGTGTTGTTGGATTCTGATTGCTAGAATTTTGTTAAGGATTTTTGCATCTATGTTCACCAGTGATATTGGCCTGTAGTTTTCTTTTTTTGTGGGATCTTTGTCAGGTTTTGGTATTAGG
>NW_011494930.1:3378891-3379250 GCF_000754665.1 Bison bison bison
GAGCTGGTTTGGTGGTGCAGAATTCTCTCAGCTTTTGCTTGTCTGAAAAGCTTTTGATTTCTCCTTCATACTTGAATGAGATCCTTGCTGGGTACAATAATCTGGGCTGTAGGTTATTTTCTTTCATCATTTTAATTATGTCTTGCCATTCCCTCCTGGCTTGAAGAGTTCCTATCGAAAGATCAGCTGTTATCCTTATGGGAATTCCCTTGTGTGTTATTTGTTGTTTTCCCTTGCTGCTTTTAATATTTGTTCTTTGTGGTTGATCTTTGTTAATTTGATTAATATGTGTCTTGGGGTGTTTCTCCTTGGGTTTATCCTGTTTGGGACTCTCTGGGTTTCTTGGACTTGGGTGATTA
>NW_011494930.1:3379350-3379792 GCF_000754665.1 Bison bison bison
TTTTTATTTCTTCTAGGTCCTTGTTAAACCTTTCTTGCATCTTCTCTATCCTTGTCTCCAGGCTATTTATCTGTGATTCCATTTTAGTTTCAAGATTTTGGATCAATTTTACTATCATTATTCGGAATTCTTTATCAGGTAGATTCCCTATCTCTTCCTCTTTTGTTTGGTTTGGTGGGCATTTATCCTGTTCCTTTATCTGCTGAGTATTCCTCTGTCTCTTCATCTTGTTTAATTGCTGAGTTCGGGGTGGCCTTTCTGTATTCTGGCAGTTTGTGGAGTTCTCTTTATTGTGGCGTTTCCTCACTGTGTGTGGGTTTGTACAGGTGGCTTGTCAAGGTTTCCTGGTTAGGGAGCTTGTGTCAGTGTTCTGGTGGGTGGAGCTGTATTTCTTCTCTCTGGAGTCAATGAAATGTCCAGTAATGAGTTATGAGATGTCTAT
>NW_011494930.1:3379892-3380283 GCF_000754665.1 Bison bison bison
GGCATATAATTGTTTGATAGTAGTCTCTTATTGATCCTTTGTATTTCTGTGTTGTCTGTTGTGATCTCTCCATTTTCGTTTCTAATTTTGTTGATTTGATTTTTCTCTTTTGTTTCTTGATGAGTCTGGCTAATGGTTTGTCAATTTTATTTATCCTTTCAAAGAACCAGCTTTTGGTTTTGTTGATTTTTGCTATGGTCTCTTTTGTTTCTTTTGCATTTATTTCTGCTCTAATTTTTAAGATTTCTTTCCTTCTACTAACCCTGGGATTCTTCATTTCTTCATTTTCTAGTTGCTTTAGGTGTAGAGTTAGGTTATTTATTTGACTTTTTTCTTGTTTCTTGAGGTGTGCCTGTATTGCTATGAACTTTCCCCTTAGGACTGCTTTTAC
>NW_011494930.1:3380383-3381116 GCF_000754665.1 Bison bison bison
TCTCTCTCTTTTTTTTTTTTTTTGCAAAGTAATAGTTGGTTATAAAAACGAAAATTAATAGAGGACTTAAAAAAATTAAAGATTGATAGTAAAAGTAGTGAAAATATATCTCGGAGTTTCTCTGGTGTTGTTGTGGGCAGTGTGGAGTCATTTTATTTTTAGTTTCTTGATCTGGCTTATATTTCTCAAGATCTGTAGGCTCCTTCTTATGTCGTTGGTACTAACTACAGGGTTTTAATCTATTGCACCTGTCACTTCCAAGGAGGTTCCCTCTGTTTTAGCGTCTTCTGTTTGCTGGTCTCTTCTGTGTCTAATTTCCGCCCTGACAAAAGGGGGCAGTGGTGGTCACTTTTTTAGGCTCACTTTTTCAGTGGTACTGTGGGGAGAGAGGGACCCTGCAAATGAATAACATTGTCGGGTGTTCGCAGTGTTTCAGCCACACTGGGTTTGCCGCCGCTCATGGCGTGTGTGCTTTCCCTCTCTACATTACTTAGGCTCTAGGTTGTTCTGTTGGGAACTGTCTGAGGCTGGACCTGGGTTATATGCACTTCCCAGGTCTAAGCCGCTCAGGTTCAGGTACTTGGGTAGTCCTCAGAGGCGCAGACTCGGTTGGGCCTGCGTTTTGTGCCCTTCACAGGTCCGAGCAGCTCAGGTGACGAGGTGTTTGGCAAGAGCGGTTGCTGCAACTTATCGCCTCCCCCATCCCTGCCACTTGGTTTTCTAGCTGTATAAC
>NW_011494930.1:3381216-3382055 GCF_000754665.1 Bison bison bison
TTTGGGGTGACTTTGGGCAGCCTGTATCTTGAAGCTCAGGGCTATGTTCCTGTGTTGCTGGAGAATTTGCGTGGTATGTCTTGCTCTGGAACTTGTTGGCCCTTTGGTGGTGCTTGGTTTCAGTGTAGGTATGGAGGCATTTGATGAGCTCCTGTCGATTAATGTTCCCTGGAGTCAGGAGTTCTCTGGTGTTCTCAGGATTTGAACTTGAGCCTCCTGCTTCTGGTTTTCAGTCTTATTTTTACAGTAGCCTCAAGACTTCTCCATTTATACAGCAGTGATGATAAACATCTAGGTTAATGATGAAAAGTGTCTCCAATGAGGGACACCTGGAGACGTATACACAGAGTTACATGGAGAAGAGAAGAGGGAGGAGGGAGATAGAAGTGACCAGGATGAGATGAGATGGAATCAAAAGAGGAGAGAGCAAGATAGCCAGTAATCACTTTCCTATGTGCTCTGCACAGTCTGGATCCCTCAGAGATGTTCACGGAGTTACACAGAGAAGAGAAGAGGGAGGAAGGAGACAGAGATGGCCAGGAGGATAAAGGGGGAATCAAAAGAAGAGAGATAGATCCAGTCAGTAATCAGTTCCCTAAGTGTTCTCCACAGTCCAGAACACACAAAGAGATTCACAGAGTTGGGTAGAGAAGAGCAGGGGAAGGGAGGAGATAGAGGCGACCTGTGGAGAAAAAGGAGAGTCCAAAGGGGGAGAGAGCAATCAGGCCAGTGATCTCACTCCCAAGTAAAAATGGGTAATGAAGATTGGGTTCTTAAAGGTAGAAAATTGATAACAAATACCAAAAAGCAAAGATTAAAAATCTAGAGTAGAGGTTGGA
>NW_011494930.1:3382599-3403069 GCF_000754665.1 Bison bison bison
GCGGTTGCTGCAACTTATCGCCTCCCCCATCCCTGCCACTTGGTTTTCTAGCTGTATAACCAGCTCACCTTCTCAGATGGATGAGACCATCCAGAATCCCAAGAAGTCTTGGTTAGCAATGAAGCCTGCTTGCCTGCTTGCAGCTTGGTAGATAATGCCTCTCTGGGGCTGCGATTGCCCCCTTCTGTCTCTGGCTGCCTGTCACCGGAGAGGGATGGTCTGCAGCTGGCTAGTTCTGTTCAGTCCTTTGTTCTGTGAGCAGGCGTGATGGTGTCTTTGGTTAGGGCTTTTCACGGAATAGCTATCCCACAGTCTGGTTTGCTATCCCAAGTTAGTTCCCTCAGATTGCCCTCAGGGCATTCAGGCCCAGTTTTTAAGCAATACAGCCTGCACCTCCCTGCCCAGCCCCTGCTTGCTAGTGGAGGATGCAGGTATCTATGCTGCCTCTAGCTGTGGGAGTTACCGTTGGGCACGTCGTCTATGGGTTTTAACTGTTTATTTATTTTTCCTCCTGTTTATGTTGCCCTCTGTGGTTCCAAGGCTCACCACAGACTCAGCAGTGAGAGTGTTTCCTGGCGTTTGGAAACTTCTCTCTTTTTTAAGACTCCCTTCCCAGGATGGATCTCCATCCCTACCTCTTTTGTCTCTCTTTTTATCTTTTATATTTTTTCCTACCTCCTTTTTAAGACAATGGGCTGCTTTTCTGGGTGCCTGATGTCCTCTGCTGGTGTTCAGAAGTTATTTTGTGGCATTTATTCATTGTTCAAATGTTCTTTTGTTCAATTTGTGGGGGAGAAAGTGGTATCTCCATCCTATTCGTTCACCATTTTACGACCGTCCCATCTAGAGTTTTTTTTTTTTTTTTTTGTCAAATACTGGCATTGAAGCTATCTCCTTATTCTTACTCTCTCAAGAGTGTCTTTTGATGAATCAAAGAAATTCTCCATCTTCATCAAGTCCAGTTTAGCTACATTTCTTCTGTAGTTACATCTTTTTAAAAAGATAATTTTGGTCATTAGGAGTTCTTTCAAATGGCTCCTATGTCCCTTTGATATTATATATCCCCACTATGGCAAAGTTTTTTTTTTTTTTTAATTCCTTCGTATTTATGGCATTATAAAATGATCCAGGCTCATCTTACATATTTTCAGCTCCCGACCTAAAAATAGTCATTGCTTCAAGAGGTCCTGGTTCATTCCATTGGTGAATTGTATTAGAAATCAAGATCTGGGACTTTCCTGGTCGTTCAGTGGTTAAGACTGAAAGCTTCTAGTGTAGGGGAGCTTGAGGCCTGGTTGGGGAACTAAGAACTCTGGGCAGAGAACTAAGATCCCACATATTGTGCAACATAGCCAAAACAAACTAATAAACAAAAGTAAATCTGGACTCCAGTTGTTTGTTTCTACTGGAGTCTTTAGGCCCTCTAGTTGATAAACAAGGAGACACATATATGTGTGCTTGGCTTCTATGATGGCTCAGTGGTAAAGAATCTGCTTGCAATGTAGGAAACACAGGTTTAGCTCCCTGAGGAGAGAAGAGGACCTAGAGGAAGAAATGGCGAACCATTCCAGTATTCTTGCCTGGGAAATCCCATGGACAGAGGAGTCTGGTGGGCTACTGTCCATGGCATCACAAAAGATTTGGATATGACTTAGCAACTAAATAACAACATGTGTGTATATTAACTTGTGTCCATGCATACATGTTTTGTCACTCAGTTGTTCCAACTCTTTGGGCTCCCATGGACTGTAGCCTGCCAGGTTTCTCTGTCCATGAGATTCTCCAGGCAAGAACACTGGGGTGGGTTGCCATGCCCTCCTCCAGGGGATCTTCCTGACCCAGGAATTAAATCCAGGTCTCCTGCATTGGCAAGCAGATTCTTTACCACTGAACTACCAGGAAAGGCATATACTAATCTGTGTATGTATCTATATATATATAACCTGTGTATTTATGTCTCTAACTCAAATTTATTAACATAAAACTTACTCCAACCCAGTCCCCTTTCTTATATGTAAACACCACTGCAATACTGAGATTCTGGGTTTTCCCATCTATCATCCACTTAATTGTTCTGTTTCAGTATACACTTATAGAAGCATAATAATTATTAATCTATATTATGGTGGAATATAAATTTATCAACTTGATTACAGTAATTATGTAAAATTCCTTTGCCTTTAATTTTATAATCTCTACTATAAAAAAACAGAGATGTTACTTTGCCAATAAAGGTCCATCTAGTCAAAGCTATGGTTTTTCCAGCAGTCATGTATGGATGTGAGAGTTGAACTATAAAGAAAGCTGAGCACCAAAGAATTGATGCTTTTCAACTGTGGTGTTGGAGAAGACTCTTGAGAGTCCCTTGGACTGCAAGCAGATCCAACCAGTCCATCCTAAGGGAAGTTCAGTCCTGAACTTTCATATTGGAAGGACTGATGCTGAAGCTGAAACTTCAATACTTTGGCCACCTTATTTGAAAAGATCGTAATGCTGGGAAAGATTGGAGGCAGGAGGAGAATGGGATGACAGAGGATGAGATGGTTGGATGACATCACCAACTGTATGGACATGAGTTTGAGTAAGCTCCGGGAGTTGGTGATGGACAGGGAAGTCTGGTGTGCTGCAGTCCATGGGGTCGCAAAGAGTCGGACACGACTGAGAGACTGAACTGAACTGAATTGAACTGAACTCATTTCCAATGTTACTTAGTTCACCACTGTTTTCCCCTCTTCCTTCAGTGAAGGTGTTCCATTCATTTGAATACAATTAGATATTTTTGCCCACAGTCTGCATTCCATCCTGGAATTCACTGAACCTTCTAAATGATGTCTTTATTTGTATACATTGAGGTTTACCCTTTGTGCTGTAAAGTTTAATGCATTTTAGCAAATGCATAATGTCACATGTTCACAATTACAGTATCTTTTAGAATAGTTTCACTGCTCCGAAAAATCCCTTTCTTTTACCCTTTCAACCCTTTCTTGTTTGGAGTCACAGAAACTTAAACTTTCTGTTTGGTTTCTTTCATTAAAAAACAAGCATTTAAGATTTTTTCATGTCTTTTCGGGGGCTGTTAGTTTCTTTTTATCACTGAGAAATATTACATTGTACAGGCATACCACAGTGTGTTTATACATTTACTTAACTGAAGGCATCTTGGTTGTTTTCAGTTTTAGAGACCATGAATAAAGCTGCTTTCATGAATGAAGATTTTGTGTGGGTATAGGTCTTGGATTCGGAGAAGGCAATGGCACCCTACTACAGTACTCTTGCCTGGAAAACCCCATGGATGGAGGAGCCTGGTGGGCTGCAGTCCATGGGGTCACTAAGAGTTTGGACACGACTGAGCGACTTCACTTTCACTTTTCACTTTCATGCATTGGAGAAGGAAATGGTAATCCACTCCAGTGTTCTTGCCTGGAGAATCCCAGGGACGGGGGAGCTTGGTGGGCTGCCGTCTATGGGGTTGCACAGAGTCGGACACGACTGAAGCGACTTAGCAGCAGCAGCAGCGGCAGGTTTTTGATTACTTGAGTATATAACTTAGTAGTGCTTCCCAGGTGTCAGAGTAGTAAAGAATTTGCCTGTCAATGCAGGAGGTGCAGGAGGTGTGGTTTTGATCCCTGGGTTGGGAAGATATCCTGGAGGAGGAAATGGCAACCCACTCCATTATTCTTGACTGAAAAATTCCATGATCAGAGGAGCCTGCTGGGCTACAGTCCGTGGAGTCCCAAAGAGTCGGACATGACTGAATAACTACGTAAGCACGCAGATACCTAGTAGTACTACTGCTGGATTGTATGGTGAGATTATACTTAGCTTCAGAAAAATCTACAAAACTGTCCTCCTAAATGGCTATGCTGTTTTTTAATCCTACTAGCAATGAATGAGCGTTTGTGTTGCTCCAACTACTTGTCAGCAATTGGTATGTCAAGTTTTTGTTTTGTTTTGAGCCATTCTAATTTGTATATTTTGGTATCTCATTGTTGTAGATTCTAATTATCTAAATGATATATGATGCTGTGCATTTTCCCAGAAACTTTCTTGCCGTCAGTGTTTCTTCTCTGGTGAGATGTCTTTGCGTTCATGGTGTGATGTCACTTTAGTCGTGTCTGACTCTGCAACTCCATGGACTGTAGCTTGTCAGGCTCCTCTGTCCATGGGGTTCTGCAGGCAAGAACACTGGAATGGGTTGCCATGCCCTCCTCCAGGGGATCGTCCTGACCCAGGGATCAAACCCCCATTTGTCTCCTGTGTTGGCAGGAGGGTTCTTTACCACTAAAGCCACCTGGGAAGCCCTTCAGACCTTTAGCCCATTTTTAAATTGAGTTACTTGATTCTTCGGTGAATTTAAGAGTTCTATGTATTTTGGGGATACAAATCCTTTATTAGATACATGTTTTTCATGTACTTTTTCAAAGACTGTGGTTTAATCTATTATTTCTCTTAACAATGCCTTTGTAAAGCAGAAGGTTTTTTAGTTTTTATTTTAAAGAAATACAACTTATTTCATGAATTATTATTTTTGTGCTGTATCTAAAAGCTCCTTATGAAACCTAAGACACTCGAGATTTCCCTTAGTGATTTCTTCTAGAAGACTTAAGTTTTTTTGTTTTTAGTATATGATATCTTTTGAGATAATTTTTGTGAATGGTCTTTGTGATACTTTCTCACCAACAAGTAGGATCTTAGTGGTTTAGTGTCACATGTTCTCTACCAAACTGAAGTTCCTATTCTCAATCTACTGATTTTTTTTTTAATGAATGTTTTTTGAATTTTGTCAACTGCTCTTTCTACATCTATTGATATGATTTCTCTTCATTAGCTTCTTAACATGGTTGATTACATTGATTTTATTTTTTTATTTTAGTATTTTAAAAGTTAACATGAGATTATTAACAAAATTTAAAGTTAAATGAAATGTTAACTGAAGGAAGGAATAGATTACATTTATTTTCAAATTTTGAACCTGTCCTGCATACCTGGAATAAATTCTTCTTTGTCTTGGTGTAAAATTCTCTCTATTGCTTGTTTTTATTTGCTAATATTTTGCTGAAGACTTTTGTACATATATTTGTGAATTATATTTTTTTCGTAGTTTTCTTTTCCTGTAGTATGCTGTCCTAGTTTTCTGTTAGTTAAGGCTGGCTTTACAGAATGAGTTAGGAAGTATTCTAACTGCTTCTACTTTCTGGAAATATTATGGGGAATGGAAATAATTTCTTTCTGAAGTTTTTGTTAGAATTCACTATCATTTCAGCAATATTTAAAAAATAACTGTTTCACCTATCAAAACATTTTCCCAGGTCACTGGATTTTGAAAAACAAAAGCTTTAAAATGTTTTGTTTTATTTCTATCAGTTTTTCTATATGTATTTAAAATTATTTATTGGTCTTTATACAAATAAATAGTAGTGGGAGGATAAATGGTAGTGTGAGGTTATGAATCATTTTAGGTCATAAAGATTGAAAATATTTATCTAGTTGGGTATTCATATTATTATTATTGGGGGCATTCAGGGAGCTATAAGATAGATGTATAATACTGCTATCACCCAAAGAAGTTGATTCCCCATCACTTCTTTTTTCAGTGGAATACAGTCTTTTGTTTCTTTTCCTCCCTTTTTGTCTATTTCATTTCTCTCTCCTTCTCTGTATTTTCTACCTCTTTTCATGCACATAGAAGAAGACTTGTAAAGTTCCCTGCTTAACGTCTGGCTCATTCTTGAGATCCCTAGACATGGCTACCCCATTAGGATACTTGAACTAAAAACTGGAATTCTCAGAGGAAAGCAAACTAATAGATTTATCCTATAGAAGACTTCTGCTGACCCTATCAACTCTGCTTCAAATGCAGGCAGACTCAGTGACACCATGTGCATTGTTTGAATGTGCCAAAGTTCATATATCCTTTCACCTACTGGAAAACATCTTGCTTCCTTCTCTGTTAATATCTCAATGGCTTCTTTTAGTTAAATTTGCATTGTTCCTGTTTCTATTTCTGCAGTTTCACTGGCTACATGAAACCAGGAAACCAAACTCGTATTTCAGAGTTTATCTTCCTGGGACACTCAGAAGAGATATTATTGCAGCCTCTCCTCTTTTGGCTCTTCCTGTTCATGTACCTGGTCACTTTCATTGGGAATCTTCTCATCATCTTGGCCATTATCACTGACGCCCTCCTCCACACACCCATGTACTTCTTTCTCTTCAATGTTATCTTTTCCAGACATCTGTTTCATCTGTAACACCATCCCAAAGATGCTGTGGAACATCCAGACTCAGAGTCAAGTTATCACCTATGAAGGCTGCATCATACAGATGTATTTTTTCATGCTTTTTGGGATATTAGACAACATCCTCTTGACTGTGATGGCTTATGACCAGTTTGTAGCTATATATCACCCATTGCAGTATATGATCATCATGAACCCGAAGTTTTGTGATCTCCTGCTTCTGACATCCTGGTTAGTGAGTTTTCTCGACACTCTGTTACATGGCTTAATGATTTTGTGACTCTCTGTTTGTACAAAATTGGAAATTCACCATTTTTTTTGGCGAACTTTATGGGGTGGTTCAGCTTGTTTGTTCTGACACTTTACTTAATGACCTGATGATGTATTTTGCAAGTGGAGTTCTGGTTATTGTATCCTGGTATCCTTTTCTGTTACTCTAAGACTGTATCCTCCATTTTGAAAATTTCATCCATGAGAGGCAAGTATAAAGCATTTTCCACATGTGTGTCTCACCTATCAACTGTCTCCTTGTTCTATGGTACAAGCCATGGGGTGTATGTTAGCTCTGCTGACACACAAAACTCCGAGGCAACTGCAATAGCCTCAGTGATGTACACTGTGGTCATACCCATGCTGAACCCTTTTATCTACATTCTTAAAAACAAAGACATAAAGCAAGCCCTTAAAACACTCTTCAGTATCGTGCATTGAACCTGGACTGGCAACTCGTTTCTTACATGATATTTTACATGTTTCAATGCCATTCTCTTGGGGCTAGTGCACTGGGACGACCCAGAGGGATGGTATGGGGAGGGAGGAGGGAGGAGGGTTCAGGATGGGGAACACATGTATACCTGTGGTGGATTCATTTTGATATTTGGCAAAACTAATACAATTATGTAAAGTTTAAAAATAAAATAAAATTAGAAAACAAACAAACAAACAAAAAACCAAAACACTCTTCAGTAGAGAAACATTCTCAGTATAAGGGAAATATTTGTCTGAAGATAGAGACTTTTTCATGAGTAACAGTTCTCAAAACCCTAAAAGATCTAAATCATGATTAATATTATCAGTGACCAGAAAGACAATCTGAAATTTAAGTTATTTAAAGAGTTCAGTTTCTTTCATTTTTCATATAAGCAACGGCTTCTTCCTGTACTTTCTCTAAAAATTTCATCTCTTATTATATTCTCTGGGTTCAGTGTGGGAAATAGAATCTACCACATAAGTTTTCAGAAGTATATAATACAGAAAATTTAATGCTAAAATAGTATAGGACTCGCTGGAGGAATCATCATGTAATGCTTTCTCTACCAGATGAAAGCAACTGTCCTTCATATGATCTTCTGTTGATGACAAATCATTTGACATATCAGAGGCTGTACACTAATGGCCAGGGTTTCTGTTAATCCAATTTGTGACTATATCACATCCACAACAGGAGCAATTGGAGTCACCATCTGATGAAGTTTACAATAATCTGTATGTACTTTCCTACAATGACTGACAGGTAGATTGCAGCTTTGTGAGAGACCAAGGCTCAGAGAACCCAACTAAGCTATGTCCAGATTCTTGACTCACAGAAACTTTAAGATAATTGATGTGTGTACATTTTCTAAGTTTTGTGGGAGAATCTGTTACACAAAAATATGAATAAATAATACAGAGGTGTGGATAACTAGTATAACTTTTATACATTTACATAAGATGGCAAAAAGAACCAACCCTTTGAAAAAATTGGTTATTTCTTATAGAAGTATACATATTTACAGGGTATGTGTGCCTGCTTAGTCATTCAGTCATGCCCAACTCTTTGCAACCCAATGGACTTTAGTCCTCTAGGGTCCTCTCTCCATGGAATTTTCCAGGCAAGAATCCTGGAGTGGGTTGCCATTTTTCTCTCCAGGGAATCTTCTTGACCCAGGGATTGAACCCACATCTCTTGCATCTCCTGCATTGGCAGGTGAATTATTTACTGCTGCACCACCTGGGAAGGCCACATATTTATATGTAGGACTCAGCAATTCTGCTCCTAGGTTTTCATTTAAGGTAAGTGAAAACATGTCCACACAAAGACTTGGTCACAAATGTTTGTATCAAGTTTATTCATAATAGATAAAATGGAAGAAAAACTGAAATAGCCATTGATACATAATTATAAAAAATTGTATATTCAAATGATGAAATCTACTAAGCAATAAAAATTACCCAACTATAGATACAAAGTGAAGTCGCTCAGTCGTGTCCAACTCTGTGCAACCCCATGGACTGTAGCCCACCAGGCTCCTCCATCCGTGGGATTCTCCAGGCAAGGGTACTGGAGTGGGTTGCCATTTCCTTCTCCAAGGGATCTTCCTGACCCAGGAATCGAACCTGGGACTTTCTCATTGTAGGCAGACATCTGGGCCACCAGGGAAATATAAATAACAATTTAAATGAATTTAAAAAAAATCTATTTTGAATGGATAACACCTCAAACTTCACATAAGAGAAGCAATTTCTATGAAGGTATACAATAATCAAAATCAATGTTAAGGTGATTGGAATAAGATCAGTGGTGCCTGTGCCAAAGTGGGGGCTTAGCACATACTAACTACAAAACCATGAGGGACTTTTCAGAGGAGATGGAAATCTACATTGTTTATACATGTATTTGTGAAGACATTGCTTTAAAAATATTTTTGAAAGAATGTTTCAAGGGTGACAAGTGAAAACAACATGTATCCTGAAAGGTCTTCTCTGAGCGCCGGCCAGATTTAAAGCATTTTCACTAGAGTAGATTTGTTTCCTCTTGTTACCTATTTCAGTAGCCCATGATGGAAGAAATCATATCCTTAAAGAATTGGCTTAAAGCCTGGAGGAATTCTAAACTTGGATCCTGTGTAAAACCAACATTGTACCCGTGCCTTCAGACCCACTGACTGGCCAGGGAGAGATTATTTACATAGATTACATTCTACTATAGGAGACAATTCTTCCTGAAGTGTAACTCTGAGAAAACAAAGAAACCCTCTCCCAGGAGTCAGAACCAGAATCAGGGCACATAGGTGTGCCTTTACTGCCTTACACTATAATATCTCCTCATCAAAGGACAGGGACTAATATGGAAACATACTTTGCTGAGAAATTGAAGAACACTTTGGGAATTTGTCTAAGGGAGATTGCTCAGTCATTCATCAAGTGGTTGCTACACATTGCATTCGCCAGCTTGGGATGCTGTAACAAACACAAGAGACTGGACAGCTTAAACAACAAAATTTATTTCTCACATTTCTGGAGGACGGAAGTCTGAGATCAGGTGCCAAAATGATTGGATTCTGATGAGAGCACTCTTCCTGGCTTGCATGTGATTGCTTTCTTGCTGCATTTTCAAATGGCCTTTTCATGAGTATAGAAACACGGAGAGAGAGAGAGGGAGAGAGAGAGAGAAAGCTCTTTTTATTCTTTTTTTTTTAAATTTTATTTTATTTTTAAACTTTACATAATTGTATTAGTTTTGCCAAATATCAAAATGAATCCGCCACAGCTATACATGTGTTCCCCATCCTGAACCCTCTTCCCTCCTCCCTCCCCATACCATCCCTCTGGGTCGTATAAGGCTGCCAATCCTATTAAATTATTGACACCATGGTTGTTTTGCTGATGTTTTTACATTTGTTTCAGGTTCAATGGATTTGTTAACAAAAGAAACCACTCATTACACACAAATAAACAATTTCAATTTTTAAATAAGACTATTTGACTTCAATGTACAGTCATTAAAAGAAAGGACATAGAAACAATAGAGAGAAATGACAGCACATATATCACGACATTTGGCCAACCAACCATCAGAATTAAACAGCACTGGGAATTCCCTCATTAAAAGCAACTTGGAGTCCCAGTTGGGAGAGGGTCTTGGGCGGTGTGTCCACTCCATAAGTGAGACTTAAAATTACAATTTTGAGGTTCCCATTTATATTTCTGGGCTGCAAAATGATACCATAATTGGTTTGTGCACAAAAAGGAGCCCTGGTTTTAATGTAAATATTTTGCAATGTTGTTTTATCTCGTGAGTCATAGGATTTCATTAAACTCCTTGGAGGAAAAGATATGACCAACCTAGACAGTATATTAAAAAGCAGAGACGTTATTTTGCCAACAAAGGCCTGTCTAGTTAAAGCTGTGGTTTTTCCAATAGTCATGTATGAATATGAGAGTTGGACCATAAAGAAAGCTGAGCACCAAAGAATGGTTGCTTTTGAACTGTAGTGTTGGATAAGACTCTTGAGAGTCCCTTAGACTGCAAGGAGATCCAACCAGTCAACCCTAAAGGAAATTCAGTCCTGAATATTCACTGGAAGGACTGATGCTGAAGCTGAAACTTCAATACTTTTGCCACCTTATTTGAAAAGATCCCAAAGCTGGGAAAGATTGGAGGCAGGAGGAGAAGGGGACGACAGAGGATCAGATGGTTGGATGGCATCACCAACTATGAGTAAGCTCCAGGAGTTGGTGATGGACAGGGAAGTTTGGTGTGCTGCAGTTCCTGGGGTCGCAAAAAGTCGGACACGACTGAACGACTGAACTGACTGATTGAAATGCTGAGTGGTTGATCAGACCCCCAGGGGCTAAAAAATTCCATGACCCACTCTATTTCTTATCTAAACTGCTGCCAGACTAACTGTGCATGTGGTAGGCATAAAACCTGTTAGTGTCCAGGAAGATCCAAAGCAAGGTTAGAGGCCTGCTATCCTGCCTCTGAAGCCTGAACAAATCGACCTCTATCTTAATTTCTCCAACACCTGCATCACCTCCTAGAAGCTCTATTTCTAAATACATTCATGTCACATTGGGGATTAGAGTATTCTAGTATTCTAGACCACTAGAATGTGTTGCCATATCCTTCTCCAGGGGATCTTCCCAACCCACAGATCAAACCTGTGTCTCCAGCATTGGCAGATAGATTCTTTACTACTGAGCCACCTGTGAATCCCAGACTGGGTTAGGGAATGGCATTGAATACTATAGAGTAATCACAGTCACTTATCTTTATACAAACATTTTGGATTCTTCCCTTTTGCTTCGTGGGAATTTTGTAATCAAATATGTCAGTCTGACAAGTTTCTACCTTGTCTTTTTTAGCTGTGCTGAAGAAAATAGGAAAAGAAACATAAAAAGGATACAACAGAGATTCTTCCCAATGTGTACATCTTCCCTCTTCCCTTTCAACTAGTTATCACCCTATATTATTGCTTTTGTTCTCTAGTCAGTCCTAAATAGCCCCTCCATAGAAAGACTTTTCCTCCTGTTTTATTATCCCCAACTGAATACCATCCCTCTGTGATATGTTTTCACACTGATCACATATTTCTCCCCATAGTGTAGTGTAGTGTAGAAAAACAGCACAGTGATTTGGGGATTTGTTGGCAGTATTCCACCAAATGAACATCTTTGCTTAACTTCAAACTTGGCCCTTGTCATTGACTTAGAATTTCATGGTATCAATATTAAAAGTGTTACTATAACCCCTTGAATGTCATATGACATATATAGTACAGCACACAATTAACTTTGAGTCTCATGGATGACTAAGTGGCATGTTCAGTTCAGTTCAGTCACTCAGTCGTGTCTGACTCTTCGCGATCCCATGAATCGCAGCACACCAGGCCTCCCTGACCATCACCAACTCCTGGAGTTTACCCAGACTCACGTCCATCAAGTAAGTGATGCCATCCAGCCATCTCATCCTCTGTAGTCCCCTTCTCCTCCTGCCCCCAATCCCTCCCAGCATCAGAATCTTTTTCAATGAGTCAGCTCTTCACATCAGGTGGCCAAAGTACTGGAGTTTCAGCTTCAGCATCATTGCCTCCAAAGAAATCCCAGGGCTGATCTCCTTCAGAATGGATTGGCTGGATCTCCTTGCAGTCCAAAGGGACTCTCAAGAGTCTTCTTCAACACCACAGTTCAAAAGCGTCAATTCTTTGGTGCTCAGCTTTCTTCACAGTCCAACTCTCACATCCATACATGACCACAGGAAAAACCATAGCCTTGACTAGACGGACCTTTGTTGGCAAAGTAATGTCTCTGCTTTTGAATATGCTATCTAGGTTGGTCATAACTTTCTTTCCAAGGATAAGCGTGTTTTAATTTCATGGCTGCAGTCACCATCTGCAGTGATTTTGGAGCCCAAAAAAATAAAGTCTGACACTGTTTCCACTGTTTCCCCATCTATTTCCCATGAAGTGATGGGACCGGATGCCATGATCTTCGTTTTCTGAATGTTGACCTTCAAGCCAACTGTTTCATTCTCCACTTTCACTTTCATCAAGAGGCTTTTGAGTTCCTCTTCACTTTCTGCCATAAGGGTGGTGTTATCTGCATATCTGAGGTTATTGATATTTCTCCCAGCAATCTTGATTCCAACTTGTGGTTCTTCCACCCCAGCATTTCTCATGATGTACTCTGCATATAAGTTAAATAAGCAGGGTGACAGTATACAGCCTTGACGTACTCCTTTTCCTATTTGGAACCAGTCTGTTGTTCCATATCCAGTTCTAACTGTTGCTTCCTGACCTGCATACAGATTTCTCAAGTGGCATAGTAGACTGCTAATGTTCACTTGCTCTCCACTTACTGAAATTATCAGACTTACTTGTGGTGACCCCATGAGACTTTCAATGGCAAGCATCCAATGATTGTCCTACTTAGTGGTGACAGTTTTCCTTTTTATTGGTGTGCACTATCAGTTAGTCAAAAGGGGCCTCATGGTAAATATACACAGTAACTTTCTCCTGGATCAGGTGAGATCAAGGACTTTTCTCATATGTTTGGGTCAGACTCCTAGAGCACCAGCTCAGGTGTTCAATTGTGTCCTTCAATTCTTGGAAGAATAAATAGCATGCCATAACCACATAGATCAACTTTTAATGATATATTGCATCTTGGAAACTACTCTGAGAAGTCCAGTGAGATAGGAGAAATGACTGAAGCTCCCATGTACACCCTAAAGGAGAAAACCTGGCACAAGCATTTGTTTTCTCTTAATGTCCTAGCAATTAAGAATCACCTTCATTAGAGAAGAAAGACCAAAGAATATTGTATTTAATGAGGCCCTATGGGAATTCACTTTCAGAAGTCACAAAAAGTTACATAATGCTTTTCCTCAGTATAGTCAAGTCTGTCTCATCAAACTCAGGGTATGAGAAAACACAATTGTCTTGCAGAACTTTCATGAGTGGCCCCATCTCCTCACTGTTCTAGGGGAATCTTCCAATTTTGTCCATCATTCAAATTTGTCCATCATGTCCTCCCTGGATGGGAGGACATGAATGTTTCCCTGACAATATCTGGGTGAGCCACAGCATCTTCATAGGTTCTGGAAAATATGGAGTAGCACAATGGGCCACTTTCATTTGTGAATTTTTATATGAATCAACGGGGAAAACAAGATAAAAAAGTTTAATAATCAAGAGCCATTTCAAAACAGATTCTTGATTTTGTGGAGGAAAGAATTTTTGAGATAAAGACAGTTTGGGGAAATGATGAGATTAGGTACAATATTGACTCACAGTTGACTGTACCCAGGAGAAAGTAGAACAATTACATTCCTCTGAACATGTGTGTTGATTGCTCAGTCATGTCCAACTCTTTGTGACCCCATGGACTGTACCCTGCCAGGCTTCTCTGTCCATGAAATTTTCCAGGCAAGAATACTGGAGTGCATAGCCATTCCCTCCTCCAGGGAATCTTCCTGACCCAGGGACTGAACTTGTGCCTCCTGCATTGCAGGCAGATTATTTACCATCTGAGCCACTAGAAATCTCATAAGCAATATGGAACCAGGAAACCATACACAAGTTTCAGAATTTATGCTGCTTGGATTCTCAAAAGAGGCAGAGCTGCAGGTTCTCCTTTTGGGACTGTTCTTGATGAAAGTGAAAGAGGAGAGTGAAAAAGTTGGCTTAAAGAAGAAAATGAAGATCATGGCATCCGGTCCCATCACTTCATGGGAAATAGATGGGGAAACAGTGGAAACAGTGTCAGACTTTATTTTTCTGGGCTCCAAAATGACTGCAGATGGTGATTGCAGCCATGAAATTAAAAGACACTTACTTCTTGGAAGGAAAGTTATGAGCAACCTAGACAGCATATTGAAAAGCAGAGACATTACTTTGTCAACAATGGTCCATCTAGTCAAGGCTATGGTTTTTCCACTGGTCATGTATGGATGTGAGAGTTGGACTATAAAGAAAGCTGAGCACCAAAGAATTGATGCTTTTGAACTGTGGTGTTGGAGAAGACTCTTGAGAGTCCCTTGGACTGCAAGGAGATCCAACCAGTCCATTTTAAAGGAGCTCAGTCCTGGGTGTTCATTGGAAGGACTGATGTTGAAGCTGAAACTCCAGTATTTTGGCCACCTGATGCAAAGAGCTGACTCATTGGAAAAGACCCTGATGCTGGGAAAGATTGAGGGCAGGAGGAGAAGGGGATGACAGAGGATGAGATGGTTGGATGTCATCACCGACTCAGTGGACATGGGTTTGGGTGGACTCCGGGAGTTAGTGATGGTCAGGAAGGCCTGACGTGCAACAGTATATGGGGTCGCAAAGAGTCGGACATGACTGAGTGACTGAACTGAACTAAAGGCATCCTGTAAATTGAAATCAACGTCCTGTTTAACACCATCTCTTGTTTGAATTCTGACTTCTGTATTATAAAGGTCACTTTGGAATATATGGGGCTTCCCTGGTGGCTCAGAGGTTAAAGTGTCTGCCTGCAATGTGGGAGATAGGAGACTTGGCTTGTACCACTGAGGACTGATTTCAGTTCACCACACACAGACACACACACACACAAGCATATGCAAACCCCTCTGCCCACACACACACCAGACCATTGCTTCCTGTGCTGTTCTTACTATACTTTTCTCATACGCAGCTCCTGTGGCTAATCTATTAATACAAGTGGGTATAACTCAATCTGACCGGATCACATCATTTCTACAAAGAATGTAGAAATGGTAACTGAAATTCCAATTTGTACGTTTCTTATGGACAAATAAAATTGAGGATACAGATTGGCATACTCATTTTATGTCCTATATCAATGGAAACAGAAAGAATCTGCTCAATAAACAGGAAAAGACAGAGAAAGAGAGAGAGCAAGAGAAATTGGACATGAATAAACAAGTAAAGAGATCTAATAGCTCAAGTGGGTCCTGAGAAATGATGAGAAAGAAAAAAAAAATTCTTTTCACTCCAATTCTTACAGCTCCTTGATAGATAGGGAAAGTATATAAAGGAATAAAGTAAATTTGGTTAGTAGAAGAAGGCAGTGATATTTTTATGGTATCAATCACTTGTAGATTCAAAGCTCCAAGAGAAAAATATGCTAAGAGAATAAATCAATATGTCACCAAAGGAAATATGCAAAGTACAATCACATTGGGCAGAATATGTATGAAGCAGTAGAAGGCTCCTCCCACCCCCGTGGCTCTTCCATACTTATTTGAACAATTGGATTTTATATGATATTATAGGACATGAGAAAAGTCTCTCTTATTTTCCTTAAGTGTCATCTTTTCTTTGCTATTCCTGGTTTCACATTTTTTATCTCTTTTGAAAACAATCAGTGGAAACACTATTCCTGGCTCTTGCTTTGTACAAAGGTCCCCTTAGACCACGTTGTTAAGTTCTTCACACAACATGTAGTTTATTTTCTAACTCTGAATGATCTTCTTCATAAGATTCATGTCTGGGGTTGTAGGTCATATGCATATATATTTTATTTTGTTGTACCTCACCATTATAATGCAAGTCTCAGAGAAGCAGGGCTTTCATTTGTAATATCAGCCATAATTTCTCAAAATGATATGTGAATAGATGTGTACTTGCTAAGTTGCTTCAGTCATGTCTGACTCTGTGCGACCCCATAGATGGCAGCCCACCAGGCTCCCCAATCCCTGGAATTCTCCAGGCAAGAACAGTGGAGTGGGTGGCTATTTCTTTCTCCAATGCATGAAAGTGAAAAGTGAAAGTGAAGTCGCTCAGTCATGTCCGACCCTCAGCGACCCCATGGACTTCAGCCTACCAGGCTCCTCCATCCATGGGATTTTTCAGGCAACAGTACTGGAGTGGGGTGCTGCTGCCTTCTCCGAGATGTGCACTTACATAGAAACAAATCTAAGAAAATGAGAAACTATGAAATAAAATGGTTGACAGAGATAATGAACTCAGTTAAATAGAGTGGTATTATACACCTGTATTCAACAAATGATTAAAGCACTGAAAACTAACTGAAATATGATGTACAATAGTAATAATTAGAAAAAATTTATTGAGTCAATATTAATAAAGCAAAGAATTTGATATAAGCAAACATAATATAAGGTAGTACTAGTTGTAAAGAATCTGCCTGCCAATGCAGGAGATGCCAGAGATGTGGATTTGATCCCTGGGCTGGGAGAATCCTCTGGAGAAGGAAATGGCAACCCACTCCAGTATTCTTGCCTGGGGAATCCCTCGGGCAGAGGAGCCTGGCAGGCTATGGTCCATAGGGTCACAAAGAGTTGGATACAAATGAAGTGACTTAGCAGAACTCTTTGGCATCTAGCAAATGTCCTGTTATTATTTGTTGAATAAATGAGAAATTAAGTTTCGGTACATATACATTTAATATAGGACTAGATTTATTTCTTGTCCTATATTCTTGCCTGGAAAATTCCATGGACAGAGTAGCCTGGGGGCCTACAGTCCATGGGGTCACAAAGATTCATTCCATTCATATGAGTCAATAGGACCAGCCTTCCTACACACATGAGCATGTTCTTTTAACTGCTTCTGGTGACTGGGAAATGAGTCCTTTGAAACACTATTTTTACAGAAATAACAGAGCAACCAAGAACACTGCTTCAAATATAAGAAAACTGCCAGGAATAATCAGCAGCAGATTATTCTCTTTGCTCTTACTTCTATTCACTTTTATCATTATAAAATAATGATTAAATAGCAGCTTGCTATTGCTGCATAACAAACTATCCTAAAAGCAAATGATATAACATAATCCCTTTCTTACCAAAGATAATGGATGCTGTCCAGAGCCCCACTGCTCTCTCAAGTTTATAGTCAGCTATGAGTGTCTACATTTGTTTATAAGGCTGTTTAATAACATGTGTAAAAAAAAGCACAGAAGATGGCAGAGGAATAGGACGGGGATACCACTTTCTCCCCCACAAATTCATTGAAAGATCATTTGAATCCTGAGGAAATTCCACAAAACAACTTCTTAATGCTGGAAGAGGACACCAGGCACCCAGAAAGGCAGCCCATTGTCTTTGAAAGGAGGTAGGACAAAATATAAAAGATAAAAAGAGAGGCAAAAGAGTTAGGGATGAAGTTGTAAAAGAGAAGTTTCCAAACACCAAGAAACCCTCTCACCAGCAGGTCTGTGGGAAGTTTTGGAATCTCAGAGGGCAAAGTAACCAGGAGGAAAAATAAATAAAACCCACAGATTACGTGCCTAAGGGCAACTTCCAGTGGAGAAGTAGCCCATCCACTACCAGCAAGTGGGGGCTGAACAGGGAGGGGCAGGCTGCATTGCTTAGAGTAGGGACTGGGCTTGAATGTTCCTGACCTCCAATGTGGGGTAGCTCCTCTCGGCCACTCACCCTGACCTTGGACGTGGGTTTGCTCAGAGGAAGGTGTAAAAACAGGCTGAGCTGCCAACCCTGTCCTTTGTTAGCAAATTCACAGTCAGCTGGCCAGGTTGCAACACAACCTGGCAAAATAATAGGATACTGAAAGAGAAACTCCCCAGGTTGGTAAGTGCCCAATATGCTACTGGAGATCAGTGGAGAAATAACTCCAGAAAGAATGAAGGGATGGAGCCAAAGCAAAAACAATACCCAGTTGTGGATGTGACTGGTCACAGAAGCAAGGTCTGATGCTGTAAAGAGCAATATTGCATAGGAACATGGAATGTTAGGTTCATGAATCAAGGCAAATTGGAAGTGGTCAAACAGGAGATGGCAAGAGTGAACATTAACATTCTAGGAATCTAGGAATAAACATTCTAGGAATAAACATCTCCCTGAGAAGGTGCACTGGTTGTACACCCAGAAAACCAAGCGGCAGGGACGGTGGAGGTGATAAGTTGCAGTGACTGTGCTCGCCAAACACCTGAGCTGCTTGGACCTGGAAAGGGCACAAAATGCAGGCCCAACCTAGTCTGCGCTTCTGAGGACTACCGGAGTACCTGAACCGGAGTACCTTAGACCTGGGAAGTGCATACAACCCAGGGCTGGCCTCAGACAGTTCCCAGCAGAGCAACCTAGAGCCTAAGCAGTATACACAGGGAAAGCACACACGCCGTGAGCAAGGGCAAACCCAGTGTGGCCGACACACTGCGACCACACGCCAGTGTTATTTGTTTGCAGCGTCCCTCCCTCCCCACAGCATGACTGAACAAGTGAAAGGCTGTTGTTGAACAAAAAGACACAGGGATTCCTGGCCCCCGGAGGAGAAGTATTCAATCCAGGGCCAGAGATGAGGCTTGATCACTCAGAGCTTTTATGTAATAAAGTTTTATTAAAGTATAAAGGAGATACTGAAAGCTTCTGACATAGGCATCAGAAGGGGGCAGAAAAAGTACCCCCGTGCTAGCTTTCAGCTGGATGTTATATAGTCACTAGCAGTCTGTTAATGAAAGAAAGGAATGTCTTAAAACTTAGAATGGCACCAGGCCCTTCACCCATAAGATGCATTTTGGGATAATCTTGGCACCAAATGGTTCATCCTGGGCCATAAAATGATAAACTTGAATCTTGTAGAAGGACAGATTACCATAAAAATAGTTTCATTTACATAGATTAGGGGAACAATATCTGAGTATAACATAATGGTTTGTCAAGTAGATTCTCAGCCATGAGGCCGAATTGACTTGAAGACAGAGTTTGGGGTAAATGCATAACACATTAGCATAGCTTAAGACAAACATTTCTGTAAGAAAACTGCATTGGTTATCTCAAGGTTTGAGAATAGTTAACCTCAGGTGAAACCAGGTATCATTATGGGAACACAGTATTTTAAGAGAAACCTCCTTTTAAATTTGTATAGAGAAGGAAAAAAATATTGCTAGTTGGTTTCCTCCTGCCGCTTAAGAGAGATAAAAATGTCTGACACTTGCAGGGTACTTCCTCCATTTGGAGACCCCTGGCCTTCCTGCCTGTTACCTCTCACAAGTGAGCCTAAAAAAGTGCCCACCACAGCACCCTTGTGTCAGGATGGAAATTAGACACTGAAGAGACCAGCAAACAGAAAAAGCTAAAACAGAGGGAACCTCCTTGGAAGTGACGGGTGCAATACATTAAAACCCTGTAGTTAGTACTGACGACATAGGAAGGGGCCTATAGATCTTGAGAAAAGTAAGCTGGATCAAGGAACTATCCGAAAATGAATTGAACGCCACACTGCCCACAACACCACCAGAGAAAGTCCTAGATATATTTTTGTTGCTGCTACTGCTACTGCTAAGTCACTTCAGTCGTGTCTGACTCTGTGTGACCCCATAGATGGCAGCCCACCAGGCTCCTCGATCCCTGGGATTCTCCAGGCAAGAACACTGGAGTGGATTGCCATTTCCTTCTCCAATGCATGACAGTGAAAAGTGAAAGTGAAGTCGCTCAGTCGTGTCTGACTCTTCGCGACCCCATGGACTGCCGCCCACCAGGCTCCTCCATCCATGGGATTAATCATTCTTTAATTAAAATTTTGTTTTAAAAAAATTTAAGTCCTCTATTACTCCTTCAATTTTCATTTTTATAATATTCTATTCCTTTGACTGTGTGGATCACAATAAACTATGGAAAATTCTGAAAGAGATGGGAATACCAGACCACCTGATCTACCTCTTGAGAAATTTGTATGCAGGTCAGGAAGCAACAGTTAGAACTGGACATGGAAAAACAGAGTGGTTCCAAATAGGAAAAGGAGTACGTCAAGGCTGTATATTGTCACCCTGTTTATTTAACTTATATGCAGAGTATATCATGAGAAACACTGGACTGGAAGAGACACAAGCTGAAATCAAGATTGCTGGGAGAAATATCAATAACCTCAGATATGCAGATGACACCACCCTTATGGCAGAAAGTGAAGAGGAACTCAAAAGCCTCTTGATGAAAGGGAAAGTGGAGAGTGAAAAAGTTGGCTTAAAGCTCAACATTCAGAAAACAAAGATCATGGCATCTG
>NW_011494930.1:3403169-3407959 GCF_000754665.1 Bison bison bison
TCCAAAATCACTGCAGATGGTGACTGCAGCCATGGAATTAAAAGACGCTTACTCCTTGGAAGGAAAGTTATGACCAACCTAGATAGCATATTCAAAAGCAGAGACATTACTCTGCGAACAAAGATCCGTCTAGTCAAGGCTATGGTTTTTCCTGTGGTCATGTATGTATGTGAGAGTTGGACTGTGAAGAAGGCTAAGCGCCAAAGAATTGATGCCTTTGAACTGTGGTTTTAGAGATGACTCTTGAGAGTCCCTTGGACTGCAAGGAGATGCAACCAGTCCATTCTGAAGGAGATCAGCCCTGAGATTTCTTTGGAAGGAATGATGCTAAAGCTAAAACTCCAGGACTTTGGCCACCTCATGCAAAGAGTTGACTCACTGGAAAAGACTCTGATGCTGGGAGGGATTGGGGGCAAGAGGAGAAGGGGACGACAGAGGATGAGATGGCTGGATGGCATCACTGACTCGATGGACGTGAGTTTGAGTGAACTCCAGGAGTTGGTGATGGACAGGGAGGCTTGGCGTGCTGCGATTCATGGGGTCGCAAAGAGTCAGACACGACTGAGTGACTGATCTGATCTGATATGATTAATTTGCAAAAAAAAAGAGAGACCCTATTTTTTAAAGCAAACTTCATATATATATATATATATTATAATTTTTGTGACTTTTTTAATATTGTATTTTTGAAAATCCAACCTCTACTGTAGATTTTTAATCTTTGCTTTTTGGTATTTATCATCAATTTTGTACCTTTAAGAACCTAATCTTGAGTACCAATTTTTACTTGGCACCGAGATTACTGGCTTGACTGCTCTCTCCCACTTTGGACTTTCCTTTTTCTCCACCAGGTCAACTCTATGTCCTCCCTCCCCCTTCTCTTCTCTACCCAAATCTGTGAATCTCTTTGTGTGGTGCAGACTGTGGAGAACACCTAGGGAACTGATTACTGGCTGGATCTGTCTCTCTCCTTTTGATTCCCCCTTTATCCTCCTGGCCACCTCTGTCTCCTTTCTTCCTCTTTTCTTCTCTGTATAACTGTGAACATCTCTGAGCAGTCCAGATTGTGGAGAGCACATAGGGAAGTGATTACTGGCTAGCTTGCTCTCTCTCCTTTTTATTCCCCCTCTTCTCCGCCTGGTCACCTCTATCTCTCTCATCCCTCTTCTCATCTCCATGTAACTCTGTGAACCTCTCTGGGTGTCCCTCACTGTGAAGAAAGTTTTCATATTTAACCTAGATGTTTTATCAATTTTGCTGTACAGATGGAGAATACTTGAGGCTACTATAAAAAATAAGACTGAAAACCAAAAGCAGGAGACTTAAGTCAAAATCCTGAGAACACCAGAGAACTCCTAACTCCAGGGAACATTAATTGACAGGAGCTTCCCTAACCAAGAAACCTTGACATGCCACCTGTCCAACCCCACCCACAGTCAGGAAACTCCATAATAAAGAGAACTCCACAAACTGCCAGAATACAGAAAGGCCACCCCAAACTCAAAAATATAAACAAGATGAAGAGACAAAGGAATACTCAGCAGGTAAAGGAACAGGATAAATGCCCACCAAACCAAACAAAAGGGGAAGTGATAGGGAATCTACCTCATAAAGAATTCCGGATAATGATAGTGAAAATTATCCAAAATCTTGAAATAAAAATGGAATCACAAATAAATAGCCTGGAGACAAGGATTGAGAAAATGCAAGAAAGGATTAACAAGGACCTAGAAGAAATAAAAAAGAGTCAATATATAATGACTAATGCAAGAAATGAGATCAAAAACACTCTGGAAGGAACAAATGGTAGAATAACGGAGGAAGAAGATAGGATTAGTGAGGTAGAAGACAGAATGGTAGAAATAAATGAATCAGAGAGGAAAAAAGAAAAATGAATTAAAAGAAATGAGGACAATCTCAGAGACTTCTGGGACAATGTTAAATGTTCCAACACTCAAATCATAGGAGTCCGAGAAGAAGAAGACAAAAAAAAGACCATGAGAAAATACTTGAAGAGATGATAGTTGAAATCTTCTCTAAAATAGGGAAGGAAATAATCACCCAAGTCCAAGAAACCCAGAGAGTCCCAAACAGGATTAACCCAAGGTGAAACACCCCAAGACACATATTAATCAAATTAACAAAGATCAAACACAAAGAACAAATACTAAAAGCAGCAAGGGAAAGAAAACAAATAACACACAAGCGGATTCCCATAAGGATAACAGCTGATCTTTCAATAAAAACTCTTCAGGCCAGGAGGGGATGGCAGGACATACTTAAT
Source organism: Bison bison bison (assembly GCF_000754665.1). Taxonomy (NCBI): domain Eukaryota; kingdom Metazoa; phylum Chordata; class Mammalia; order Artiodactyla; family Bovidae; genus Bison; species Bison bison. Next base: position 3,405,454 of record NW_011494930.1, read on the forward strand.
GTGATGAAAGAAAATAACTTACAGCCCAGATTACTGTACCCAGCCAGGATCTCATTCAAACATGAAGGAGAAATCAAAAGCTTTAAAGACAAGCAAAAGCTGAGAGAATTCAGCACCACCAAACCAGCTCTCCAATGAATGCTAAACGGTCTTCTCTAGACAGGAAACACAAAAAGGGTGTATAAACTCAAACCCCGAACAATAAAGTAAGTGGCAATGGGGTCATACTTACCAATAATTACCTGAAATGTAAATGGGGTGAATGCTCCAACCAAAAGACAAAGACTGGCTGAATGGATACAAAACAAGACCCCTATATATGTTGTCTACAAGAGACCCACCTCAAAACAGGGGACACATACAGACTGAAAGTGAAGGGCTGGGAAAAGTATTCCACACAAATAGAGACCAAAGGAAAGCAGGAGTAGCAAAACTCATATCAGATAAAATAGAGTTTAAAACACAGGCTGTGAAAGGAGACAAAGAAGGACACTACATAATGGTCAAAGGATGAATCCAAGAAAAAGATATAACAATTATAAATATATATGCACCCAACATAGGAGCACCACAATATGTAAGACAAATGCTAAGAAGTATGAAAGGGGAAATTAACAATAACACATTAATAGTGGGAGAGTTTAATACCCCACTCACACCTATGGATAGAACAACTACACAGAAAATTAACAAGGAAACACAAACTTTAAGTGATACAGTAGACCAGTTAGACCTAATTGATATCTATAGGACATTTCACCGCAAAACAATGAAATTCACCTTTTTCTCAAGTGCACATGGAACCTTCTCCAGGATAGATCACATCCTGGGCCATAAATCTAGCCGTGGGCCATAAATCAAAAAAAATTGAAATCATTCCAAGCATCTTTTCTGACCATAATGCAGTAAGATTAGATCTTGATTACAGGAGAAAAACTATTAAAAATTCCAACATATGGAGGCTGAACAACACGCTGCTGAATAACCAACAAATCACAGAAGAAATAAAAAAAGAAATCAAAATATGCATAGAAATGAATGAAAATGAAAAAATAACAACCCAAAACCTATTGGACACTGTAAAAGCAGTCCTAAGGGGAAAGTTCATAGCAATACAAGCATACCTCAAGAAACAAGAAAAAAGTCAAATAAATAACCTAACTCTACACCTAAAGCAACTAGAAAATGAAGAAATGAAGAACCCCAGGGTTAGTAGAAGGAAAGAAGTCGTAAAAATTAGGGCAGAAATAAATGCAAAAGAAACAAAAGAGACCATAGCGAAAATCAACAAAGCCAAACGCTGGTTCTTTGAAAGGATAAATAAAATAGACAAACCATTAGCCAGACTCATCAAGAAACAAAGGGAGAAAAATCAAATCAATAAAATTAGAAAAGAAAGTGGAGAGGTCACAACAGACAACACAGAAATAAAAAGGATCATAAGAGACTACTATCAGCAATTATATGCCAGTAAAATGGACAACGTGGAAGAAATGGACAAATTCTTAGAAAAGTACAACTTTCAAAAACTGAACCAGGAAGAAATAGAAAATTTTAACAGACACATCGCAAGCACGGAAATTGAAACTGTAATTAGAAATCTTTCAGCAAACAAAGTCCAGGTCCAGACGGCTTCACAGGTGAATTCTACCAAAAATTTAGAGGAGAGCTAACACCTATCCTACTCAAACTCTTCCAGCAAATTGCAGAGAAAGGTAAACTTCCAAACTCATTTTATTAGGTCACCATCACTCTAGTAGCGAAACCTGACAAAGATGCCACAAAAAAAAAAAAGAAAAAGAAAAAAGAAAACTACAGGCCAATATCACTGATGAGCATAGAATTAACAAAATTCTAGCAATCAGAATCCAACAACACATGAAAAATATCATACACCATGACCAACTGTGCTTTATCCCAGAGAAGCAAGGATTCTTCAATATCTGCAAATCAATCAATGTAATACACCACATTAACAAATTGAAAAATAATATTTGGCAAAACTAATACAATATTGTAAAGTTTAAAAATAAAATAAAATTAAAAAAATAAAAAAAAGAAAAATAAAAGCCATATTATTATCTCAATAGATGCAGACAAAGCCTTTGACATAATTCAACATCCATTTATAATAAAAACTCTCCAGAAAGCAGGAATAGAAGGAACATACCTCAACATAATAAAAGCTATATATGACAAACCCACAGCAAACATTATTCTCAAAGGTCAAAAATTTAAAGCATTTCCCCTAAAGTCAGGAACAAGACAAGGGTGCCCACTTTCACCACTACTATTCAACATAGTTTTGGAAGATTTGGCCACAGCAATCAGAGAAGAAAAAGAAATAAAAGGCATACAGATTGGAAGTGAAGAAGTAAAACCCTCACTGTTTCCAGATGACATCATCTACTACATAGAAAATCCTAAAGATTCCACTAAAAAATTACTAGAGCTAATCAATGAATATAGTAAAGTTGTAGGATATAAAATCAACACACAGAAATCC
>NW_011494930.1:3408059-3408648 GCF_000754665.1 Bison bison bison
ACTATTAAAAATTCCAACATATGGAGGCTGAACAACACGCTGCTGAATAACCAACAAATCACAGAAGAAATAAAAAAAGAAATCAAAATATGCATAGAAATGAATGAAAATGAAAAAATAACAACCCAAAACCTATTGGACACTGTAAAAGCAGTCCTAAGGGGAAAGTTCATAGCAATCAGGCATACCTCAAGAAACAAGAAAAAAGTCAAATAAATAACCTAACTCTACACCTAAAGCAACTAGAAAATGAAGAAATGAAGAACCCCAGGGTTAGTAGAAGGAAAGAAGTCGTAAAAATTAGGGCAGAAATAAATAGCAAAAGAAACAAAAGAGACCATAGCGAAAATCAACAAAGCCAAACGCTGGTTCTTTGAAAGGATAAATAAAATTGACAAACCATTAGCCAGACTCATCAAGAAACAAAGGGAGAAAAATCAAATCAATAAAATTAGAAATGAAAATGGAGAGGTCACAACAGACAACACAGAAATAAAAAGGATCATAAGAGACTACTATCAGCAATTATATGCCAGTAAAATGGACAACGTGGAAGAAATGGACAAATTCTTAGAAAAGTACAACTTTC
>NW_011494930.1:3409109-3413372 GCF_000754665.1 Bison bison bison
AGAAAATCCTAAAGATTCCACTAAAAAATTACTAGAGCTAATCAATGAATATAGTAAAGTTGCAGGATATAAAATCAACACACAGAAATCTCTTGCAATCCTATACACTAATAATGAGAAAATAGGAAGAGAAATTAAGGAAACAATCCCATTCACGATTTCAACAAAAAGAATAAAGTACTTAGGAATATATCTACCTAAAGAAACAAAAGACTTGTATATATATAAAACTATAAAACACTGGTGAAAGAAATCAAAGAGGACACTAATAGATGGAGAAATATACCGTGTTCATGGATTGGAAGAATCAATATAGTGAAAAAGAGTATACTACCAAAAGCAATCTATAGATTCAGTGCAATCCCTATCGGGCAACCAACAGTATTTGTCACAGAGTTAGAACAAGTAATTTCACAATTTGTATGGAAATACAAAAAAACCTCGAATGGCCAAAGCAATCTTGAGAAAGAAGAATGGAACTGGAGGAATCAACCTGCCTGACTTCAGGCTCTACTACAATGCCATAGTCATCCAGACAGTATGGTACTGGCACAAAGACAGAAATATAGATCAATGGAACAAAATAGAAAGCCCAGAGATAAATCCACGCACCTACGGCACCATAACTTTGACAAAGGAGGCAAGAATATACAATGGAGAAAAGACAGTACCTTTCACAAATGGTGCTGGGAAAACTGGTCAACCATTTGTAAAAGAATAAAACTGGAACACTTTCTAACACCATACACAAAAATAAACTCAAAATGGATTAAAGATCTAAACGTAAAATCAGAAACTATAAAACTCCTAGAGGAGAATATAGGCAAAATCCTTTTCAACATAAATCACAGCAGGATCCTCTGTGACCCACCTCCCAGAATACTGGAAATAAAAGCAAAAATAAACAAATGGGACCTAACTAAAATTAAAAGCTTTTGTACAACAAAGGAAACTATAAGCAAGGTGAAAAAGGCAGCCTTCAGAATGGGAGAAAATAATAGCAAATGAAGCAACTGACAAACAGCTAATCTCAAAAATATACAAACAACTCCTACAGCTCAATTCCAGAAAAATAGATGACCCAATCAAAAAATGGGCCAAAGAACTAAACAGACATTTCTCCAGAGAAGACATACAGATGGCTAACAAACACATGAAAAGGTGCTCAATATCACTCATTATCAGGGAAATGCAAATCAAAACCACAATGAGGTACCATTTCACACTAGTCAGAATGGCTGCTAACCAAAAGTCTACAAGCAATAAATGCTGGAGAGGGTGTGGAGAAAAGGGAACCCTCTTACACTGTTGGTTGGAATGCAAAGCAGTACAGCCACTATGGAGAACAGTGTGGAGATTTCTTAAAAAACTGAAAATAGAACTGCCATACCGCCCAGCAATCCCAGTGCTGGGCATACACACCAAGGAATACAGAATTGAAAGAGACACGTGTACCCCAATGTTCATTGCAGCACTGTTTATAATAGCCAGGACATGGAAGCAACCTAGATGTCCATCAGCAGATGAATGAATAAGAAAGCTATGGTACATATACACAATGGTGTATTACTCAGCCATTTAAAAGAATTCATTTGGATCAGTTCTAACGAGGTGGATGAAATTGGAGCCTATCATAAAGAGTAAAGTAAGTCAGAAAGAAAAATAGCAATACAGTATACTGACGCATATATATGGAATTCAGAATGATGGTAATGATGACCCCATGACCAAGGTCAGGGGCAGCGGCTGAGAGGAGCAACCCCACGTCCAAGGTGCGGTAGCTGTGCGTGCAGGAGGGCTGAGAGGAGCTACTTCACATTCAAGGTTAGGAAGGGGTGCTATGAGGAAACACCCCTCGTCCAAGGTAAGGAGCAGCAGCTCTACTTTGCTGGAGCAGCAGTGAAGATATACCCCACGTCTAAGGTAAGAGAAACCCAAGTAAGATGGTAGGTGTTCTGAGAGGGCATCAGAGGGCAGACACACAAACCATAATCACAGAAAACTAGTCAGTCTAATCACACGGACCACAGTCTTGTCTAACTCAATGAAACTAAACCATGCTGTGTGGGGCCACCCAAGATGGGAGGGTCATGGTAGAGAGGTCTGACAGAATGTGGTCCACTGGAGAAGGGAATGGTAAACCACTTCAGTATTCTTGCCTTGAGAACCCCATGAACAGTATGAAAAGGCAAAATGATAGGATACTGAAAGAGGAACTCCCCAGGTCGGTAGGTGCCCAATATGCTACTGGAGATCAGTGGAGAAATAACTCCAGAAAGAATGAAGGGATGGAGCCAAAGCAAAAACAATACCCAATTGTGGATGTTACTCGTGATAGAAGCAATGTCTGATGTTGTAAAGAGCAATATTGCATAGGAACATGGAATGTAAGGTCCATGAATCAAGGCAAATTGGAAGTAGTCAAACAGGAGATGGCAAGAGTGAATGTCAACATTCTAGGAATCAGCGAACTCAAATGGACTGGAATGGGTGAATTTTACTCAGATGACCATTATATCTACTACTGTGGGCAGGAATCCCTTAGAAGAAATGGAGTAGCCATCATGGACAACAAGAGTCTGAAATGTAGTACTTGGATGCAATCTCAAAAATGTCAGAATGATCTCTGTTTGTTTCCAAGACAAATCATTCAATATCCCAGTAATCCAATTCTATGCCCCAACCAGTAACACTGAAGAAGCTGAAGTTGAACGGTTCTATGAAGACCTACAAGACCTTTTAGAAATAACACCCCAAAAAGATGTCCTTTTCATTATAGGGGACTGGAATGCAAAAGTAGGAAGTCAAGAAACCCCTGGAGTAACAGGAAAATTTGGCCTTGGAATACGGAATGAAACAGGGCAAAGGCTAATATAGTTTTGCCAAGAGAACACACTGGTCATAGCAAACACCCTCTTCCAACAACATAACAGAAGACTCTACACATGGGCATCACCAGATGGTCAACACCGACTTCAGATTGATTATATTCTTTGCAGACAAAGATGGAGAAGCTCTATACAGCCAGCAAAAACAAGACTGGGAGCTGACTGTGGCTCACATCATGAACCCCTTCTTGCCAAATTCAGACTTAAATTGAAGAAAGTAGGGAAAACCACTAGACAATTTGGGTATGACCTAAATCAAATTCCTTATGATTATACAGCAGAAGTGAGAAAATAGATTTAAGGGACTGGATCTGATAGAGTGCCTGATGAACTATGGATGGAAGTTCATGACATTGTACAGGAGACAGGGATCAGATCATCCCCATGGGAAAGAAGTGCAAATAGCAAAATTGCTGTCTGGGGAGGCCTTACAAATAGCTGTGAAGAGAAGAAAAGTGAAAAGCAAAGGGGAGAAGGAAAGACATAAGCATCTGAAAGCAGAGTTCCAAAGAATAGCAAGGAGAGTTAAGAAAGCCTTCCTCAGCGATCAATACAAAGAAATAGAGGAAAATAACAAAATGGAAAAGACTAGAGATCCCTTCAAGAAAATTAGACATACCAAGGACACATTTCTGGAGAAGGCAATGGCACCCCACTCCAGTACTCTTGCCTGGAAAATCCCATGGACAGAGGAGCCTGGTAGGCTTAAGTCCAAGGGGTCGCGAACAGTCAGACACGACTGAGCGACTTCACTTTTACTTTTCACTTTTATGCATTGGAGAAGGAAATGGCAACCCACTCCAGTGTTCCTGCCTGGAGAATCTCAGGGATGGCAGAGCCTAGTGGGCTGCCATCTATGGGGTCACACCGAGTTGGACATAACTGAAGTGACTTAGCAGTAGCAGCAGCAAGGGAACATTTCATGCAAAGATGGGCTCGATAAAGGACAGAAATGGTAGGGACCTAATACACGCAGAAGATATTAAGAATAGGTGGCAAGAAAACACAGAAGAACTGTACAAAAAAGAGCTTCACAACCCAGATAATCACGATTGTGTGATCACTGACCTAGAGCCAGACATTCTGGAATGGGATGTCAAGTGGGCCTTAGAAAGCATCACTATGAACAAAGCTAGTGGAGGGGTTGGAATTCCAGCGGAACTATTTCAAATCCTGAAAGATGATGCTGTGAAAGTGCTGCATGCAATATGCCAGCAAATCTGGAAAACTCAGCAATGGCCACAGGACTGGAAAAGGTCAATTTTCATTCCAATCCCAAAGAAAGGCAATGCCAGAGAATACTCAAACTACTGCACATTTGCACTCATCTCACATGCTAGTAAAGTAATGCTCAAAATTCTCCAAGCCAGGCTTC
>NW_011494930.1:3413595-3415564 GCF_000754665.1 Bison bison bison
TCACCCTGCTTATTTAAATTCTATGCAGAGTACATCATGAGAAATGCTGGGCTGGAGGAAGCACAAGCTGGAATCAAGATTGCAGGGAGAAATATCAATAACCTCAGATATACAGGTAGCCCCACCCTTATGGCAGAAAGTGAAGAGGAACTAAAAAGCCTCTTGAGGAAAGTGAAAGAGGAGAGTGAAAAAGTTGGCTTAAAGCTCAACATTCAGAAAACGAAGATCATGGCATCCGGTCCCATCACTTCATGGGAAATAGATGGGGAAACAGTGGAAATAGTGTCAGACTTTATTGTTTTGGGCTCCAGAATCACTGCAGATGGTGATTGCAGCCAGGAAATTAAAAGATGCTTACTCCTTGGAAGGAAAGTTATGAGCAACCTAGATAGGATATTCAAAAGCAGAGACATTACTTTGCCAACAAAGGTCCGTCTAGTCAACGCTATGATTTTTCCTGTGGTCATGTATGGATGTTAAAGTTGGACTGTGACAAAAGCTGAGCACCGAAGAATTGATGCTTTTGAGCTGTGGTGTTGGAGAAGACTCCTGAGAGTCCCTTGGACTGCAAGGAGATCCATCCAGTCCATTCTGAAGATCAGTCCTGTGTGTTCTTTGGAAGGAATGACGCTAAAGCTGAAAATCCCGTACTTTGGCCACGTCATGTGAAGAGTTGACTCATTGGAAAAGACTGATGCTGTGAGGGATTGGGGCAGGAGGAAAAGGGGACGACAGAGGATGAGAGGGCTGGATGACATCACTGACTGGATGGACATGAGTCTGGGTGAACTCCAGGAGTTGGTGATGGACAGAGAGGCCTGGCGTGCTGTGATTCATGGGGTCGCAAATAGTTGGACACGACTGAGCCACTGAACTGAACTGAACGATGACCCTATATGCCAGACGAGAAGAGACAAAGATGTATAGAACAGCCTTTTGAACTCTGTGGGAGAAGGCGAGGATGCAGTGATTGGACAGAACAGCATCGAAATATGTATGTTATCGTATGTGAAACAGATTGCCAATTCAGGTTCAATGCATGATACAGGGTGTTCAGGGCTCTTGCACTGGGATGACCCTGAGGGATGGGAATGGGAAGCAGGTGGGAGGGGGGTTCAGGATGGGGAAAACGTGTACACCCATGGCTGATTATGTTAATGTATGGCAAAACCCACTAAAATATTGTATAGTAATTAGCTTCCAATTAAAATAAATAAATTTTAAAAATACTAAAAACAAGAACAGCAAAACAACAACAACAAATTTTTGAGCAGGTTGCACTTCTCCTTAGAATCAGTATACAATCAGTTTATTTTATGATTATGTTCATCTTATATATTACAGGAAAGAAAGAATAGCAAGTGTAAATTCCCTCAGTTCAGTTCAGTTGCTCAGTCGTGTCTGACTCTTTGTGACCCCATGAATCGCAGCACACCTGGCCTTACTGTCCATCACCAACTCCCAGAATTCACCCAAACTCATGTGCTTCGAGTCAGTGATGCTATCCAGCCATCTCATCCTCTGTCATCCCCTTCTCCTGCCCCCAATCCCTCCCAGCATCAGGGTCTTTTCCAATGAGTCAGCTCTTCACATCAGATAGCCTAAGTATTGGAGTTTCAGCCTCAGCATCAGTCCTTCGAATGAACAGCCAGGACTGGTCTCCTTTAGGATGGACTGTTTGGATGTTCTTGCAGTCCAAGGGACTTTCAAGAGTCTTCTCCAGCACCACAGTTCAAAAGCATCAATTATTTAGCATTCAGCTTTCTTCACAGTCCAACTCTCACATCCATATACGACCACTGGAAAAACCATAACCTTGACTAGATGGACCTTTGTTGGCAAAGTAATGTCTCTGCTTTTGAATATGCTATATATGTTGGTCATAACTTTCTTTCCAAGGAGTAAGCATCTTTTAATTTCATGGCTGCAATCACCATCTGCAGTGATTTTGGAGCCCCCAAAAGTAAAG
>NW_011494930.1:3415848-3419597 GCF_000754665.1 Bison bison bison
CCTCTGGGTCGTCCCAGTGCACCAGCCCCAAGCATCCAGCATCGTGCATTGAACCTGGACTGGCATCTCGTTTCATACATGACATTTCACATGTTTCAATGCCATTCTCCCAAATCTTCCCACCCTCTCCCTCTCCCACAGAGTCCATAAGCCTGTTCTATACATCAGTGTCTCTTTTGCTGTCTCATACATCTTTTAATTTCATGGCTGCAATCACCATCTGCAGTGATTCTGGAGCCCAAAACAATAAAGTCTGACACTATTTCCACTGTTTCCCCATCTATTTCCCATGAAGTGATGGGACCGGATGCCATGATCTTCGTTTTCTGAATGTTGAGCTTTAAGCCAACTTTTTCACTCTCCTCTTTCACTTTCCTCAAGAGGCTTTTTAGTTCCTCTTCACTTTCTGCCATAAGGGTGGGGCTACCTGTATATCTGAGGTTATTGATATTTCTCCCTGCAATCTTGATTCCAGCTTGTGCTTCCTCCAGCCCAGCATTTCTCATGATGTACTCTGCATATAAGTTAAATAAGCAGGGTGACAATATACAGCCTTGACGTACTCCTTTTCCTATTTGGAACCAGTCTGTTGTTCCATGTCCAGTTCTAACTGTTGCTTCCTGACCTGCATATAGGTTTCTCAAGAGGCAGATCAGGTGGTCTGGTATTCCCATCTCTTTCAGAATTTTCCACAGTTTATTGTGATCCACACAGTCAAAGGCTTTGGCATAGTCAATGAATTCCTTAACTTACTTCTAATGTTCTTATACCTATATATCAATTTTCTTTCTTCTCAGGCAGAAGAGATACCTCCTATCACATACTGGTAGTATGAATCACTTACCAGTGCTCTAGATTCTATGATGTTACATTTTTTCCTTCTGAGAAACTTGTTGGACTATAGTTGGAGCATATCACTGTATAAAGAACACAGAACTAAAATTTTCAATTTGATAAGTAAAACGAGCCATACGAACATTATAGTACTTATCTCATGCTTCAATTTGTGTAAAATTCAAGAAAGTGCACAATAAATTTCATGTCTTTTATGTAATTATTAAAACATACTCTTTATGAACCTCAATTTTCTTATTTATGAACATTATGTGGGATAGCATATATGATTTCAGATGAATATTGCATAAAATAAATGAAATGTGGGGATATATTTTGCAGAGTGCAAATAAAATATTCAAGGCAAGAGTCATGTGCATGTATGTGTGTGCACATTTGTATATATTTTTTACTGTACATAAATATACTCATATAAATACTTGTACACTAGTTTACTTCAGTCACTCAATCTTGTCCAACTCTGTGATGTCATGGATTGCAACACACCAGGCTTCCTGTCCATCACCAAGTCTTGGATCTTGCTCAAACTCATGTGCATTGAGTCAGTGACACCATCCAACCATCTCATCCTCTGTCATCCCCTTCTCCTCATGCCTTCAATATTTCCCAGCATCAGGGTCTTTTCCAACGAGTCAATTCTTCGCATCAGGTGGCCAAAGTATTACAGCTTCAGCTTCAGCTTCAGTATCAGTCCTTCCAATGAATATTCAGGGCTGATTTCCTTTAGGATGGACTGGTTGGATTTCCTTCCAGTCCAAGGGACTCTCAAGAGTGTTCTCCAACACCACAGTTCAAAAGCATCAATTGTTCAGTGCTCAGCTTTCTTTATAATCCAACTCATATCTGTACATGACAACTGGAAAAACCATAGCTTTGACTAGATGGACTTTTGTTGGCAAAGTAATGTCTCTGCTTTTTAATAGGCTGTCTGATTTGGGCATAGCTTTTCCTTCAGGAAGCAAGCATCTCTTAATTTAATGGTCACAGTCACCATCCATAATGATTTTGGAACCCCCCAAAATAAAGTCTGTCACGGTTTCCATTGTTTCCCCATCTATTTGCCATGAATTGATGGGACCAGATGCCATGATCTTAGTTTTCTGAATGTTGAATTTTAAGCCAGCTTGTTCATTCTCCTCTTTCACTGTCATCAAAAGGGTATTTAGTCCTTCTTCATTTTTTGCTATAAGCATGGTGCCGTCTGCATATCTGAGGTTACTGATATTTCTCCCAGCAATCTTCATTCCAGCTTGTGCTTCATCCAGCCTGACATTTCACATGATGCACTCTGCATAGAAGTTAAATAGGCAGGGTGACAATGTACAGGCTTGACGTCTTCCTTTCCTGATTTGGAACCATACTGTTGTTCCATGTCAGTTCTAACTGTTGCTTCTTGGCCTGCATATAGATTTCTCAGGAGGCAGGTCAAGTGGTCTGGTATTCTCATCTCTTAAAGAATTTTACACACTTTCTTGTGATCCACAGTCAAAGTCTTTGGCATAATCAACAAAGCAGAAGTAGATGTTTTTCTGGAACTCTCTTGCTCTTTCAATGAGCCAATGGACGTTGGCAACTTGATCTCTGGTTCCTTTTCCTTTTCTAAATCCAACTTGAACACCTGTAAGTTCACAGTTCATGTACTGTTGAAGCCTGGCTTGGAGAATTTTGAGCACTGTTTTTCTAGATGAGTGAGATGAGTGAAACTGTGTGGCAGTTTGAACATTCTTTGGCATTGCCATTCTATGGGACTGGAATGAAAACTGACCCTGTCCAGTCCTGTGGCCACTGCTGAATTTTCCAAATTTGCTGGCATATTGAGTGTAGCACTTTCACAGCATCATCTTTTGGGAAGTGTGCTTATATAAAAACAAATCTACGAAACTGAAAAACTATGAAATAAAATGATTGGCAGAGATAATAAAACCAATTAAGTAGAGTTATGGTTATACAACTGTCTTCAGCAAATGAATGGACAATTGAAAACTTATTGAAATATGATGTACAATAGCAGTTCTTGAACAATACCAACATGGATCAATAATTAAGTAAGCAAAGATTTTGACATAAAAGAACATAACATAAAGTGTATCTATACCTCTTTGGTCATCTTTGACCATTATATCTACTACTGCGGGCAGGAATCCCTCAGAAGAAATGGAGTAGCCATCATGGTCAACAAAAGACTCCGAAATACAGTACTTGGATGCAATCTCAGAAATGACAGGATGATCCCTGTTCGTTTCCAAGGCAAACCACTCAATATCACAGTAATCCAAATCTATGCCCCAACCAGTAACGCTGAAGAAGCTGAAGTTGAACGGTTCTATGAAGACCTACAAGACCTTTTAGAACTAACACCCCCAAAAGATGCCCTTTTCATTATAGGGGACTGGAATGCAAAAGTAGGAAGTCAAGAAACTCCTGGAGTAACAGGCAAATTTGACCTTGGAATACGGAATGAAACAGGGCCAAGACTAATAGACTTTTGCCAAGAAAATGCACTGGTCATAGCAAACACCCTCTTCCAACAACACAAGAGAAGACTCTACACATGGACATCACCAGATGGTCAACACCAAAGTCAGATTGATTACATTCTTTACAGCCAAAGATGGAGAAGCTCTATACAGTCAACAAAAACAAGACCAGGAGCTGACTGTGGCTCAGATCATGAACTCCTTCTTGCCAAATTCAGACTTAAATTGAAGAAAGTAGGGAAAACCACTAGACAATTCAGGTATGACCTAAATCAAATCTCTTATGATTATACCGTGGAAGTGAGAAACAGATTTAAGGGACTAGATCTGATAGACAGGGTGCATGATGAACTATGGACGGAGGTTCATGACATTGTACAGGAGACAGGGATCAAGACCATCCCCATGGAAAAAAAA
>NW_011494930.1:3420199-3420774 GCF_000754665.1 Bison bison bison
ATATATTTCTGCTTTATTGACGATGCCAAAGCCTTTGACTGTGTGGATAACAGTAAACTGCAGAAAATTCTTCAAGAGATGGGAATATCAGACCACCTGACCTGCCTCTTGAAAAATTTGTATTCAGGTCAGGAAGCAACAGTTAGAACTGGACATGGAACAACAGACTGGTTCCAAATAGGAAAACAAGTACGTCAAGGCTGTATATTGTCACCCTGCTTATTTAACTTATATGCAGAGTACATCATGAGAAATGCTGGGCTGGAGGAAGCACAAGCTGGAATCAAGGTTGGCGAGAGAAATATCAATAACCTCAGATACACAGATGTTACCACCCTTATGGCACAAAGTGAAGAGGAACTAGAAAGACTCTTGATGAAGGTGAAAGAGGAGAGTGAAAATGTTGGCTTAAAACTCAACATTTAGAAAACGAAGAGCATGGCATGTGGTCCCATCACTTTATGGCACATAGATGGGGAAACAGTGGAAACAGTGTCAGACTTTATTTTTGGGGGCTCCAAAATCACTGCAGATGGTGATTGCAGCCACAAAATTAAAAGACACTTACTCCTTGG
>NW_011494930.1:3420874-3424756 GCF_000754665.1 Bison bison bison
AGAAAAGTTATGAGCAACCTAGATAGCATATTCAAAAGCAGAGACATTACTTTGCCAACAAAAGTCCGTCTAGTCAAGGCTATGGTTTTTCCAGTGGTCATGTATGGATGTGCGAGTTGGACTGTGAATAAAGCTGAGCCCTGACAAACTGATGCTTTTGAACTGTGGTGTTGGAGAAGACTCTTGAGAGTCCCTTGGACTGCAAGGAGATCCAACCAGTCCATTCTGAAGGAGATCAGCCCTGGGATTTCTTTGGAAGGAAAGATGCTAAAGCTGAAACTCCAGTACTTTGGCCAACTCATTCGAAGAGTTGACTCTTTGGAAAAATCTCTGAATATGGGAGGGATTGGGGGCAGGAGGAGAGGGAACAACAGAGGATGAGATGGCTGGATGGCATCACTGACTCGATGGATGTGAGCCTGAGTGAACTCTGGGAATTGGTGATTGACAGGGAGGCCTGGCGTGCTTCAATTCATGGGGTTGCAAAGAGTCAGACGCGACTGAGTGACTGAACTGAACTGAACTGAAACCTCTTTGACTTGAAACAGATGTTCTTTTGCTATTTGTTGAATGAATCAGGGATTAGGTTTCCGTGCATTTGGTCCTTTAATATATGATAAGGTTGATAAAGGCTGATTCTTTCAAAGAAGTTGGCACAAGTAGTTATCCATCTAGAAGGAAATTATGTGGCTTTCTACTTCACACATCTTAAAAATTTCCAAAGGATTATAGACCTCAGTGTAAACAGACAGAAGGCCTCTTAAGTGAATATTTAAAGATCTACAGATAAAAATGTGTGGAGAAGAAGGGGATGACAGAAGATGAGATGGTTGGATGGCATCAGCAACTCAATGGGCATGACTTTGAGCAAGCTCCAGGAGATGGTGAAGTACAGGGAAGCCTGGTGTGCTGTAGTCAGTGGGATCACAAAGAGCCAGACATGAATGAATGACTGAACAATACACATAAAGCTACATGTGGGAAAAATCATCATAATTAAAACAAGAAAATCATATGTAAGAAGATGGATGTATTTGACTACATAAAATTTAAAACTTTTTATGGACAATATATTCAACTAAGAGTTAATGAAGAAAGATCTGCAAAAATCATTAAAAATGCTGCTAAGAATAGAAGGCATGTAATTTATGGACATGTAATAACAATGGTCATGTTATAATGAACATGCTGATCAACTACATGAATATTTCTTCAAGTTGATTAGTAGTTTAAAGAAACAAACTAACAAAAATCTCTTTCACATCCGTCAGTCTGTGAGACAACTTAAAGATCTCTCACATTGATTGGGGTTGGGGGTTTTAAACAGGTAGTAAACAAGGATTCTCTACTTTTTCTGCAGAAAGGTGAAATGTTACACGTGGGAAATAACCTGAAGAGACTGTTAACATTAAAATACAGATATTTTAACTGTGATTTATCAATCTTGGCACTATTGGAATCCTGGGCCAGTTGATTATTCTTTGTGGTGGGGTCTATCCTGTGCATTGTAGGCTGTTAGTTCAAGATGTCTCTGGACAGTGCTCAATGTCCCTTGAAGGAATGATATTGCATTTGGTGGGGAATCAGAATTTTAACATAGCAATCTTAAAATAATTTTGTTGATTGTCATAATGGCAATATCCATTGGATTGGATATGACTTAGTGAGTGAATAACAGCAACAATTGAGAAAAATTATGTAAATCTTTGTTAGGGAAATTAAATATATTGTCTTTTTTAGGCTTCAGAGACAAAGCAGAGCAGGTCTCTGACCTTTCTTATAACCTGCCTGGACACTGACCTGACTGGGAGTGACTGCCTGCTGTGAGTGCAAGACTACAACACCATAGATAAAATGTGGGGAAAATCTTGAGATTTTTGAGCCCCTGGAGGAGACCTGTCAACCAAGCCCCAGGCTTGACTACACTCCAAGTTTTACACAACAAGGCAAACAGCAATAACATGAAACCAGAGCTGAAATTTGCTCACAGATTGATGATGATATCAGTTTGCTTCCTGGAATTAGAAATGAACTAGAACTTCATTCTTTGAAGTTTCACCCACAAATTGGACACACTGGTGCCTGGGACCCTTTCCCAATTGGGACTCCAGATGTGCTCTGTAATGAGACTTCCCAGCACTGTTTAAGTCTGGATGTTGGTAAGAACCCAATTTGGTGTTGTATCCTCTGCTTTTTCTATTTCTCTTTTCTTTTAATGTTAGTATATTGAAAGTAAGCAAGATAATTCCATAGTAAATATTTGTATTATTTGTTTGCATATAACAAGTGGCTCATTTTGTTAACAAATCCTTTGAACCTGAGATGAAAGTGAAAACTTTAGACAGAACAAGCTTTACACAGGTGAATAGCACAGTCACACCATGAAATGTTATGGAGCCACTGAAATAATGAATTAGCATTATACTAGTTGAATGGAGGTTTAGTCTTTGAGGTATTATTGAGTAAAAGAAAGACTGGACATGTAGAAAAAAGGACTGCACTAAGACATGAAGAACAATTGTGATGCCACAGAATGCTATTTGTGTGTTTGTATGCCTATGAATCCCAGGGACGGGGGAGCCTGGTGGGCTGCCATCTATGGGGTCACGCAGAGTCGGACACGACTGAAGGGACTTAGCAGCAGCAGCAGCAGCATGCCTATGAATATATATGTAACACAAAAAAAGAGAGTGTTAAAAGAAGCTAAGAATTTATGAAACAAAGACCATCAGTAGGAATGAAATTAGGTTAAGTACAGAGGATTCACACAGTTCATGGGGTTCTTCAAGAATACTGAAGTGGTTTGCCATTCCCTTCTACAGTGGACCATGTTTTTTTTAATCAGAACTCTCCACCATGACCTGTGCATCTTGGGTGGTCCTGCATAGCATGGTTCATAGTTTCATTGAGTTACACAGAGTTATGACAAAGGATGAGATGGTTGGATGACATCACTGACTCAATGGACCTGAGGTTAACCAAACTCCAGGAGATAGTGAAGGACAGGGAAGCTTGGTGTGCTGCAGTCCATGGGGTCATAAAGAGTCAGACATGACTTAGCAACAGAACAACAATATAGAGATCCAAAAAAACTGTATGAAATAGAAACAAATGAGAATCTAAAAACCATGATAACTTTACAATACAGTATTGGTTTTGCCATACATCAACATGAATCCGCCTCGGGTGTACATGTGTTCCCAATCCTGAACCCCACTCCCAACTCCCTCCCCATACCATCCCTCTGGGTCATCCCACTGCACCAGCCTCAAGATTCCTGTATCCTGCCCCTAACCTGGACTGGCGATTCATTTCTTATATGATATTATACATGTTTCAATGCCATTCTCCCAAATAACCACCCCCTCCCCACTCTTTCACAGAGTCCAAAAGACTGTTCTATACATCTGTGTCTCTTTTGCTGTCTCACATACAGGGTTATCGTTACCATCTTTCTAAATTCTATATATATGCATTAGTATTTGTGTTTTTCTTTCTGGCTTACTTCACTCTGTATAATCGGCTCCAGTTTCATCCACCTCATTAGAAAAGATTCAAATGTATTGTTTTAAATGGTTGAGTAATATTCCATTATGTATATGTACCACTGCTTTCTTACCCATCCATCTGCTGATGGACATCTAGGTTGCTTCCAAGTGCTAGCTGTTATAAACAGTGCTGCGATGAACATTGGGGTACACGTGTCTCTTTCAATTCTAGTTTCCTTGGTGTGTATGCCCAGCAGCGGGTTTGCTGGGTCGTATGGCAGTTCTATTTCCAGTTTTTTAAGGAATTTCCACGCTGTTCTCCATAGCGGCTGTACTAGTTTTTGTTCCCACCAACAGTGTAAGAGGGTTCCCTTTTCTCCACACCCTCTCCAGC
>NW_011494930.1:3425363-3425554 GCF_000754665.1 Bison bison bison
TCCTTGCTTATAGTTTCCTTTGTTGTGCAGAAGCGTTTAAGTTTAATTAGGTTCCATTTGTTTATTTTTGCTTTTATTTCCAATATTCTGGGAGGTGGGTCATAAAGGATCCTGCTGTGATATATGTTGGAGAGTGTTTTGCCTATGTTCTCCTCTAAGAGTTTTATACTTTCTGGTCTTACATTTAGATC
>NW_011494930.1:3425654-3427179 GCF_000754665.1 Bison bison bison
TTTAGGGTTTTCTGTGTAGAGGATCATGTCATCTGCAAACAGTGAGAGTTTTACTTCTTCTTTTCCAATTTGGATTCCTTTATTTCTTTTTCTGCTCCGATTGCTGTGGCCAAATCTTCCAAAACTATGTTGAATAGTAGTGGTGAAAGTGGGCACCCTTGTCTTGTTCCTGACTTTAGGGGAAATGTTTTCAATTTTTCACCATTGAGGATAATGTTTGCTGTGGGTTTGTCATATATAGCTTTTATTATGTTGAGGTATGTTCCTTCTATTCCTGCTTTCTGGAGAATTTTTATCATAAATGAGTGTTGAATTATGTCAAAGGCTTTCTCTGCATCTATTGAGATAATCATATGGCTTTTATTTTTCAATTTTTTAATGCGGTGTATTACATTGATTGATTTGCAGATATTGAACAATCCTTGCTTCCCTGGGATAAAGCCCACTTGGTCATGGTGTATGATATTTTTAATGTGTTGTTGGATTCTGATTGCTAGCATTTTGTTAGGGATTTTTGCATCTATGTTCATCAGTGATATTGGCCTGTAGTTTTCTTTTTTTGTGGCATCTTTGTCAGGTTTTGGTATTAGGGTGATGGTGGCCTCATAGAATGAGTTTGGAAGTTTATCTTCCTCTGCAATTTTCTGCAAGAGTTTGAGTAGGATAGGTGTTAGCTTTTCTCTAAATATTTGGTAGAATTCACCCGTGAAGCCGTCTGGACCTGGGCTTTTGTTTGCTGGAAGATTTCCGATTACAGTTTCAGTTTCCATGCTTGTGATGGGTCTGTTAAGACTTTCTATTTCTTCCTGGTTCAGTTTTGGAAAGTTGTACTTTTCTAAGAATTTGTCAATTTCTTCCACGTTGTCCATTTTATTGGCATATAATTGTTGATAGTAGTCTTTTATGATCCTTTGTATTTCTATGTTGTCTGTTGTGGTCTCTCCATTTTCATTTCTAATTTTATTGATTTGATTTTTCTCCCTTTGTTTCTTGATGAGTCTGGCTAATGGTTTGTCAGTTTTATTTATCCTTTCAAGAACCAGGTTTTGGCTTTGTTGATTTTTGCTCTAGTATCTTTTGTTTCTATTGCATTTATTTCTGCCCTAATTTTTAAGATTTCTTTCTTGAGGTATGCCTGTATTGCTATGAACTTTCCCCTTAGCACTGCTTTTACAGTGTCCCATAGGTTTTGGGTTGTTAATTTTTTATTTTCATTCATTTCTATGCATATTTGGATTTCTTTTTTGATTTCTTCTGTGATTTGTTGGTTATTCAGCAGTGTGTTGTTCAGCCTCCATATGTTGGAATTTTTAATAGTTTTTTCTCCTGTAATCGAGATCTAATCTTACTGCATTGTGGTCAGAAAAGATGCTTGGAATGATTTCAATTTTTCTTTTTAAAATTTATGGCCCAAGGCTAAATTTTTGACCCAGGATGTGGTCTATCCTGGAGAAGGTTCCATGTGCACTTGAGAAAAAGGTGAATTTCATTGTTTTGCGGTGAAATGTCCTATAGATATCAATTA
>NW_011494930.1:3427279-3428330 GCF_000754665.1 Bison bison bison
TCTTTGGAGAAATGTCTATTTAGTTCTTTGGCCCATTTTTTGATTGGGTCGTTTATTTTTCTGGAATTGAGCTGTAGGAGTTGCTTGTATATTTTGAGATTAGTTGTTTGTCAGTTGCTTCATTTGCTATTATTTTCTCCCATTCTGAAGGCTGTCTTTTCTCCTTGCTTATAGTTTCCTTTGTTGTGCAGAAGCGTTTAAGTTTAATTAGGTTCCATTTGTTTATTTTTGCTTTTATTTCCAATATTCTGGGAGGTGGGTCATAAAGGATCCTGCTGTGATATATGTTGGAGAGTGTTTTGCCTATGTTCTCCTCTAAGAGTTTTATACTTTCTGGTCTTACATTTAGATCTTCAATCCATTTTGAGTTTATTTTTGTGTATGGTGTTAGAAAGTGTTCTAGTTTCATTCTTTTACAAGTGATTGACCAGTTTTCCCAGTACCACTTGTTAAAGAGATTGTCTTTAATCCATTGTATATTCTTGCCTCCTTTGTCAAAGATAAGGTGTCCATAGGTGTGTGGATTTATCTCTGGGCTTTTTATTTTGTTCCATTGATCTATATTTCTGTCTTTGTGCCAGTACCATATTTTTTTTGATGACTGTGGTTTTGGAGCAGAGCCTGAAGTCAGGCAGGCTGATTCCTCCGGTTCCATCCTTCTTTCTGAAGATTGCTTTGGCTATTCGAGGTTTTTTTGTATTTCCATAGATATTATGAAATTGTTTGTTCTAGCTCTGTGAAAAATACCATTGGTAGCTTGATAGGGATTGCATTGAATCTATAGATTGCTTTGGGGAGTATACTCATTTTCACTATATTGATTCATCTGATCCATGAACATGGTATACTTCTCCATCTATTAGCGTCCTCTTTGATTTTTTTCACCAGTGTTTTATAGTTTTATATATATACAAGTCTTTTGTTTCTTTAGGTAGATATATCCCTAAGTATTTTATTCTTTTTGTTGCAATGGTGAATGGGATTGTTTCCTTAATTTCTCTTTGTATTTTCTCATTATTAGTGTATAGGAATGCAAGGGTATTTCTGTGTG
>NW_011494930.1:3429227-3435813 GCF_000754665.1 Bison bison bison
TGTGTTATTGTTAATTTCCCCTTTCATACTTCTTAGCATTTGTCTTACATATTGTGGTGCTCCTATGTTGGGTGCATATATATTTATAATTGTTATATCTTTTTCTTGGATTCATCCTTTGACCATTATGTAGTGTCCTTCTTTGTCTCCTTTCACAGCCTGTGTTTTAAACTCTATTTTATCTGATATGAGTTTTGCTACTCCTGCTTTCCTTTGGTCTCTATTTGTGTGGAATACTTTTCCCAGCCCTTCACTTTCAGTCTGTATGTGTCCCCTGTTTTGAGGTGGGTCTCTTGTAGACAACATATATAGGGGTCTTGTTTTGTATCCATTCAGCCAGTCTTTGTCTTTTGGTTGGAGCATTCACCCCATTTACATTTCAGGTAATTATTGGTAAGTATGACCCCATTGCCATTTACTTTATTGTTTGGGGTTTGAGTTTATACACCCTTTTTGTGTTTCCTGTCTAGAGAAGATCGTTTAGCATTCATTGGAGAGCTGGTTTGGTGGTGCTGAATTCTCTCAGCTTTTGCTTGTCTTTAAAGCTTTTGATTTCTCCTTCATGTTTGAATGAGATCCTGGCTGGGTACAGTAATCTGGGCTGTAGGTTATTTTCTTTCATCACATTAAGTATGTCCTGCCATTCCCTCCTGGCCTGAAGAGTTTCTATTGAAAGATCAGCTGTTATCCTTATGGGAATTCCCTTGTG
Source organism: Bison bison bison (assembly GCF_000754665.1). Taxonomy (NCBI): domain Eukaryota; kingdom Metazoa; phylum Chordata; class Mammalia; order Artiodactyla; family Bovidae; genus Bison; species Bison bison. The sequence continues at coordinate 3,429,937 of NW_011494930.1, forward strand.
TGTTATTTGTTGTCTTTCCCTTGCTGCTCTTAGTATTTGTTCTTTGTGTTTGATATTTGTTAATTTGATTAATATGTGTTTTGGGGTGTTTCGCCTTGGGTTAATCCTGTTTGGGACTCTCTGGGTTTCTTGGACTTGGGTGATTATTTCCTTCCCCATTTTAGGGAAGCTTTCAACTATTATCTACTCAAGTATTTTGTCATGGTCTTTCTTTTTGTCTTCTTCTTCTCGGACTCCTATGATTCAAATATTGGAGCATTTAATATTGTCCTGGAGGTCTCTGAGGTTGTCCTCAGTTCTTTTAATTCATTTTTCTTTTTTCCTCTCTGATTCGTTTATTTCTACCATTCTATCTTCTTCTTCACTAATCCTATCTTCTTCCTCCGTTATTCTACTATTTGTTCCTTCCAGAGTGTTTTTGATCTCATTTCTTGCATTATTCATTGTATATTGACAGTTTTTTATTTCTTCTAGGTCCTTGTTAATCCTTTCTTGCATTTTCTCAATCCTTGTCTCCAGGCTATTTATTTGTGATTCCATTTTTATTTCAAGATTTTGGATAATTTTCACTATCATTATTCGGAATTCTTTATGAGGTAGATTCCCTATCACTTCCCTTTTTGTTTGGTTTGGTGGGCATTTATCCTGTTCCTTTACCTGATGGGTATTCCTTTGTCTCATCATCTTGTTTAAATTTTTGAGTTTGGGGTGGCCTTTCTGTATTCTGGCAGTTTGTGGAATTCTCTTTATTATGGAGTTTCATTGCTGTGGGTGGGGTTGTATCAGTGGCTTGTCAAGGTTTCCTGGTTAGGGAAGCTTGTGTCGTTGTTCTGGTGGGTGGAACTGGATTTCTTCTCTCTGGAGTGCAATGAAGTGTCTAGTAATGAGTTATGAGATGTCAATGGCTTTGGAGTAACTTTGGACAGCCTGTATATTGAAACTCAGGGCTGTGTTCCTGTGTTGCTGGAGGATTTGTGTGGTATGTCTTGCTCTGGAACTTGTTGGCCCTTGGGTGGTGCTAGGTTTCAGTGTAGGTATGGAGGCCCACGTTGAAAGTCAGGAAGGGAAGCTGTGAGGAGATACCCCTCATCCAAAGTAAGGAGCAATGGCTGCACTTTGCTGGAGCAGCCATGAAGAGATACCCCACGCCCAAGGTAGTAGAAACCCAAGTAAGATGGTAGGTGTTGCAAGAGGGCATCAGAGGGCAAACACACTGAAACCATACTCAGTGAAAACTAGTCAATCTAATCACACTAGGGCCACAGCCCTGTCTAACTCAATGAAACTAAGCCATGCCCGTGGGGCAACCCAAGACTGGTGGGTCATGGTGGAGAGATCTGACAGAATGTGGTCCACTGGAGAAGGGAATGGTAAACCACTTCAGTATTCTTGCCTTGAGAACCCCATGAACAGTATGAAAAGGCAAAATGATAGGATACTGAAAGAGGAACTCCCCAGGTCGGTAGGTGCCCAATATGCTACTGGAGATCAGTGGAGAAATAACTCCAGAAAGAATGAAGGGATGGAGCCAAAGCAAAAAGAATACTCAGCTGTGGATGTGACTAGTGATAGAAGCAAGGTCCGATGTTGTAAAGAGCAATATTGCATAGGAACCTGGAATGTCAGATCCATGAATCAAGGCAAATTGGAAGTGGCCAAACAAGAGATGGCAAGAGTGAATGTCGAAATTCTAGGAATCAGCAAACTGAAATGGACTGGAATGGGTGAATTTAACTCAGATGACCATTATATCTACTACCGCGGGAAGGAATCCCTCAGAAGAAATGGAGTAGCCATCATGGTCAACAAAAGACTCCGAAATACAGTACTTGGATGTAGTCTCAAAAATGACAGAATGATCTCCGTTCGTGTCCAAGGCAAACCACTCAATATCACAGTAATTCAAGTCTATGCCCCAACCAGTAATGCTGAAGAAGCTGAAGTTGAACGGTTCTATGAAGACCTCCAAGACCTTTTAGAACTAAAACCCAGAAAAGATGTCCTTTTCATTATAGGGGACTGGAATGCAAAAGTAGGAAGTCAAGAAACACCTGGAGTAACAGGCAAATTTGGCCTTGAAATACGGAATGAAGCAGGGCAAAGACTAATAGAGCTTTGCCAAGAAAATACACTGGTCATAGCAAACACCCTCTTCCAACAACACAAGAGAAGACTCTATACATGGACATCACCAGATGGTCAACACCGAAATCAGATTGATTATATTCTTTGCAGCCAACGATGGAGAAGGTCTATACTGTCAGCAAAAACAAGACCAGGAGCTGACTGTGGCTCAGACCATGAACCCCTTCTTGCCAAATTCAGATTTAAATTGAAGAAAGTAGGGAAAACCCCTAGACCATTCAGGTATGACCTTAATCAAATCCCTTATGATTATATAGTGGAAGTGAGAAATAGATTTAAGGGCCTAGATCTGATAGATAGAGTGCCTGATGAACTATGGAATGAGGTTCATGACATTGTACAGGAGACAGGGATCAAGACCATCCCTATGGAAAAGAAATGCGAAAAAGCATAATAGCTGTCTGGGGAGGCCTTACAAATAGCTGTGAAAAGAAGAGAAGTCAAAAGCAAAAGAGAAAAGGAAAGATATAAACATCTGAATGCAGACTTCCAAAGAATAGCAAGAAGAGATAAGAAAGCCTTCTTCAGTGATCAATGCAAAGAAATAGAGGAAAACAACAGAATGAGAAAGACTAGGGATCTCTTCAAGAAAATCAGAGATACCAAAGGAACATTTCAGGCAAAGATTGGCTCGATAAAGGACAGAAATGATATGGACCTAACACAAGCAGAAGATATTAAGAAGAGATGGCAAGAATACACAGAACTGTACAAAAATGAGCTTCACAACCCAGATAATCACGATGGTGTGATCACTCACCTAGAGACAGACATTCTGAAATGCGAAGTCAAGTGGGCCTTAGAAAGCATCACTACGAACAAAGCTAGTGGAGGTGATGGAATTCCAGTGGAGCTATTCCAAATCCTGAAAGATGATGCTGTGAAAGTGCTACAGTCAATATGCCAGCAAAATTGGAAAACTCAGCAATGGCCACAGGACTGCAAAAAGGTCAGTTTTCCTTCCAATCTCAAAGAAAGGCAATGCCAAAGAATGCTCAAACTACCGCACAATTGCACTCATCTCACACGCTAGTAAAGTAATGCTCAAAATTCTCCAAGCCAGGCTTCAGCAATATGTGAACCCTGAACTTCCTGATGTTCAAGCTGGTTTTAGAAAAGGCAGAGGAACTAGAGATCAAATTGCCAACATCCGCTGCATCATGGAAAAAGCAAGAGAGTTCCAGAAAAACATCTATTTCTGCTTTATTGACTATGTCAAAGCCTCTGACTGCGTGGATCACAATAAACTGTGAAAAATTCTGAAAGATATGGGAATACCAGATCACCTGATTTGCCTCTTGAGAAATTTGTATGCAGGTCAGGAAGCAACAGTTAGAACTGAACATGGAACAACAGACCTGTTCGAAATAGGAAAAGAAGTTCGTCAAGGTTGTATATTGTCACCCCGTTTATTTAACTTATATGCAGAGTACATCATGAGAAACGCTGGACTGGTAGAATCACAAGCTAGAATCAAGATTGCTGGGAGAAATATCAATGATCTCAGATATGCAGATGACACCACCCTTATGGCAGAAAGTGAAGAGGAACTACAAAGCCTCTTGATGAAAGTGAAAGTGGAGAGTGGAAAAGTTGGCTTGAAGGTCAACATTCAGAAAACGAAGATCATGGCATCCGGTCCCATCACTTCATGGGAAATAGATGGGGAAACAGTGGAAACAGTGTCAGACTTTATTTTTCGGGGCTCCAAAATCACTGCAGATGGTGACTGCAGCCATGAAATTAAAAGATGCTTACTCCTTGGAAGGAAAGTTATGACCAACCTAGATAGCATATTGAAACCAGAGACATTACTTTGCCAACAAAGGTCCATCTAGTCAAGGCTATGGTTTTTCCAGTGGTCATGTATGGATGTGAGAGTTGGACTGTGAAGAAGGCTGAGCGCCGAAGAATTGATGCTTTTGAACTGTGGTGTTGGAGAAGACTCCTGAGAGTCCCTTGGACTGCAAGGAGATCCAACCAGTCCATTCTGAAGGAGATCAGCCCTGGGGTTTCTCTGGAAGGAATGATGCTAAAGCTGAAACTCCAGTACTTTGGCTACCTCATGCGAAGAGTTGACTCATTGGAAAAGACTCTGATGCTGGGAGGGATTGGGGGCAAGAGGAGAAGGGGACGACAGAGGATGAGATGGCTGGATGGCATCACTGACTCGATGGACGTGAGTTTGAGTGAACTCCAGGAGTTGGTGATGGACAGGGAGGCCTGGCGTGCTGCGATTCATGGGGTCACAAAGAGTCGGACATGACTGAGCGACAGATCTGATCTGATCTAATGGAGGCGTTTGATGAGCTCCTATGGATTAATGTTCCCTGGAGTCAGGAGTTCTTTGATGTTCTCAGGATTTGGACTTAAGCCTCCTGATTCTGGTTTGCAATCTTATTTTTACAGTAGTCTCAAGACTTCTCATTCTATACAGCACTGTTAATAAAACATCTAGGTAAAAGATGAAAAGTTTCTCCACAGCGAGGGACACCCAGAGAGTTTCACAGAGTTACATGGAGAAGAGAAGGGGGAGGAGGGACTTAGAGGTGATCTGAATGAGATGAGGTGGAATCAAAAGAGCATAGAGCATGCTAGCCAGTAGTCAGTTCCTTATATGTGCTGCACAGTCTGGACAGCTCACAGATGTTCATGGAGTTATACAGAGAAGAGGGAGGAAGGAGACAGAGGTGGCCAGGAGGATAAACGGGGGAGTGAAAAGGAGAGAGACAGATCCAGCCAGTAATCAGTTCCCTAAGTGTTCTCCACCGTCTGGAACAGACAGAGATTTAGAGAATTGGGTAGAGAAGAGAAGGGACAGGGAGGAGACAGAGGCATCCTGGCAGAGAAAAAGGAGAGTCCAAAGGGGGAGAGAACAGTCAAGCCAGTAATCTCGCTCCCAAGTAAAAATTGATATGAAGATTAGGTTCTTAAAGGTACAAAATTGATAACAAATACCAAAAAGCAAAGATTAAAATTCTAGAGTAGAGGTTGGATTTTCAAAAATACAATATTATAGAAAAGAAGAAGGATAAAAAAGTCACAAAAATTATTAAAAATATATATATGAAGTTTGCTTTAAAAATAGTCTTTTTTATGAAAAGTATTAGTAGGTTATAAAAATGAAAATTAAAGGAGCAATAGAGGACTTAAAAATTAAACAAAAGTTAAAAAATGAATGATACTAAAAATAGTAAAAATATATCTAGGACTTTCTCTGGTGTTATTGTGGGCAATATGGGGTCAGTTCATTTTCGGATAGTTTCTTCAGTCAGTTCAGTTCAGTCACTCAGTCGTGTCCGACTCTTTGCGACCCCATGAATCGCAGCACGCCAGGCCTCCCTGTCCATCACCAACTCCTGGAGTTCACTCAGATTCACCTCCATCGAGTCAGTGATGCCATCCAGCCATCTCATCCTCTGTCATCCCCTTCTCCTCCTGCCCCCAATCCCTCCCAGCATCAGAGTCTTTTCCAATGTGTCAACTCTTCACATGAGGTGGCCAGAGTACTGGAATTTCAGCTTCAGCATCAGTCCTTCCAAAGAAATCTCAGGGCTGATCTCCTTCAGAATGGACTGGTTGGATCTCCTTGCAGTCCAAAGGGACTCTCAAGAGTCTTCTCCAACACCACAGTTCAAAAGCATCAGTTCTTTGGTGGTCAGCTTTCTTCACAGTCCAACTCTCACATCCATACATGACCACAGGAAAAACCATAGCCTTGACTAGACGGAC
>NW_011494930.1:3435913-3453532 GCF_000754665.1 Bison bison bison
AAAGTAATGTCTCTGTTTTCAATATGCTATCTAGGTTGGTCATAACTTTTCTTCCAAGGAGTAAGCGTGTTTTAATTTCATGGCTGCAGTCAACATCTGCAGTGATTTTGGAGCCCCCAAAAATAAAGTCTGACACTGTTTCCACTGTTTCCCCATCTATTTCGCATGAAATGATGGGACCAGATGCCATGATCTTTGTTTTCTGAATGTTGAGCTTTAAGCCAACTTTTTTGCTCTCCTCTTTCACCTCCATCAAGACACTCTTTAGTTCCTCTTCACTTTCTGCCATAAGCATGGTGCCATCTGCACATCTGAGGTTATTGATATTTCTCCTGGAAATCTTGATTCTGGCTTATGCTTCTTCCAGCCCAGCATTTCTCATGATGTACTCTGCATATAAGTTGAATAAGCAGGGTGACAATATACAGCCTTGACATACTCCTTTTCCTATTTGGATCCAGTCTGTTGTTCCATGTACAGTTCAAACTGTTGCTTCCTAGCCTGCATACAAATTTCTCAAGTAGTAGGTCAGGTGGTCTGGTATTCCCATCTCTTCAGAATTTTCCACAGTTTATTGTGATCCATGCAGTCAAAGGCTTTGACATAGTCAATAAAGCAGAAATAGATATTTTTCTGGAACTCTCTTGCTTTTTCCATGATCCAGCAGATGTTGGCAATTTGATCTCTGGTTACTCTGTGTTTTTAAAACCAGCTTGAACATCTGGAAGTTCACGGTTCATGTATTGCTGAAGCCTGGCTTGGAGAATTTTGAGCATTACTTTACTAGTGTGTGAGATAAGTGTAATTGTGCAGTAGTTTGAGCTTTCTTTGGTATTGCTTTTCTTTGGTATTGGAATGAAAACTGACCTTTTCCAGTCCTGTGGCCACTGCTGAGTTTTCCAAATTTGCTGGCATATTGCACGCAACACTTTCACAGCAACATCTTTCAGGATTTGAAATAGCTCAACTGGAATTCCATCACCTCCACTAGAATAGTTCCTTGGTCTGGCTTATATTTCTCAAGATCTACAGTCCCCTTCCTATGTAGTCTGTACTAACTACCAGGATTTAATCTATTGTAGCTGTCACTTCCAAGGTGGTTCCCTCGGTTTTAGCTTTCTGTTTGCTGGTCTGTTTAGTGTCTGATTTCCACACTGACACAAGGGGTGCAGTGGTGAACACATTTTTTTTTTTTTGGCTCACTTGTTCTGTCGAGCTGTGGGGAGGGAGGGACGCTGCAAACAAATAACACTGGCGTGTGCTCCCAGAGTCTCAGCCACACTGGGCTTGCACCCACTCATGGCTCATACACCTTCCCTGCCCACACAGCTCAGGCTCTAGTTTTCTCTGCTGGGAACCGTCCGAGGCCAGCCCTGGGCTGCATGCACCTCCCAGGTCTAAGCTGCTCAGGTTCAGGCACTCGGGTAGTCCTCAGAGGTGCAGACCCCACTGGGCCTGTGTTTTTTGCCCTCCCAGATCTGAGCAGCTCGGGTGATGAGGTGTTTGGTGAGCACAGTCACTGCAACTTATCACCTCTCCTGTCCCTGCTGCTCAGTTTTCTGGGTGTACAACCAGCGCACCTTCTCAGGCAGATGATGACTGTCCAGAACCCTAAGAAGTCTTAGATAGCAAAGAAGCCTGATTGCAGTTAGGTAAATAATGTCTCTCTGGGGCTGCGATTGCCCCCTTCCGGCCCTGGCTGCCTGTCACTGGAGGGGGATGGACTGCAACCAGCTAGTTCTGTTCAGGCCTTTGTTCTGTGCACGGGCCTGGGGGTGTCTTAGGGCTTTTCACGTGGTAGCTATCCCACAGGCTGGTTTGCTAGCCCAAATTAATTCGCTGTGATTACCCTTGGCGCATTCAGGCCTGATCCCTACTCTAAGCAGTTCAGCCCGCGCCTCCCTGCCCAGCCCCTGCTTGCTAGTGGCAGGTGCAGGCATCTGCGCTGCTTCTCCACTGGCAGAGTTACCATTGGGCTCCTAATCTGTGGGTTTTAATTGTTTGTTTTTCCTCCTGGTTATGTTGCCCTCTGTGGTTCCAAGGCTCGGCACAGACTTGGCAGTAAGAGTGTTTCCTGGTGTTTGGAAACTTCTCTCTTTTTAAGACTCCCTTCCTGGGATGGAGCTCCATCCCTACCTCTTTTGTCTCTTTTTTTGTCTTTTATATTTTTCCTACCTCCTTTTGAAGACAATAGGCTGCTCTTCTGGGTGCCTGATGTCCTCTGCCGGCATTGAGAAGTTGTTTTGTGGAATTTACTCAGCGTTTAAATGTTCTTTTGATGAATTTGTGGGTGAGAAAGTGGTCTCCCCATCCTATTCCTCTGCCATCTTAGGACCGCCCCCTTGGACCCCTATAATTCAAATGTTGGTGCATTTGACATTATCCCAAAGGTCTCTGAGATTATCCTCACTTCTTTTCATTTTTTTACTTTATTCTGCTCTTCAGAGGTTATTTTCACCATTTTATCTTCCAGTTCACTGATTCTCTTCTGCTTTAGATATCTTTAGATATTTATATTTTTCCTTCTAGAGTATTTTTAATTTCAGCTATTGTGTTGTTTGTCTCTGCATATTTATTATTTATTCTTCTAGTTCTTTGTTAATTGATTCTTGAATTTTCTCCATTCTGTTTTCAAGGTTATTTTTTTTTTTTCATCTTTTATTTTTATCATCTTTCATCATTATTCTGAATTCTTTTCCAGGTAGTTCACCTGTTTCCTCTCCATTTATTTGGACTTCTGTGTTTCTAGTTTGTTTCTTCATTTGTGTGGTAATTGTCTGCCTTTTCATTATTTTTTTTATACTTATTGTGTTTGAGGTCTCCTTTTCCCAGGCTTCAAGGTTGAATTCTTTCTTCCTTTTGGTTTCTGCCCTCCTAAGGTTGGTCCAGTGGTTTGTGTAAGCTTTGTATGGGGTGAGATTTGTGCTGAGTTTTTCTTTGTTTGTTTGTTTTTCCTCTGATGGGCATGGCTGAGTGAGGTGGTAATTCTATCTGCTGATGTTTGGGTTTGTATTTTTGTTTTGTTTGTTGTTTAGATGAGGTGTCCTGCACAGAATGCTACTGGTGGTTGGGTGATACTGGGTCTTGTATTCAAGTGGTTTCCTTTGTGTGAGTTGTCACTATTTGATACTCCTTAGGGCTAATTCTCTGATAGTCTGGGATCTTGGAGACAGTGCTCCCACCTCGAAGGCTCAGGGCTTGATCTCTGGTCAGGAACAAAGATTCCACAATTGGTTTGTTATGGCATTACGTGAGATTAAAATAAATGTCCCAAAATGAGAAACCAAAGATGAATCCCAGACAAATGGCAGTTACAAAATCAGGCAAAGAATAATTAAAATAATGGAATATACACATATACATATAAACCCATAAGCAAAATCAAAACAGTCCAACAAAAATAAAGTACAGTAGCTTGACCTGGTGATCAAAGGAAACCTAAAATTATATTTATCAATTAAGATAAAAAGTAAAGCACAAGCTGGAGAACTAAACTAAATCAAGGTGCTAAGTTGGGAATAAAGCAATGAAGCAAAACTAACAAATATATTGAAATGAAAGGACAGAAAAAAAAGAGAGAATAGATATGCAAAGTTAAATAGAGGTAGATGAAGAAGATTTATATACATTCAAGATTAACTGCAAGGGGAAAAGAACAATAGGAAAAGCAAAAAGAGGAATAATTGTAGAAAAACGTAATAGGTCTAAAAAATTAAAATTAAGGAAAACAAGGAAGAAGAAAGAAAATTTTTTTAAAAAGGAAAACTTTACAGAACTGTGAAAACCCAACTTAGAGGCAGAGGTAGATAACAACAATAAAAAATGTGATGGAGGCAAAGATTAGATTTCATAGTGCCAATAAAATTGGTATCTACAGCAGAGGGGGATAAAAGAAAAAAAGAAAAAAATACAAAATACTCTACAGAACAAGTGAAAGCAAGAATAATAAATGTTTTTCTTGAGTCACTGCTGTCAGTGTCCTTTCCTCTCTGCGAGTCAGAGTCCACCTCGGTTCCCTAGGATGCCCTCCAACACTGTGCCGGTCTCTGGAACTGCTCTTGGGGGCAGCTCAGATTCGAATCTGGTTCTACTCCTGTGTGTTCTTGCCTCCAATGTCCACAGCTATCAGAACTAGTGCATTTTCTTTTGTGGGAGGTCTCAAGGTCCTTTTATATATTCCATAGACACAGAGTCTGACTAGTTGTCATGTGGATTTAATCTGCAGCTTGTACAGCTGGTGGGAAGGTTTGAGGTCTTCTTCCTTAGACACACTGCCCCTGGGTTTCAATTATGGTTTTGTTTCCACCTCTGCATGTGAGTCGTCCACTGGGGTTTGCTCCTGAGGCTGCCCTGGAGGACTTGGGTCTACCCCAGTGAGAGCCAGGAGAGGAGGTGGTGAAGATGCTTGCATAGCAGGGGTTCTGGCAGCACCAGGTAACTCAGAGGAATTGGTGGCTAGGGAAGCAGGAAATATAGTGCTCTAGAAGGGTATGGCAACTGGTATTAGCCAATACACTCCAGTGTTCTTGCCTTGAGACCTTCCCAACAGAGAAGCCTGGCAGGCCACAGTCCACAGGGTCGCAAAGTGTCTGACATGATCAAAACCACCCTGCATCTGTAGACGCAAGATTTTTTTTGGCTGTGACAGCTCTGCCCCAGTAAGGGTTGAGCATGAAGGTAGCACAGCTACTTGGCTTGCGGGGACCCTGGCAGCACCAAGTGTGCAGGGACATGGACTGCCTCCAGTTCAGGAATTAAGGCCCTATCATAGTCTTTTTGAGCCTCTTGTAGCTGGCAATCAGAAGGCCTCTTGGGCCAGTCTTTCTCCATAGTATCAACCCTTTAAGCACTTAGAGGGCTCCCCTGGCTGGGGTCCTACTCTGTAGTTTGGGACGTCAGGCAATTAAAGGGCCACCTTGGGTGGGGTCCTACTCTGTAGTTCTGTGCATCAGTCACTTAAAAGAGTACCCTGGATGGGGTCCTACTTTGTAGTTCAGTGGGTCAGGCTCTCGATGGGCCAGCCTCTCTATTGTTCACCTCCTATACTGGCATGTGGGGAAAGAGAGGCTATGGTGATGGCTCCACCCCCTATGCTTGATTAGCAGTATCGCCTTACTTCCATGGCTGCCTGGCTTTCCTCCACAGGCATTTCCCACCACAATCTCCTCCCTCACATCTGCTTGATCCATCTCTCTGCAGTCAATAGCAGCCCTTGCCCTAGAATTGCTCCACAATCCCTAAACTCCAGCTCCCAGCTGCTGTGCCTTCCAGGGGACCTGCATCCCTCTGCAGGGTATGTATGGCTGTGGCAAGAACTATATGATTCTCATTCCATTTAGGCTGCAACAGATCAGCTGTTTCACTTGTAGGCTTAAATGTTTCTCCTCTGACTCAGACAATTGTCCTGATTTGGGGATCAGACCCCTGCTTCAGTTCCCCAATTAGCCAAGGGCAGGTCCAGTCCAACTAACACTCCTATTTCTCCCCTAGTTCCTTCATCCTACCTAGTTTTGTTTGGTTGTATATATTCTTTCCCATCGGTCATGTACTCCTGTCCGCTCTCAATTGGTATTATGTGTGCACTTCTGTGTCTGAAAGTGTATTCCTGATATATCCATGGAGAGAGATGTACTCCACATCCACCTACTCCTCTGCCATCTTGTTCTCCCTAGAAGTTCTATTTTTAATTATTTTTAGAAAACTTCATACTGTTGTTTATAATGGCTGTACCAATATGCAATGCCACAAACAGGGCACAAAGATTCCCTTTTCTCCACATCCTCAAAATACTTATTATTTCCTGTCTCTTCGAAGGTGGCCATTCTAATAGGTGTCAAGTGGTATCTGATTGTGGTTTTGATCTGTATTTTCCTGGTAATTATTGATATTGACTTCTCAGGTTGCACTAGGTGTAAAGAGTCTGCCTGCCAAGGCAGGAGATGCAAGAGACCTAGGTTTGATCTCTGGGTTGGGAAGATCCCCTGGAGGAGGGCATGGCAACCCACTCCAGTATTTTTGCCTGGAGAATCCCATGGACAGAGGAGCCTGGTGGGCCACAGCCAGTGGGGTCACAAAGAGTCAAACATGACTGAAACGACTTAGCACACATGCACTGATATTGAACATATTCTCATATGCCTGTTGGCCTCAGTGTATGTTTTTTGGAAAACTGCCAATTCAGGCTTTCTGCCCATTTTTAATTACTATTTTTTAAATGTTAAGTTAAGTGAGATCTTTCTATATTTTGGCTATCCACCCTTCTTCAGATATATCATTTGCAATTACCTTCTCTCACCTAGTAGCTCAGCAGTAAAGTACCCACTTGCAATGCAGGAGACACAGGAGATGCAGGTTCAATCCCTGTGTTGAGAAGATCTCCTGCAGGAGGAAATGGCAACCGGCTCCAGTATTCTTGCCAGGAAATCCCATGGACAGAGGAGCCTTGTGGGCTACAATCGCAGAGTCAAACACAACTAATCAGAAACACACAACACACACAGTAGCACACCTCTTCATTTTCTTGAAAGTTTTCTTCACCGTGCAAATTTGTTTATTTTTTATTTCATTTGCCTTGCCAAGAAATAGATCAAAAAATGTTGTTCAGACAAGATTCAAAGAGCATACAGCCCATGTCTTCTAGGAGTTTTATACTTTCAGATTTTGCATATGTCTTTAATCTATTTTGAGTTCATTTTTGTACATGGTCTGATTTTTCAGTAGTCCAATTTCATTCTTTTGCATTTATCTGTCTAACTTTCCAACACCACTTACTGATAATGCTTTTTTTTCCTTATTGTACATTTTGTCTCCTTTGCCATAGACTAGCTGTCCATACCAGTGTGAGTTAATTTCTGGATCCTGTATTCTGTTTCATTGATCAATATGTCTGTTTTGAGCCAGAACCATACTGTTTTGATTATGTGACTTTGTAGTGTAGTTTGAAATCAAAGTGTGTGTTACCTCCAACTTTCTTCCTCTTTCTCAAAATTGCCTTAGCTATGTAGGGTCTTTTGTGTTTACACACAAATTTTAGAATTATATGGTCTGGTTCCAGCGTATCTGATTGTGTGGTTCCAGGGCTAATACCAGGCTGCTGGTGTGGAGGTCTGGATCCTGGCACATGTAGTTGTACAGAGTTCCTAGGGAAACAGAACACAAACAGTTCTTTTGGCTTCAAAACCCAGGGATTATTGGGGTTGGTGAGGCCTACTAGATAGCAGAACCAAATCCTGGGGTGGCTGGATCTGAGGCTGAAGCTGACTGGTCTAGTTCACTGGCGGATAGGTAAAACTATTGTGCTAGAATGCTAGAGGGAGGGCTCCAAAATGGTGTTTGCCAGCAGCAGTGTCCTCATGTTAGAATGAGGTCCCCAATATGACTGTTGCTGGTGTCTGTATCCTCAAGGCCAGTCCCAGGAGTTTCTTGACTATCTGAGAAGCTTGTCAAGTTAAGTATGTAGATCTGACCCAGTCTTTTCTCAAATAACTGTCTCTGCGCTGTCTCACAGATTCATTGGAAAAGACTCTAATGCTGGGAGGGATTGGGGGCAGAAGGAGAAGGGGACAACAGAGGATGAGATGGCTGGATGGCATCACCAACTCAATGGACATGAGTTTGAGTTAACTCCGGGAGTTGGTGATGGACAGGGAGGCCTGGCGTGCTGCGATCCATGGGGTCGCAAAGAGTCAGACACGACTGAGCGACTGAACTGAACTGAACTGTGCTGTCTCAAAGCAACTGAGATTTTTCATGCACCCTTTAAGAGGGAAATCTTTATTCGGTAGCCCTCTGACTCTTCAATATGCAAGCCCCACTGAACTCCAATGCCAGATGGTTTGAAGACTTGTCTTCCCAGTGTAGGACTCTTGGTCTGGGGAGCCTGTTGTGGGGCTTAGACCCAGCACTCTTGGGGAGAACCTCTGAAGTTGTGATTATTTTCCTGTGTGAGTCTCCTCCTTGGAAATGAAATCTTGGGTATATATTGCATTCCTCCCTTCTTACTCATTGTGCTGTGTTTTCTTCTTTATATCTTTAGTCATGAAAATCATTTTGGCTGGTCTTCTCATGGATAGTTCTTATCAATAGCTGCTCTGTGAATTATAGTTTTGGTTTTACCATGGGAGGAGATGAACTCAGGGTCATTCTTTTCTGCCATTTTAGCCACACCCCTCAAACCTCTTGATTTCAGCCAATGAGACCCATTTCAGGCTTCTGACCCTAGAATTGTAAGAGCATATATGTGTTTCCTTCCCATTTAAGTCACCACAGAGCATTGAGTAGAGTTCCTTGGATATACATATGCATATGGTTGATTCACTTTGCTGTATAGGGTTAGGGTTGGGGTTCACTGTACAGCAGAAATTAATTCAATATTGTGGAGTGACTCTGCCCCAATAAAAATTAAAAATACTGAAAAACTAATACAATATTGTAAAGTTTAAAAATAAAATAAAATTTAAAAAAATAAATAAACAAAATAAATGAAAGAAAGTAAAATGTTAATCAAAAATAAACAAAGATATTGAGCCAGCAAAAAAAAAAAAAAAAAATATAAAGACATTTACCAAAAATAAGAAAAGATATATACACATGTTTGCTTTCTATCACTAGTATGGTATTTAAAATTAGCATTGGGAATTGAATACAAACATTTAACTAATAAAAGTTTGCTGAGGAAATTGATATTAAGTGTCTCAGTTCATTCATTTAGCTTCCCCTGTAAAGGCATTCAATGTTGTGACCCCCATCTTAAGCAGAAGAAGAAATCAAAAATTAATTTGGAGATATTCAGTCTCTTTAATCAGTAGAATATTTATCATGTACAAATGTAAATGTGATTTGGATTTCTCATTTTTGAGACATTAAGTAAAGAAAGTCATTAATCCTTTAAATTTATTTATACCATTTACTTTAAATCTTTGTGTAAATTTCTACACTCTTCTATTTCATGTTAATTTTTAGATTCATTTTTTTACATTTTAATCCTCTCCAAGTTTCCTTTAAAGACAAAATATGAGATCAGGAGTCTGGTTTTGTGTACAAATATGTATGAGTATGTTTATTTGCAATAAAATTTATATAAAGGAATTTACATATACATGCACACAACTTTCTTTTGAATATTTTCTTTGGGCCTGAGAAAATATGTCTGCACATTTAATTTATTTCATATAATATTTGCCTGATGTTATGTTTACAGTACTACATGACATTTAGAAATAAGAAAATTTAGGCTCAGAAATGTTATATTTTTAAGAATAACATAAAAAGACTGAAATTTATTGAGGACGTTCTTGAATTATATACAAATGGAAACATGAAGTAGGTACTGTAATTTTGGTATGGCTCTTTTTATTTATTGAATTGTATGTTTTAATTATGTATAGTGTATATTGTGTCATACTTAAATTAAAGCCCAATACACTTTACAGAAGGGAAAATGTAACAATGAATCTACCAGAGTAATATCTAGAGGACTAGTAGGTGATTCAGACTGGGCAGTGATCGGAGGTATCTCTTCTACTTGGGAAGAAACAAATGGTATCCATATAGATACAGGAATGATATAGATAAATTAAATTCACATTTGATACTTTTTCTTTTCTAAAATAAAATATGAACCTAGGTACAAAAATATGATAAACTGATTGTAGAAAGAAGTGCAACCTGACCACACATATTATTAACAAACCTTAGAAACAGATGTAAATTCTCCTAGCTCACTATTATACTCAAGAAGAGAGCAGTGGAGCTCCAATCATATATGTGTAATACATATCACATCATATATTATCATTTGGTAAGAAAGGAATTATATTATATCATTTGCTCTTAGGATAGCTGGTTATGCAGCAACAGCTAACTGATACAATTAGCAAAGTGAATAGAAGTAAGAATGAAGACAATAATCTGCTGATTATTCTTGGTATTTTTCTTATATTTGAAGACAGTACTCTTGATTATTTTGTCATTTCAGATGACTATTATAAAGTGCTTATGGTCACCAGAAGCAGTTGAAAGGACATGCATGTGTGTGTGGGAATACTAGTGCTCTTCATTCATGTGAATTGATAGGAATCCATGCTCTCCTGAGTCACTTTTTGGAAATAAACATGAAAAAATTCCTGTGCATAAAGGAAACATATAATTGGTGACATTGATAATGTTCATCCACCATCACTTTAGTGTTCATGAAAAAGTGTAGGAGAGGGGACATATTTCCTTTATAGCAATAGAAGGAGTCATACTATAGGCAGCATTAAACATTTTGAAGTGGTAAAAAGATAATACATCAATAAAACTAAAAAGTGTCAATCAAATTTCCACACATATATAAAAGCCCTATTCTATGGACAACAGTTCTCCATATTCTGGGCTTCCCAAGTGGCTCAGTGTTGAAGAATGTACCTGCTAAGCAGGAGATGTAGATTGGGAAGATCCCCTGGAGAAGGAAATGGCAACCCACTCCAGCATTCTTGCCTGGGAAATCTCACGGATAGAGGAGCCTGGCAGGCTACAGTCCATGGGGTCACAAAAGAGTTGGACACAACTAACTAACACCCAAACAAGAGTTGGACACAACTAATTAACACCCAAACAACTAACACCCAAACACAACTAACCAACACCCAAATGTCCATATTCCAGTGAATAAATGTACAGTATGAAAAATAAATATTTTGCAAAATAGCTCAGTATATGATTTAAAAATCTTCATCTTTTTTAAGGTCATCTATGAATCTAAGGTCATATTAGGTCAGTATATTTATTAAAGTTTATCTTAGAATAAATACTCCTCTTGAAGAAATGTATTTGATAATAATTTTGCCAGTGACTGAAGTCAGCATTTTGGACACTGAATTAAGAAAAAGAAAAAAAAATAAGAAAAAAGTATCAGAACTCTAATGAGGAGAATAATACCAAGTGGCCAGCTTTAACACATTTCAGTTCAGTTCAGTTCAGTCACTCAGTCGTATCTGACTCTTTGCGACCCCATGAATCGCAGCACGCCAGGCCTCTCTGTCCATCACCAGCTCCTGGAGTTCACCCAGACTCATGTCCACTGAGTCTGTGATGCCATCCAGCCATCTCATCCTCTGTTGGCCCCTTCTCCTCCTGACCCCAATCCCTCCCAGCATCAGAGTCTTTTCCAATGAGTCAACTCTTCGCATGAGGTAGCCAAAGTACTGGAGTTTCAGCTTTAGCATCATTCCTTCCAAAGAAATCCCAGGGCTGATCTCCTTCAGAATGGACTGGTTGCATCTCCTTGCAGTCCAAGGGACTCTCAAGAGTCTTCTCCAACACCACAGTTCAAAAGCATCAATTCTTCGGCACTCAGCCTTCTTCACAGTCCAACTCTCACATCCATACATGACCACAGGAAAAACCATAGCCTTGACTAGACGAACCTTTGTTGGCAAGGTAATGTCTCTGCTTTTCAATATGCTATCTAGGTTGGTCATAACTTTCCTTCCAAGGAGTAAGCGTGTTTTAATTTCATGGCTGCAGTCACCATCTGCAGTGATTTTTCAAGCCCCCCAAAATAAAGTCTGACACTGCTTCCCCATCTATTTCCCATGAAGTGATGGGACCAGATGCCATGATCTTCATTTTCTGAATGTTGAGCTTTAAGCCAACTTTTTCACTCTCCACTTTCACTTTCATCAAGAGGCTTTTGAGTTCCTCTTTACTTTCTGCCATAAGGTTGGTGTCATCTGCATATCTGAGGTTATTGATATTTCTCCCTGCAATCTTGATTCCAGCTTGTGCTTCTTCCAGTCCAGTGTTTCTCATGATGTACTCTGAATATAAGTTAAATAAGCAAGGTGACAACATACAGCCTTGACGTACAATCGACGTTGTAAGTAGGAGCAGTTAAGGTAGAGCTATAGAAAGAAATGTTTGATAAAAAGGCAAAAAGTGGTCTCAGATTTTCCTCTATTATTAACTTATATAAATTGCTTTCATCATCAGTTGTGCCTTTTTTCATCAGAGTACTATAATGTATGACAATTCCAGTAGTAAAACAACAGAAAAAGTATTTAATATGATGTATATAATATGAAATATTCTAAAATGTTGTTTCATTAGGTAAATAGGGATTTCCAAATATTTCTGAGCCATGGTTGAAAATAAATTTGGGAAAACATGAAAACAGCAATGAGCAAAGCTGTTGGATATCAGAGAGCAGAAAGGTTGATAAAGTCAGTTATTTAAACCTGATAAAGAAGTTGAGGTCAAGGAAAAAACATTAGGAAATAAATAGAGAAAAATATTACTTTAACAATCTGATTAAATATTCAAAATGTCTGACTCTGGGGCTTTGTCTTCTGCTATCATGTGCATTTCCTCAGTATTCTGACAATTAATCATTTCGTAGTTTGCTTCACAAAGAATGCTTTCAGAGCCCTCTTTATATCTTTATTTCTCAGACTGTAGATGAAGGGGTTCAGCATGGATGTGACCACAGTGTACATCACTGAGGCAGTTGCACTTGATCGTGAGCTGTGGGTCCCAGCAGAGCTAAGGTACACCCCTAGCATTGTACAATAAAATAAGGAAACAACTGAGAGGTGAGATGCACAGGTAGAGAATGCTTTATACTTCCCCTGAAGTGATGAGATTCCACGTATGCAAGAAACTATCTTAGAGTAAGAGTAAAGGACACCAGTGAAAGGACCACCACCCATCAGGACAGCTGCAAAATACATCACCATGTTATTAAGAAAGGTGTCAGAACAGGCAAGTTGGATCATTTGATTGAGTTCACAAAAAAAGTGGGGGATTTTCAAGTTTGTGCAGAAGGATAGTCACAATACCATTAAGCTTTGTAACAAGGAATTCAGAAGACATATGATCGAGGACCTTAGAACCAGAAGTGCACAGAGCCGGGGGTTCATGATGACTGTGTAGTGCAGGGGGTGGCAGATGGCCACAAAGCGGTCATAGGCCATCACGGTCAGGAGAAAAATGTCCAACACTGCAGAGAGTGTGAAAAAATAAATCTGTGTGATGCAGCCTTCATAGGTTATAGCTTTATTCTGGGTTTGGATGTTCCACAGCATCTTTGGGATGGTAGTGGAGGTGAAACAGATGTCTACAAAGGACAGGTTGGAGAGGAAGAAGTACATAGGGGTGTGGAGGTTGGCGTCTGAACTGACGGCTAAGATAATGAGCAGGTTTCCAAACACAGTGAGCAGGTACATGGATAAGAAAAGCCCAAATATGAGAGGCTGCACTTCTGGTTCCTCTGAAAATCTCAGAAGAAGAAATCCTGAAATCCATGTATCATTGCCTGGTTGCATATGATGGAAGTAACTTCTAGGAAAGAAGGAAATAACATGACTAATACAAATATGTGAGGGTGTTTGTGCTAAGTTGCTTCAGTTGTGTCTGACTCTTTGTAACACTATGGACTATACCCTGCCAAGCTCCTCTGTCCATGGAATTCTCCAGGCAAGGATACTCGAGTGGATTCCATACACTTCTCCAAGGGATCTTCCCAACCCATGGATCGAACCTGTGATTCCTGCATTTCAGGCAGATTCTTTACTGCTGAGTCATCTGGGAAGCACCAATATTCACACAAACTTGCATTATTTACATATTCTAAATTATATAATGTATACTTTGCAGTCAATAAATTAATTTTTGTGTCTCTTTTGCTGTCTCGCATACAGGGTTATCGTTACCATCTTTCTAAATTCCATATATATTCATTAGTATACTGTATTGTTGTTTTTATTTCTGGCTTACTTCAATCTGTATAATAGGCTCCAGTTTCATCCACCTCATTAGAACTGATTCAAAATCGCCAGTCCAGGTTCGATACAGGATGCTTGGGGCTGGTGCACTGGGATGACTCGGAGGGATGGTATGGGGAGGGTGGTGGGAGGGGGTTCAGGATGGGGAACATGCGTACACCCGTGGTGGATTCATGTTGATGTGTGGCAGAACCAATACAATATTGTAAAGTAAAAAAAAAAATTAAAAAATATAAAAAAATAATTTTTGTATTTGTTGCATGGATCTGATTTTCTTTAATGAATTCCCCTATACCATTTCTGATATGAAATTGCTTTCCCAATCAGCTTTTTCCCTAAGAGGGCAGGATGAATTTTACAGTTTTGGTGAGAAACCCATCTATTTCAGGAATGTAAATTGTAGTATGACCATATTTTCACCACTGCCTAGGCAATGAATATAAGATGTTGAAAAGCAACACTCCCTACAAGTCACTGATCGAAAAATATATACGCAAACTTAAGATTATCTATCACTTCTGATGGGGACAAGTGGTATGATGAGAAAGAAAGCAAGCATAAAGGAGAGTACAGTATTCTATTTTTCATGTGCTTTGGGTAAGACTGGCAAACAGGGTGACACATGAATCATAACCTCTAGTAAGAATGGGAGGGAGATGCAAAGGTATGTGTGTAAGTGTGTACCCAGCAGACAGAATGGCAAGGACTCAAATAAATGACATCAGAACTGAAAGAGGAGGTGTTACAAGTGATACTGAAATGGAGGAGAGCCTTATGGTCTTCACCTTCACCTTGTGTTCCACCTGTCTTCTGTGTGTAGAAAAACTTCAGCTGGAGAAGAACTTAGAGCAGTGAGAAAATGCAGAAACAAAGGAAACCAGTCCAAAAGACTAAATAATAGGGGTTTAGTCATTAAGCACAATCAGTCAAGGACCTTTAGTTCCTTCTCAAGATTTATAGATTAAAAAAAAAAGATTTATAGATAGTATTCTGAGCTGTATCCTGTGAGTTGTCTTATAGATACGGAAACCCTCATCAGGTGAAATAAGTTAACTACATGAGGACCAGACTGTAGCCATGACATAAAAGCTGCCACAATTCCAAGAACTGGCCTCAAGGACATGGGAACAGACTGACCCTGGAAATGAAGATTAACTGAGCAATATTTTAAGAAAACATGAAACGTCTTTACCTATCAGCCTGGGAAAAAGACTGGGATTAAGAACTGTTATGATGGTTAAGGTTGGAACTTTTAAACTAGTAGCAAAGACAGTACTCTAATTTTGCTAGCATAAACATAAAGTATTAAACAACCCAAAGAGAGCTATAAATATCACAAGTACAGATATTCTTTGGGCTTCCCAGGTGGTGCTAGATTGCAAAGAATCCACTGGCCAAAGCAGAAGACACCAGAGATGTGATTTTGATCCCTGGGTCGATCCCCTGGAGAAGGAAATGACAACATGGACAGAGAAGCTTGGCGGGCTACAGTCCATGAAGTTGCAAAAGAGTCAGACACAACTGAACACACACACACTGCCTCACTGATATGCTTTACCCCAGGGATACTCAGTCTCAGGGCTATTAATTTTCTGAACCAGATCATTCTCTTTTATGCTCTGTCTTGTAGATTGAAAGATGTTTACAACATCCATGGTCTCCATCTTCCCTCCTCCAGGTTGACAGCCAAAAATGTTCCAGAACATTGTTCAATGTGTCCCCAGGGGGAAAATCACCCCTGATAGGAATCAATGTGAATTTAACAATTTCAACATCTTTTTCTAGCACTGACATAATAGTAATTTCATGATAAAGACTGTGAAATATGGTCAAAGATGTAAGTAGCATTGCTGCACTGTAAATTTTATGTGACTACTATAATAGACACTTTAATTAATTTATCAAGCAAATAAATAGATACAGTAATCTATTGCCTCTGGCTTGAATTGAATTGGCTTCCATTCTCTCTGACCTTATGCGTAGTCAGCTGGGTTGTTTGACTCACCTGGATGGGAACTCTGAGAGGATGGTCTCCAACAGGGACATTTGAATTCTCCCTTGGATGGTTGGTGATGGAGACAAAACAGCAGGAATGAGTAAAGCTACAGCCCCCAACCAGAATTAGGACTCCAAATAAAGAGGGAAAAGGACCCTTCCAGCCCAAGTTTACAAATGCTGAGAAACTGCAAATGTGGATATATTTATAACTCCCTATATCTGCTAATTAGGCATGTTTCTCTCTGTTATTTCAAGCTCTAAACCTCATAATTCCCCTGGAAAACTGTTAAGGAAGGAAGGAAAATTTCCTTAATGATTCTCAATTCACAGGAGAGCAGGGTAGAAGTCAAGTGAATCCATTTCTGTTCTTTGTTTTTCACTCCTCCATGAAGTAGCCTCCCTTTCAGATCTCTAAATCTCCTAGCACCTTATCTCAACTCTGAGTTAGAGTGTTCTCCAAATCTAAGACTGAGGAACCTGTCTGGATCAGGTCTCTTGCATCTTCAAATCACTGACCTGTGGTGGAGGCACAGGCCCTGAATCCTATGAACATTTCTATTCTCCTTTCAACAAAGAGTGTGTATTGGGGGCGGGGGGTGGGGACTGAGCTCTTTTGGTAATAAAGGTTGGGCATGAAGTACATTGTCTTCATTACACGTGGGATTTTTATACTTACATCTGTAGTTCATAGGGATTTTATACTTACATCTGTAGTTCAGAGATGTCATTTTAGTTCATTATAAAACACTTGTGAATGATGAGAGATACATTTATTTATTTATTTATTTTACTAAAACCTGAGCTTAGTACCGAATATGGATTGTTTGATTGAGTACTTACAATCATCTCATCTATGAGGAAGTACATTTTAAGAACTTTATTCTCCCCTGCAGAAATGGGGCTTGAAGGTCTTTAGTGAACTGGGCAATGTTATCATCTGAGTATGTGATGGCTCTTGATTGTAAATCCATCAGGATACTTCTAGTTTTCAAACTAGACCAGTGGTTCTCAACTAGAAATGTTTTCCCCTTGAATGTCAGATAATGTCTGAAATGATGCTGCTAAACATCTAAAATCCATGGGAAAGAACCCCCAGAATAACATCTGTCACATTACAGTTGACCCCCTTCACCCATTTTGTTCACCCACTCCAGTTCACTCATCCTCTGATAACCAACAAGATTTTCTCTGTATCTACGAGTTTTTTGTTTGTTTGTTTGTTTTAAATTCCATACATAAGTGCAATCATATAAGTGAAACCATACAGTATCTGTCTTTCTCTGCCTGACTTATTTCATATGGCATAATACTCACGAGGTCCATCCATGTTGTCTCAAATGGCAATGGCTCCTTTTTCATAGCTGAGTAGTATTTCCTTGTGTGAGTGCATGTAGTATTTCACTGTATGTATCTCATATATATTTTTATCCATTAATGTATTGATAGATAAGTAGCTTCCATATCTTGCCTATGGTAAATAAAGTTGCAATGAACATAGGGATGTATACATCATTTCAAATACATTTTTATTTTCTTCCAATAAAATACTCAAAGTGGACCATGTGGGTCTACTTACATTTTTTTTTTTTTTGAGTGATATCCATAGTTTTTATAGTGGCTGCACTTATATATGATGAATTCCCCAAAACAGAGGATGAGGGTCTCCTTTGCTGTACATCCTCATCAGTACTTGTGATTTCTTGTCTTTTTGATAGTAGCTATTCTAACACAGGGCTTCCCTGGTGGCTCAGCTGGTAAAGAATCTGCCTGCAATGCCAGGGATCTGGGTTTGATTCCTGGGTTGGGAAGATCCTCTAGAGAAGGGAAAGGCTACCCACTGTAGTAGCAGTAGTAGTAG
>NW_011494930.1:3453632-3454016 GCF_000754665.1 Bison bison bison
CATTACTTTTATTACGTATTTACTTTTACCATTGAGATCTATACTTTCATATGTTTGTTGCCATTGTTGTTCTTAATATTGATCTTTCTTTTCAGCTTAAGGAAGTCCCTTTACCATTTTTTGTTAGGACTGCCTAGTGATGATGAACTCTTTAAGTTTTTACTTATCTCTAAAATTCTTTTGACTCTCCAATTCTGAATAAAAACATTGCTGGGTAGAGTATTTTTAGTTTGATGTTTCTTTCTTTTTTTTCTCTCTCTTTTTCACCTCTTTGAGTATATCATGTGACTCCCTTCAGTTCAGTTCCATTCAGTTGCTCAGTCGTGTCCGACTCTTTGCGACCTCATGAATCACAGCACGCCAGGCCTCCCTGTCCATCACCAA
>NW_011494930.1:3454116-3454880 GCF_000754665.1 Bison bison bison
TTTTTTTTTTGAGTGATATCCATAGTTTTTATAGTGGCTGCACTTATATATGATGAATTCCTCAAAACAGAGTATAAGGGTCTCCTTTGCTCCACATCCTCATCAGTACTTGTGATTTCTTGTCTTTTGATTGTAGCTATTCTAACACAGGGCTTTCCTGGTGGCTCAGCTGGTAAAGAATCTACCTTCAATGCCAGGGAGCTGGGTTTGATTCCTGGGTTGGGAAGATCTTCTAGAGAAGGGAAAGGCTACCCACTGTAGTAGCAGTAGTAGTAGCAGTAGTGATAGATTCTAACACATCTGAGGTGATATCTCATTGTGATTTTGATTTGTATTTCTCTAATAAATAGTGATGTTCAAACATCATTTTCTATCACTGTTTCCTTCTGTGTATTCTGTTAGAAAACTGTTTGAATCATGTGCCCTTCTTATATCAGGCTTACTTAAATCAACCTATAATTATAATAGTTTATTTTATGTTGCTAACAGTCTAAGTTGGAATGCTTTCCTAAAATTGTATATTTTCATTTGCTCCCATGTTGTATGTTTTCAATGTCACATTTTACATGTCTTATTTTGTATGTTTTTAACTAATTGTTTTAGTTGCCATTATTTCTACTACTTATCTATAACTTTCATACTAGCTTATTGGTAAGTAATCCATTACTTTTATTACGTATTTACTTTTACCATTGAGATCTATACTTTCATATGTTTGTTGCCATAGTTGTTGTTAATATTGATCTTTCTTTTCAGCTTAAGGA
>NW_011494930.1:3456024-3456481 GCF_000754665.1 Bison bison bison
TATCTAGGTTGGTCATAACTTTCCTTCCAAGGAGTAAGCGTCTTTTAATTTAATGGCTGCAGTCACCATCTGCAGTGATTTTGGAGCCCCAAAAAATAAAGTCTGACACTGTTTCCACTGTTTCCCCATCTATTTCCCATGAAGTGATGGGACCAGATGCCATGATCTTAGTCTTTTGAATGTTGAGCTTTAAGCCAACTTTTTCACTCTCCTCTTTCACTTTCATCAAGAGGCTTTTTAGTTCCTCTTCACTTTCTGCCATAAGGGTGGGGCCATCTGCATATCTGAGGTTAGTTATATTTCCCCCGGGCAATCTTGATTCCATCGTGTGCTTCCTCCGGCCCAGAATTTCTCTAGATGTACTCTGCATAGAAGTTAAATAAGCAGGGTGACGATATACAGCCTTGACGAACTCCTTTTCCTATTTGGAACCAGTCTGTTGTTCCATGTCCAGTTC
>NW_011494930.1:3456587-3461158 GCF_000754665.1 Bison bison bison
TTTGAGCATTCTTTGGCATTGCCTTTCTTTGGGATTGGAATGAAAACTGACCTTTTCCAGTCCTGTGGCCACTGCTGAGTTTTCCAAATTTGCTGGCATATTGAGTGCAGTCACTTTCACAGCATCATCTTTCAGGATTTGAAATAGCTCCACTGGAATTCCATCACTCCACTAGCTTTGTTTGTAGTGATGCTTTCTAAGGCCCACTTGACTTCACATTCCAGGATTTCTGGCACTAGGTGAGTGATCACACCATAGTGATTATCTTGGTCATGACTCCCTTATGGCCTGCAAAATTTCTTTTGAGAAATCTGTTAATACACTAGGAGTGCCCTCGTATGTAGTAAGTTGTTTTTCCCTTGGTGCTTTTAAAATTCTATGCTAAGTTTTTTTTGTTTGAATCATAATGTGTCTTGCTCTTGATCTATTTGAGTTGTTTCACAGTCTATCAGCATCTCTAGGTTAGAATAATTTTCAGCAATTATTCCTTTAAATAAGTTTTCTGTCCCTCTCTCTCCCTTATTGTTCTGGGATCCCTGTAATGCAAATATCATTCCAATTGATGTTGCTTCAGGTATGTCCTAAACTGTCTTCATTTTATTTTTTCTCTGCCTTTTTAGCTGTCCTGTTTGGCTGAGTTCCCCTACCCTGTCTTCCGAGTTGCTGATCTGTTCTTATGCATCATCTGGTCTGCTGTTAAATCTCTCTAGTGTATTTTTTAGTTCAGTTATTGTGTCCTTCAGTTCTGTGACTTCTATTTGGTGCCAGTGTTGGAGGTGGTTCCAAGCAAGCCCTATCTGTGCCAAAGGGAGGGACCACTGTCAATACATGTTTTAGACTAGTTGGAAGATAGATTGTCAGATGGCAGTTATTTAAATATTACAATTATTTACAGTTCTGTGGGTACGTGATGAAAACCCCTGCTGGCCTACTGATGAAACACAGTAGGTGTACTCTTGACTAGTTGCAAAAATTGAAGATCCAGATGAGTGTATAAACTCCTTCTGAGGGGTACCTGTGAGATACATTGAGGCCAAAGAAGAGCACTGAGATGCCATCCCCCAGCTTTGTCTCCCATGAGCTCCTCTATAGCCTTTAGATATGAAACATGCAACTCAGGCTAAAGCTCCAGCACAACTGAATAGGCCTTTTTCAAGGAAGACTTGAAAAACTGTTTCAGGCAACTTTGTATGTTGTGCCTTGAGGGTGGTAGCCTGCTCAGAACTGTTTCTCTGACTATTTCAGTCCTGTGGCCCTCCAAACAGTGGTTGCCTGGCCACAAGTGCTGGGTGCTTGAGGGGCATCTCCTGTGTGTATTGTGTTTGCCTGATGGACACAATGGACTGTAGGGGAGTCTAGGTCTGGTGTGAGTGAACCAGCTATATGGGGGAGGGGGTAGGAACATAGGGCAAGCTCACATGAATCAGGGCCATGGATAAGTGCATAGTAGTAGTAGTGTTAGTCATTCAGTCATGCCCAACTCTTTACAAACCCATAGACTGTAGCCTGCCAGGCTCCTCTGTCCATGGGATGCTCCAGGCAAGAAATACTGGAGTGGGTTACCATTCCCTTCTCCAGGAGATCTTCCCCACTCAGGGATCAAACATAAATCTCCTGCATTGCAGGAAAATTCTTTACTATCTGAGCCACCAGGGAAGCCTGGATGAACACATGAGTGAGTGAAAGTTGCTCAATCATGTCCGACTCTTTGCAACCCAATGGACTGTATGGTCCATGGAATTCTCCAGGCCAGAATACTGGAGTGGGTAGCCTTTCCCTTCTCCAGGGAATCTTCCCAACCCAGGGATTGAACCCACGTCTTCCACATTACAGGCGGATTCTTTACCAGATGAGCCACAAGGGAAGCCCAAGAATACTGGAATGGGTAGCCTATCACTTCTCCAGGGAATCTTCCCAACCCAGGAATCGAACCGGGGTCTCCTGTATTGCAGGCAGATGAGCACATGAGAGGGGAAAATTCTCTGGTGTCAGTTAGGCTGCCAGGGATTCTAGATCAGGGCAAGAGTTTAGCTGCATCAGGGCCTAGAAAGGCAAAAAGTGCAGGAGAAGCATTCTGGCTTCATTTGGGCTGCAGAAGAATCAGGTTAATCTCACTGGCTGCAGTGGGGATGTGAGTAGCCTTGGTGAGTAATCCTTATAAGGGTACAGGGTCATGGGAGAGCCCATAGTTGAGGAAAGCCCACTGGACATAGCAGGGGCATGGAATAGTGTGGGTGTGGGGTAAACCCTCCACTTCCATGTGGCAAGGAGAACACAAGTTCCCAGAAAGCTTGTTGGCCTCAAGAGGGGAAGGGAACACATGGTTGTTGGGCATTCTTTTTTTTTTTTTTGGTTGTTGGGCATTCTTGTGGACACTTGGAAGATTGAGCTCATGTAATAGTGGCACACACTAATGACAACACTAACAAGGTGGATTGAGAGCAAAAAATGATCACTTCCAATGTCCCTGTTCTCAGAGAAAATATCAGTAAGCCCCTGCACCCTAAGCAGAAGCCTTAATTAACTAATGAATCTTCTCTATATATGTTCTAGGTGCTTTTTAAAACTGCTGCTTTTAGGCTGCTCCTGGGGTAAGTGAATCTGCACATGAGCTGTGTAAGAACAGACTTTCCCTTCCATATTGACTTTGGGGTTTCCTGGAAAGAAGCACCACTGATTTCCAATGCCATGCTTTTTGGTGACTTGAGACCTTTTGGTGTAGGTCCCAAGAATGGGCATGCTTGATGTCAGGTATAAACCCATTGTCCATCAAGGAAAATATCTGTAAGCATGAGATCCTGCCCACCTGTAGGTCACCAATGGCAGGGGTGGGGTTTTTGAAGAGACCACTTCTCTGCTTCTCCTACGATCTTGATGAAGCCTTATTAGCTTTGTTATGGAGAAGATGTTCACATAGTTTTCAGGTTTACTTCGGGAAAAAATTGACCCATACATAATTGGAGATTTGGTGCATCTGTGGTTTGAGGTGAGTGAGTGTAGGATCTTCCTATTCTGCCACCTTGAACCACAACCCCAGAATTTGACATTAGTCCCTGGGAGTAATTGAACTTCTGACATCTAGAACTGTAAAAGCATATATTTGTTTGTTGTTGTTGTTGTTGTTTTTAGGAAACTGAAGTTGGATTTTTTTTTAATATATAATAGCAATAGGAAATGGTTATAGGCATTTATTCTATATAATGTAGTTGCAATGTATGTATGCTCAGTTGTGTCCGATTCTGCGACCCATGGACTGTAGCCTGCCAGGTTCCTCTGTCCATGGAACTCTCCAGGCAAGAATACTGGAGTGGATTGCCATTTCCTCCTCCAGAGAATCTTCCCAACCCATGGATCAAACTCAAGTCTCTTGTACCTCCTACACTGACAGGCAGATTCTTTGCCACTAGGGCTACTTGGGAAGACTCTAAATTTTTTTAAAATTTATTTTAATTGGAGGCTAATTACTTTACAATATTGTGTGGTTTTTGCCATACATTCACGTGAACCAGCCATGGGTGTACATGTGTTCCCCATTGACTTTCCATTCATTACTTGGCCTACTGTGAGTAATAAGAACATTTTATGATAAAAACTCACACCAAGGAGAAACAAATTTTTAATCAATATGAAGATATTCTAGCCTGTTAGTGAATTCCTCATTGCATAAATCTAAATGTTGTCTATAATGACATTGAACTTAAGAAAGCAAAAGTTATCCGTTATGAAAATGGAGTCACCCATTTTACTTTAAATTTTTTGCCTATATATCAATATTTTTAAAATCATGTTAATTTAAATATTCATTACTTTCATTTCTGTTCTGTCCAACTTTCTCTCAAGCTTCTTTTCAACATAAAGGATGGAATCATAATTGTGTTTTTGTGTTTATATGTATTTGTATGATTGTACTTATTTTAAAGAAAGAAGTATGCAAACACACACACTGTCACATTACCTTTGAAACATTTTCTTTGCATAAAAATGAATTTCCACATGTTTCATTTATTTCTCAGGGCATTTATATGAAGTTATATTTAATATTCCAAATTGAATTTATAAATAAGGAATTGAGCCTCAGGAAGCTTAAAATTTTCACATTTATATAACAAAGCATTTAAAGCTATGTGCACTGTCAAATTACACATAAATGGAAATATGCAATGTGTTCTCTTAATTTTTGTCTAAGTCCTTTAATTCACCAAATTGTACACTTTAAATATACATTTTATTGTGTGTAATTATACTCTGATAATTTAATTAAATGGAAAAAAACCCTAGTGGTGCATGGCTAGGGGATGGTCTAGAACATAGGCAGTAGTTTCTCCCTTATCAGGGAGGAAGAAATGTCTTCTAAACGGGAAGAAAGCCAAGCCTCATTTAGGGATGTAGAAACAGTTTTTAAATTTAAGTAATTCACATGATAAACTCTTTTTTTTTTTTTTTGCAAATAGAAGTTTATCCTAGATACAGAAACACAGAAAGCTCATCATACATTGATCAAAAACAGAAAAGCACCACAGACTTACTAACATCATGGATGAGGCTTAGAAACTTAATGTAGAGACTGACAA
>NW_011494930.1:3461380-3470019 GCF_000754665.1 Bison bison bison
AGAGACTGACAACTGACTACACCTTTATAAGGAGCACAAATAAGTCAGTACAACTCCCTAGCAAATAAGTTCATCAAAAAAAAAAGGTAATAAGGTATCTAAATTTGACATAAAATAGCTTATTATGCAGGATTATTAACTGATAAAATAATTCAAATAAACAGAGCTGAGGGCAGTTATAACTTGAAGCTTTTAATTTTTGGCATATGTTCTGACATTTGAAGAGAACATCCATGGTCATTCTGTTATTCAATTTATTTCAGACAACTGTAGTAATAAGTGACTACCTTGAGATTACCTTCTAGGTCACAAGGAGAGGTGGACAGATTTGCATATTTGTGCAGAAACACTGGTGGCCCTGAATCACATGACTGGGCAAGATATCAAGCTGTCTTGCAGATCATCCTCTGATCATAAAGCATGAAGAGACTCCTGAGCATGAAGAAGATGGGAAATGGATGAACTGATATTGTTCATCCACCATCCCTTTTGTATTTATGACAAATCTCAGGAAATGGGGGATTTTTGTAAAACAATAGGAGATATTATATTTGTAGGTAGCATTAACAGTTCAAGGAGAAAAAGGAAGATAATTCAGTAATAAAACATAAAATACAGAAACCAAGCCTTCATCTCAATGAATGTGTCTCCTAACCTATGGTCATCAATGTTTCATGCTTTAATAAACAAATGTAGAGCATGATAAAGAAATATTATGCATATTAACAAAATACTTGGTTTGACATTTTAGTTCCTCATTTTTATGGTTTTCTCTGACACTAAGCTTTTATTGAAAGTAGTCTCAGTAGGGAGGTCCTAGATCCCCAAGCTGCAAGAGGAAATAAACTGCAAGTGGAAGTTTTTTTTTTTTCTTTTCTCTTCTAATCCTGTGTTGCCATGGAGACACCTGTTTCCACCAGAACTTAACTTCATCTCAAACCTTGAGCTGACCAATGTGTTTTTCTCATGGAAATGTATTTCTTAAGCTATGTTAATAAACTGAGTATTTGCTTGGAAATCTGCCCTTCTTCAAGATTCATGTGAATTGTTTCATCGATATGAATAAAATAAAATAAAAATTCTGGGTGAGCCCAGGATGATGCACAAGGATGACTCACCTTGTGTGAATGCTATCTCAAAATGCATGTTTTAAATGAGGGGCCTAGTGCAACTCTCTCAGTTTTGAGGCTTTCCTTTCTCTAGTTAGTAGCTTGCTTATAGGTATATAACTCCTTGCTAAAAACTAGCAATGGGGCACTTTCTGTCCCCATCTGATGTCTATGTCAGAAACTTTCTCCATCTCTTTTATACTTTAATAAAACTTTATTACAGAAAGAAAAAACAAAAACACCTCTGAGTAATTAAGCCTTGTCTCTGGCCCCAGACTGAATTCAACTCCTCTGGAGGCCATGGATCCTGGCATTGTCATGTCTGGTAGCAGCAACCTTTCATTATTAGGTCAATTTAATCCCACTTATCTTTCCACGTAGTCACAACTTGGAGATACATATTTGATAATTTTTACAGTGACTATGTTGGTACAGTCAAAGCTATGGTTTTTCCAGTAGTCATGTACAGATGTGAGATTTGGACCATAAAGAAGGCTGGATGCAGTCTTATGGACTCTGTGGGAGAGGGAGAGGGTGGGAAGATTTGGGAGAATGGCACTGAAACACGTAAAATATCATGTAAGAAACAAGTTGCCAGTCCAGGTTCGATGCAGGATACTGGATGCTTGGGGCTAGTGCACTGGGACGACCCAGAGGGATGGTACGGGGAGGGAGGAGGGAGGAGGGTTTAGGATGGGGAACACATGTATACCTGTGGCGGATTCATTTTGATATTTGGCAAAACTAATACAATTATGTAAAGTTTAAAAATAAAATAAAATTAAAAAAAAAAAAAGAAGGCTGGATGCCGAAGGATTGATGCTTTTGAACCATGGTGCTGGAGAAGACTCTTGAGAGTTCCTTGGACAACAAGAAGATCAAACCAATCAACCCTAAAGGAAATCAACCCTGAATATTCTTTGGAAGGACTTGTGCTGAAGTTAAAGCTCCAATACTTTGGCCACCTGACATGAAGGGCTGACTCATCGGAAAAGACCCTGATACTGGCCAGAGGAGAAGGGGGTGACAGAGGATGAAATGGTTAGATAGCATCACTGACTCAATGGACATGAGTTTGAGCAAACTCCAGAAGATAGTGAAGGACAGGTAAGCCTGGCATGCTGCAGTCCATGAGGTCACAGAGTTGGACACAACTTAGCAATTGAACAACAGCAACAACATTTTAGACATAACATAAAACCAAGAAAGCATTTATAAGTGACAGTAGCATATTTGCAATATAAGTACATTACCATTAACCTTTTTTGATTGTAATAAAAGTGCTTAAAATTAAGTTTTTGATTTTTGAGTCATTCATTTCAAAGGCAATCATGTCAAATAAGCATATTACTAGCTGCAGTATGACACAGCTACTAGATAAGCTCCCAGGACTTATCTAATAACATTCAAAAGAGATAAATATTTAGGAATACATTTTATCAAGGAGTTGAAAGACATATACACTAAAAACTGTTAGAGACTGATGAGAGAAATCGAAGAAGACAAATAAATGAAAAGATTATCAAGTGTCCATGATTTAGAAGAGTTAATATTATTAAAATATTCATACTACCTGAAGCATTCTACAGATCCATTGCAATCCCTATCAAAGTTAAAGGTATTATTCACAATAAAGCTCAATAAAGTGAGTTACATAAATTGTGTAGAGGAGTTGAATTCATACACATGGAAATTCCAAGAAACAGAGAAAAAGAGGAAGTTCTCCTTCTACAATCTGATAAAAAATATCAATTTCTGGCTCCCTTTATCTCAGTTCTGAAATCACAATACTACTTCAGCCCCAAAACAGTTGGACCTTATGTAGCTGCCATTTCAATGATTCTTTCCAGAGCTTTCTTTATATCTTTGTTCCTCAGACTATAGATGAAGGGGTTCAGCATGGGTGTGACCACAGTGTACATTACTGAGGCTGTTGCACTTGAGTGTGAGCTTTGGGTAGCAGCAGAGCTAAGGTACACTCCTAGGCTTGTACAGTAAAATAAGCAGACCATTGAAAGATGAGATGCACAGGTGGAAAATGCTTTATACTTCCCTTGAGCTGATGAGATTCCTCTTATGGAGGAAACTATCTTAGAATATGAATAAAGAATTCCAGTGAGGGTTAAAAAACCAAACATCCCAGTTGCAAAATAAAAGAACATGTCATTAAAAAATGTGTCAGAACAGGCAAGTCGGACCATCTGATTAATTTCACAGAAAAAATGGGGAATTTCTAAGTCTGTACAGAAGGACAGCTGCAATACTATTAAACTTTGTATCAAGGAATTCAGAGCACTCATCATCCAGGACACCAGCATGAGCAGCCCACAGAGCTGGGAGTGCATGATGACCGTGTAGTGCAGGGGATGGCAGATGGCCACAAAGCGGTCATAGGCCATCACAGTCAGGAGGAAGTCATCCAAACATACAAAGAGTATGAAAAAATACATCTGGATAATGCAGCCTTCATAGGTTATGGCTTTGTTCTGTGCCTGGATGTTCCACAGCATCTTTGGGATGGTAGTAGAGGTGAAGCAGATGTCTACAAAGGACAGGTTGGAGAGGAAGAAGTACATGGGGGTGTGGAGGTGGGGGTCTGAGCTGACGGCCAGGATGATGAGCAGGTTTCCAAACACAGTGATCAGGTACATGCAGAGGAAAAGTCCAAAGATGAGGGGCTGCAATTCTGGTCCCTCTGAAAACCCCAGAAGTAAAAATTCTGAAATTCTTGTTTTATTTCTTGATTCCATATGCTGACTGTGACTCTGAGGAGAGAAGCAAATAATACGATTAATATTCACATGAACTTACATTAGTCACATATTCTAAATGCTACTGCATATACTTTTCAGTCAATACATTAATTTTGATATTCATTGTATGGATCTGGCTTTCTTTTTTATAATTAAATTTATTTATTTTTGATTGAATGGTAATTTCTTTACAATATTGTGTTGATTTCTGCTAAACATCACCATGGTATACCTATGTCCTCTCCCTCTTGAACCTCTCCCCCACCTTCCTCCCCATCGAACAACTCTAGGTTGTTACACAGTCCTGGTTTGGGATATTCTGTGTCACTTATGATGTGGAATTTCTGTCCCAATCTGCTTTTTATCTAACAGGACAAGAATTTTAAACTTTTAATGAGAAATTCTTCATGAATGTAAGGAATGTACAGCGAAGTCTGGCCACATTTTAGGCACTAACTAGGCACACTACTCCAGTACTCTTGCCTGGAAAATCCCATGGATGGAGGAGCCTGGTGGGCTGCAGTCCATGGGGTCGCTAAGGGTCGGGCACGACTGAGAGACTTCACTTTCACTTTTCACTTTCATGCATTGGAGAAGGAAATGGCAACCCACTCCAGTGTTTTTGCCTGGAGAATCCCAGGGATGGGGGAGCCTGGTGGGCTGCCGTCTATGTGGTCGCACAGAGTCGGACATGACTGAAGCGACTTAGCAGCAGCAGCAGCAGACTATGAATAATGGATGCTGAACCACAAAAATCCCTGCAATTCATTGATAGAGAAAAAGTATATAAGGAAATAATAAAATTCTATACAACTTCAAATGGAGACGAATGATATGACAAAATGGAAAACAAATCTAAACGTGAGAGTGAATAGTGCATTCTATTTTTCATGACTGTTGTGGCAAGACTGGCAAACAAGTTGACATTTGAACAGTGACTTCAAGTAAGAATAGGACAGATGCACAAGGTTGTGTGTGGAAGTGTATGCCAGCAGCAGAATGGCCAGCACACTTATAAATACAAATCAGAAATGAAAGCAGTGTTGTTACAACTGATACCAGAGAAATACAAAGGATCATGAAAGACTACTGTGAGCAGTTATAGGGAACAAATTAGAAATTTAGAGATTTCCACTCCAAAGCAGCAGAATACACTCTCTTCTCAAGTGCACATGAAATATTCTCCAAGATAGATGACATCTATCAAGCCTCGGAAAATTTAAGAAAATTAAACTTGTATCAAGCACATTTTGCGACCACAACCCTATGAGATCAGATATCAATCAGAGGAAAAAGAACTGTAAGAAAAATGCATGGCACCTAAACAACATGCTACTGAATAACCTAGAGATCACTGAAGAAATCAAGGAGGAAATAAAAAAAAAAAAACATAAATTCAAATGACAACAGAAACACAATGACCCAAAACCTATAAGATGCAGCAAAAGCAGTTCTAAAAGGGAAGTTTATAGTAATTCAATCAGATCTCAAGAAACAAGAAAAGTTTTACATAAACAATCTAAACTTACACCTAAAGCAACTGGAGAATGAAGAACAAACAAAATCCTTAGGTAGAAGGAATAAAACCATAAAGATCAGAGCAGAAAATACAAAATAGAATTGATGCAAGCAATAGCAAAGATCAGTAAAATGAAAAGTTCTTTGAGACGATAAATAAAATTGATAAACCTTTTACCAGACTCCTCAAGAAAAAAGGGAGAGGACTCAAAAAAATGATATTAAAAATAAAAAAGGAGAAATTACAACTGATACTGCTGAAATACAAAGGATCATAAGACCAGACTTTTCTTAATGATATAAAATGCAAAACTTTTGAATTAGGAAATCTGGAATTGAATTTCAAATCTACCACACCTTAGTTTTTTAAACCTGGAAAGCCAACCTAACCTTTCAAAATGTTAATATCATCATTCAAATAGTGGGGAGAACAGTATCAATCATCCTAAGGTAGTTGACAGATTAATATTTCCTGTTGGTAAATGAATGGTTAACACTTAGGCTAAAATGAGGCGGATTTTTTCTACTCCTCCAATGTCTCTGTTTCTTCAATTCTTGGTCCTCAGTTTCACAGTTTTTTTTTTTTTTCTATTCATTGTTGTCTGTTCCATCTGTCACTGACTGGCACCCCTCTAGCCCTATATTCACTTTGATCCAGATAAATTTTCTATATTGCAAAGTTGATCCTCAAACTTCCTCTCCCCTTTGTGACATTTCAATGGAGAATGAAGACAAGGTTCCTTAGCCTCAAACATGAAGCCTGAGTCTCTGAGACCTGTCGGCCAGCTTCACCTTCACACTGTCCTGCCCTCATCCACATGGATCTCGCGGACACTGAACCTGACTGACTGCTTCACCTGACCCTGCAGCTTTGATGCTCAGTGCTTTACACACCTGTTTCCCTCTTCTTGGAGTCTCACCACAGGTCTATGTGGAAATTTTCACCTCCTTTTCATATCCAAATCTTCATCTACACTTTATGACTGCCAAGACTTATCTATTTTATGAAGCTTTATTTTCCTCTTAATATTTTCACAGAAAAAAAGACATTTTGTGCACTTAATTTTGATAGAAGGGTTATCGTTTTGAAAATTTTATATATGTCCATGTTTTTTATCCATCACCAGACTGTGAGTGCCCAGAGGCACATAGCAGTGCTATACTTACTCACCATTCTTCCATATCAGATTTAGTTTGCTTGGAAAGGTAACTGAATAAATACATATATTGCAAGAAAGAGTGAGAGAAGTTATTTTCAGAAAAATTGGCAATGGTGGAAGAAAACACAGAAGTGTGTCCCTCTGTATCCATGGAGCATTGGCTTCCTGCATATACCAAAATCTGAGGATGAGCAAGTCTCACATAAAATGATGTAGTGTAGTCTTGCACATAGCCTACATATATCCTCAGT
Source organism: Bison bison bison (assembly GCF_000754665.1). Taxonomy (NCBI): domain Eukaryota; kingdom Metazoa; phylum Chordata; class Mammalia; order Artiodactyla; family Bovidae; genus Bison; species Bison bison. Next base: position 3,468,172 of record NW_011494930.1, read on the forward strand.
GTACTGTATTTTATTTTATTTTTAATTTTTAATTAATTAATTAATTTATTTTACTTTACAATATTGTATTGGTTCTGCCACACATCAACATGAATCCACCACGGGTGAGTGTACTGTATTTTAAATCATCTCTAGATTGCTTATAATACCTGATAACAGAGAAATGTCCTGTAAATAGTTGCTGGTGCTTAGAGTATTCAAATTTTCCTTTCGGGAACTTGCTGAAATTTTCTGGATAGTTTTGATTTGCAAATGGGCAAACCAACAGATGTGGAAGCTGCAGATATAGACGGTCAATTGTACTAACGCAAGTAAGGAGGATATGCCAGAGAAATGTTCATATTCTGAGATTGGGACCCATTAGGGTTTCAGACTATGATATTAAGAATTAAACAGAGTAGTACCAATAAGTTACAAAAGAAAAACTCAGAGACCATCACAAATACATAGTAAGGATAACATGCAAAGCTGTTGCATAGTTCTCTTTGTTCAGTCATGCAAGAGTGTGCATATGCTTGTACTTCTTTGTTTCTATGTGCAAGCATGCTGGACCATAAAATAAAGGCATAGATTTTATAGATAGTCTAAATCTCAAGAATCTACCTCAGTGAAGGCAAGACTAGTTTAAAAAGGGAAATCCTGGTAATGTGAGGTAAACAACATGAATGAGGAGCCCAATAGAAGAGTAAGGTTGCAGAAAGAATAAGTAGCAGTGTGGATTCTGAAGTGACCTCAGACTCTAGGGACCACACACAGACTGAAACTTTATTGCTCCACTTGCCTCACAGTGATATCTACCTTATCCTCCTGATCTGTTATTCCTGTACATATCCATGCTCATTTGACCACAATTGTTTAATATAGTGCAATAGTGGGTGTGCTGGTGTGCTGGTCCTTATTTCATTTTTCTTTGTGACATTATTTGCTGCTATTATTGAGCATTGGTTTTTGATCTCCTTTTTGGCACATCCAGTGGACATTCTCTAGACATGTTTCTTTGCTTGAGTAAGTAATTAATGTATCTATTTTGGTTGTTATGTAATATTTTACAATGTGACTGTGCTACTTACAATTTTGACTGTCTTTCATATTCTTTATCATTAAATTGCTACTAAGTCAATGATAGAAAAAAATATGTTGAGATTGTTAAATTTAAGCTATGGTTCCTATAAAAGGCAATTCCCACCACCCTCCTTGTTTACCCTACCAAGTTATATTCCATGAAGTCCTCCAGGCTGTGAAAATTCATATATTTAAATTATTTATTTATGATTCATGCATTTATTTTATTGTATTAGGCCTTTCCATTATGGTTTAAAATCCAGAAAAAAGACCCTATAGTTTCTTCATTTTCGTTGATTCAAAATGTGCATTTGTATAGAAAAAAGAATAGAAAAGAAAATTCATAAAATAAAAAAAATAAGGAAAATAAGCGCAAGTCTAGTGGATAAAAATAATTATATTTAATGACATTTAATAAAAATTTATGACTGATTTCAGAAATAATACCTTGAAGAGTGAAATTTTAATCACATCAATATGATTCTCATTAAAGAGTAAAATGGCAAAGATCTGAGAATGAAAATTATAAAAATATACTTCTTGAAAAGCTGAAGGAACAATATTTAATGTTTTATTTTTTTTTTTAAGACCTCATTGTATATGGACATTTACCATATGGCCAGATTATATTTCAGTTTAGTAGAAAAAAGTTGGGTTGTTAAATAAAACCTGGAGTAAATGTCTATCTATCTGGAAGAATATGAAATTGGTCCCCTATATCAGGCATCATCAAAAAAAAAAAAAAAAGAAAGGAATATTCCCTCCAAAATTCCACTGAGCAAGAAT
>NW_011494930.1:3471347-3473826 GCF_000754665.1 Bison bison bison
GTGTGTGTGTGTGTGTGTGTGTAGAGGGGGGATACTGAATTCTTTTGATAATAAAACATGGGCTCTGCATACATTGTCTTCATAACACTTTTTCTGTATCAGTTAGGAATTTCATACTTACATCTCTAGTTTTGAGCTATCATTTAATTCTACATTATAAAATATTTGATGGCTCAGATGGTAAAGAATCAGCCTGCAATATGGGAGACCCTGGTTCTATCTCTGGGTTGGGAAGATCCCCTGGAGAAGGGAATGACAACCCAGTCCAGTATTCTTGCCTGAAAAATTCCATGGGGAAGAGAGCGTCATGGACCACAGTCCATGGAGTCACATAAAGCTGGACACGACTGAGTGACTAACATTTTCACTTTCATAAAATACTTGCTAGTGATCTGAAATATATTGAGATTTTTTTCTTTTTTTACTAAAGCCTTAGCTTTACAGATTTTTTGATTTAATATTTATAAATGTTTTATATATGTTTAATATTTATAAATGTTTTATCTATGAGGACGTACATTAAGAATTCCATTATCAACTGCAGAAAGGAGGCTTGGAGGAGTTTAGTGATCTGGCCAAAGTTAATATCTGAGTATGTGATATGCCTTGACTATAAACATGTCAGGATGCTTCTATCTTTCAAACTCTAGGCTAGTGGTTCTCAACCAGAAAGGATTTTCCCCCTAGGATGTACGATGATGTCTGAAATGATGCTGCTAAATATCTAAAGTCCATGGGAAAGAACCCCCAGAATAGCATCATCCTGCCCCAAATGTCAACAGTAAAAGGTTGAAAAATTTACTCCAGAAAGCTCTTCTTTAACTTCAATCTATCTGGGAGTCAACGACAATCCTACTATAAATGCAGAATCTGATTCAGCAGGTCCTGGTGTGCCCAGAGACTCTGAATATCTAGCAAGCTCCTGGATGATTTTGATGCTGGTGGTCCTGGTCTGTGGATCACTCTTTGAGTAGAAAGACTGTAAGCCTGTAATGCAGTCAGTTGTAGACAGTTTTAGTTCTTCTGCACCAAAAACTGACTTTGTGTATAATTTTGAAGGAATAACTTATTCACTAATTCCAGAGGCTGTGGTAAATTCTGTTGGTTTCTTTTATATAATGGTTCCTGAATGACACAAAATGATACACTTTTGAAAAAGATTTTGTAGTAGGCAGAATAAGGACCTCCAAAATATTTCCACATCTCAATCCCAGGTAACTTTTTGTCACAAGGGAAGATTCATATTTCAGATTTACCAGGGCTGCTAAACAGTTAATTTAAGATAAAAGTTAGTTGTGATTGAGCTTCTCCCGTGGCTCAGAAGGTAAAAAATCTTCCTGCCAATGCAGGAGACGTGAATTTGATTCCTGGGTCAGGAAGATCCCTGGAGAAGGGAATGGCTACCCACTCAAGTATTCTTGCCTGGAGAATCCCATGGACAGAGCAGCCTGGCAGGCTACAGTCCATGGGGTGGCAAAGAGTAGGACATGACTGAGTGAGGATTTAGGACCCTTAAACACAGGCTACCTGTGGATAATGCCAGGTGTTCAAATGGCATCTCCTGTGTGTAGTGTGTATACCAGCAGTGTGCAGTTGGACTACAGGGGTGTCTAGGTCTGGCAGAATCTCACCAGCTGTAGGTGGAGGGACAGGAGCATAGGGCAAGTTGACCTGAAAGCAGGGTCATGGATGAGCACGTGTGTGCGGCCAACTCTCTGGTTTCAGTGAGGCTCTCAAAGGAGCCTGGACCAGGGGAAGCCTTACCTATATCAGGGCCTAGGAAGATCATGGTGCAGGGCAAGACTTCTGGCTTTAGCAGGGCTTCAGGAGTGCCTGAAGCCAGGTTAAGCCCACTGGTTGCAGCAGGTATGTGGGTATCCATGGGCGAATGAGCCCTCCAAAGGCAGTGTGGCTGTGGGAGACACATGGGTGAGGCAAACCCACTGACCATAGAATGGGCATGGGAGAGTGTTGGGACAAGCTCTCTGGTTTTAGTGTGGCAAAGAAAGTGCAAATTCCAGGAAAACCTGCTGGCTTCACAAGGTGAAGGAAAAACATGAAGATAGGGCATTCCATGGGCACTAGCTAGTAAGGTAGAGGGAGTGCAATAGCGGCACCTGCCAGTGATGAGCTAGCACGATGGATTGAGAGCGCACACATGAGGTGTGCCAGTGCCTCTATTCCCAGAGAATGTTTCAAGCCCCTGCGCCTCCAGCAGATGCTTTAATTAACTAATGAATCTCCTTTATACACCTTCTGGGTGCTTTTCAGGTGGTGCTAGTAAAGAACCCGCCTGTCAGTGCAGGAGACATAAGAGATTCGATCCCCAGTTCAGGAAGATCCCTTGGAGGAGGGCATGGCAACCCACTCCAGCATCGTTGCCTGGAGAATTCCATGCACAAAGGAATCTAGCAGGCTACAGTCCATAGGGTAGCAAAGAGTTGGATGCTACTGAGAGCGACTTAGCATGCATGCAGCA
>NW_011494931.1:0-666 GCF_000754665.1 Bison bison bison
AATAGCTGTGGATATTTGGGCAATTTCATCTAATCTTTCTGAACCTCAGTTTCCTCATATAGAGAATGGAGACAATAAAACTGACCTCAAAGTGTTGCAAAAATTAAATGAGGTGATGAATATAAAATATTCAGAATGGTACCTGGCACCTAGACCCTTAGGGAAATTTGAACTCCTATTTGTTCTAAGTTTCGAGAATCACAAACTACACATTTTAATGAACATCATTATAATTTCTCCCTGGAGTTCCTTAAAATCCTTGGATGGATATTGCCTGGTCCCATTCCTCTTGACTGATCTACATTGATATAGTTTGTAAATTAGGATCAGAATATCTTATGCACTTACCATGTTTCTAATCTGGTACATCTATGTGATCTGATTCAAAATCCAATATGTGGGGGAAAGGAGAAGGAAAGCAGCAAGTTCAGTTCAGTTCAGTCGCTCAGTCGTGTCTGACTCTTTGCGACCCCATGAATCGCAGCACGCCAGGCCTCCCTGTCCATCACCAACTCCCGGAGTTCACTCAGACTCACGTCCATCGAGTCAGTGATGCCATCCAGCCATCTCATCCTCTGTCCGTCCCCTTCTCCTCCTCGCCCCCCAACTCCCCTCCCACGCATCCAGGGTTCCTTTTCCAATGAGTCAACTCTTCACATGAGGTGG
>NW_011494931.1:4514-5152 GCF_000754665.1 Bison bison bison
GGCAATGGCACCCCACTCCAGTACTCTTGCCTGGAAAATCCCATGGATGGAGGAGCCTGGTAGGCTCCAGTCCATGTGATTGCTAAGAGTCGGGCATGACTGAGCGACTTCACTTTCACTTTTCACGTTCATGCATTGGAGAAGGAAATGGCAACCCACTCCAGTGTTCTTGCCTGGAGAATCCCAGGGACAGAGGAGCCTAGTGGGCAGCCGTCTATGGGGTCGCACAGAGTCGGACACGACTGAAGCGACTTAGCAGCAGCAGCGGCAGCACACAATAGAGGTTAGTCAGAGTAGGGAAAATAGAAAAGGGAAGGGAGTAAGGAACCACTCTGGGGAGAAGTCCAGGGAGGAGATGGCTCTGCGGGAGCAGGAGTCTTGGGCTATACAACAGCTTGAGAAGGCCTCTGGAAGCAAGGCTCTGAACAGTGGTCCTCCAGGAAGGAGCCTCCAAGTCCCTCATCACAGTGGTCCCATGTTAAGAGTAAGACTTACTTCAGGATGGCGTGGGGTGGTGGTCTATTTTTTCATTTTTTCTTTATTTTTATTTTCTGTCTTTTTTTAAATTTAAATACTGAAAGTCACTCAGTTGTGTCTGACTCTTTGCGACCCCATGGACTATACAGTCCATGGAATTC
>NW_011494931.1:9228-9937 GCF_000754665.1 Bison bison bison
TCCTCTCCTTAGAGTAGCATGTGATGCTAGACTACGAAGACAGCGTTGAGTTTTAAAAATAGAGTTATGTATGTGGCGGATTCATTTTGATATTTGGCAAAACTAATACAATTATGTAAAGTTTAAAAATAAAATAAAATTAAAAAAAAATAAAAATAGAGTTATGGCTTAGGTAGATCTTAGCATTTCTTTCTTTATTATTTTTTTGGCTGAGCTCTGTGAGCATGTGGGATGTTAGTTCCCCAACAAGGGATCGAACCCACCCCCTGCAGTGGAAGCATGGGGTCTCAACCACTGGACCACCAGGGAAGTCTGGTCCTAGCGTTTAGAAGTTCAGAGCTGAACTGAGCTCAGAAAGGCAGTCGTATGAGGCCTGGGATGATTTTCGCCTTCTCCCTGTGGATGCTGACATAACCACAAGTATCGCTGAACAATTCTGAGACAGACTGTTGTGAAACCACTCAATTTTCCCTTTTGGTGGTATCAGATTGAGCTGGCCATGGCCTCTTCATTCCTATCTCCCAGAGAAAAGGACACAAGTAGTCTGGATTGCCGAGGGAATTATTTCTGTAACCTCCTTGTCAGAACTAGGCCAGTCTGAGCCTCTGCTGGCCAATGGTCATCTATTCAACTTTAACAAACACTGCAACAGGCCAGGTGAGGGCAGCAAAGGGCTGATCATGGAGCAGGATTCCTGTCCGGTGTCAAA
>NW_011494931.1:12159-12303 GCF_000754665.1 Bison bison bison
ATAGTTCTATGTATTCTTGCCACCTCTTCTTCATATCTTCTGCTTCTGTTAGGTCCATACCATTTCTGTCTTTTTTTGTGCTCGTCTTTGCTTGAAATGTTCCCTTGGTGTCTTCAATTTTCTTGAAGAGATTTCTAGTCTTTC
>NW_011494931.1:13920-15951 GCF_000754665.1 Bison bison bison
TCAAGGTAAGAATACTGAAGTAGTTTGCCATTCCCTTCTCCACTGGACCACATTTTGTCAGAACTCTCCAACATGATCCATCTGTCTTGGGTGGCCCTACTGGCATGGCTCATAGCTTCATTGAGTTACACAAGGCTGTGATCCATGTGATCATTTTGGTTTTCTGTGATTGTGGTTTTCATTCTGGAAGCCATGGGATTGTAGTTTTTGCTTCTTCTGTCTGCGCCCTGATAGATGAGGATAAGATGCTTGTGAAAGCTTCCTGATGGGAGAGACTGAGTGTGAGGAAAACTGGGTCTTGTTCTGGTTACACACGTGTATATACATACATGTGAGCTTCCTTGGTGGCTCAGTGGTAAAGAATCTCCTGCAATGTAGGAGACACAGATGTGGGTTTGATTCCTGGGTCGGGAAGATCCCCTCGAGAAGAGAATGGCTACCCATCCAGTATTATTCCTTGGAAAATTCCATGAACAGAGGAGCCTGGAGAGCTAGTTCATTGGGTCACAAAGAATAGGGCACTACTGGTTATATCTTGGGCTTCCCTGATGGCTCAGCTGGAAAAGAATCTGCCTGTAATGCAGGAGACCTGGGTTCGACCTCTTGGTCAGAAAGATCCCATGGAGAATATTCATACACAAGTATACATACAAATATATTTTTATGTAGTATTTAAACTCTGAAATCAATACAAGGATAAGGACAGATAGAGAAGAGTCTCAAGGCCTGAGCCCTGGGCACTTAATTATTTAGAAGGGAGAAAGAACCAGAAAGAAGCCCTGAAAAGGAACAGCTAGTTGCTGAAGTATAAATAAATATATGGATGTTTAATACATAAGTATAAATAAACATATGTATAATATACATTTCCCTATATTTAATATCAATATATAACCTAGTATCATACATATTTAATTTATAATTCTAAAAAGATACACAAAGTAGGTATTATTATCCATTTTTAATAGCTGAAGAAAGTAAAATCCAGAGAGATTAAGTAATTTTCCCAAGCTTACAGTATATAGTTAGGCTGATGGACAAACTTAGAACTTTCTGACTGAAATCCAACACTTTCTACAACATCATATACTATATGTCTTACAGTATACTGCTATGAATTTATCCCTTTCATCTAGATTATCTAATTTGGTGGCATACAATTTTTCATAGTATTCCCTTATAATTTCATTTATTTCTGTAGTGTCAGTAGCAAAGTCCTCTAGTTGATTTTTGTATATTTAGTATTCTTTTTTTTCTTGGTCAGTTTAGCTAAAAGTTTGTCAGTTTTGCTAATCTTTCAAATAACCAACTTTCTACTTTGTTGATAGTCACTATTATTTTGCAATTTCCATTCATTGGTTTTTCCTTTAATCTTGATTATATTTTTCCTTTGTTTACATTCATTTTAGTTGGTTCTTCATACTTTACTTCCTATGGTGAAAGTTTAGGCTATTGATTTATTTCTTTTTTAATATAGGTGTTTACATGTACAAAGTTATCTCTAAAAGTACTGCTTTTCCTGCATCACACAAGTTTTGTTATGTGTATTTTAGTTTCCATTGGCCCATTGGTTATTAAGGTGGGTGTTCATTTTCACATATTTGTGGATTTATCAAATTTATTTATTTTATGAACTTGTAACTACATCCCATTGTTGTTTTGTGAAGATACTTTGTCTAATTTCATTCCCTTTTAATATAATGAGATTTGATTTATGGCCTGTGTATGGTCTATCTTGTAGTTAGTTCCCTGTGAATTTCAGAATAATGTGTTTTCTGCTGTTTTGGGGTGGAGTGTTCTATAGTTTGTTGTCTAATTGGTTTATAATATCAATCAAGTCTTCTTTTTCCCTGTTGATTTTTGTTCTTCTGTTTATTCAATCCATTATTGAAAGCATTAAAGTTTTCAACTATTAATTTTAAATTGTTAATTTCTCCTTTCAGTTTTGTTACTTTCTGTTTCATGTACTTTGGGATTCTGTTGTTAGTTATATTCACATTTATAAATGCTAATAAATTCTGGAGTGATTTC
>NW_011494931.1:16147-17614 GCF_000754665.1 Bison bison bison
TAATTATTCATAATTTAAGGTATATGTTTGTCATTTTAATATCTACTTTGTATGTCTTATAGACTTTTTGTTCTTCTATTCCTCCATTACTGCCACTTTTTGTATTAATGATGAGGAGTGACTGCTTAATAGGTATAGGGTATCTTTTGGGGATGAATTTTTTTAAAGTTTTGAACTCAACAGTGGGGATTGTTGCACAACATTATGAACGTACTTAATGCTACTGAATTGTATACTTTTAAATGGCTAAAGTGGTAAATGCATGTTATTTTTAGTTTACTACAACAAAAATATTTGGATGCAATTTCAAAAATGACAGAATGATCTCTGTTCATTTCCAAGGCATTATTCCATATCACAGTAATTCAAGTCTATGCCCCGACCAGTAATGCTGAAGAAGCTGAAGTTGAACGGTTCTATGAAGACCTATAAAACCTTCTAGAACAGACACCCAAAAATATTTTCTTTTTCATTATAGGAGACTGGAATGCAAAAGTAGGAGGTCAAGAAACATCTGGAGTAATAGGCAAATTTGGCCATGGGGTACAGAATGAAGCAGGACAAAAGCTAATACAGTTTTGCCAATAGAGTTTGGTCATAGCAAACACCCTCTTCCAACAACACAAGAGGAGACTCTACACATGGGCATCACCAGATGGTCAACACCGAAATCAGATCGATTATATTCTTTGCAGCCAAAGATGGAGAAGCTCTATACAGTCAGCAAAAACAAGACCGGGAGCTGACTGTGGCTCATATCATAAACTCCTTATTGCCAAAATCAGACTTAAATTGATGAAAGTAGGGAAAACCACTAGACCATTCAGGTATGACCTAAATCAAATCCCTTACAATCATACAGAGGAAGTGAGAAATAGATTCAAGGGATTAGATCTGATAGACAGAGTACCTGATGAACCATGGACAGAGGTTCTGACATTGTACAGGAGACAGAAATCAAGACCATCCCCAAGAAAAAGAAATGCAACAAAGCAAAATGCCTGTCTCAGGAGATCTTACAAATAGCTGAGAAAAGAAGAGAAGTGAAAAGCAAAGGAGAAAAGGAAACATATACTCATTTGAATGCAGAATTCCAAAGAATAGTAAGGAGAGATAAGAAAGCCTTCCTCAGTGATCAGTGCAAAGAAATGGAGGAAAACAATGGAGTAGGAAAGACTAGAGATCTCTTCAAGAAAATTAGATATACCAAGGGAATATTTCATGCAAACATGGGCTCAATAAAGGACAAAAATGGTATGGACCTAACAGAAGCAGAAGATATGAAGAAGAGGTGGCAAGAATACACAGAAGAACTGTACAAAAAAGAGACTTCACCACCCAGATAATCACGATGGTATGATCACTCACCTAGAGCCAGACATCCTGGAATGCAAAGTCAAGTGGGCCTTAAGAAACATCACTATGAACAAAGCTAGTGGAGAATTCTGCTATGGCAGAATTCCAGTT
>NW_011494931.1:18504-18846 GCF_000754665.1 Bison bison bison
GCTAATAAAGTAATGCTCAAAATTCTCCAAGCCAGGCTTCAGCAATACGTGAACCACAAACTTCCAGATGTTCAAGCTGGTTTTAGAAAAGGCAGAGGAACCAGAGATCAAATTAGCAACATCCGTTGGATCATCAAAAAAGCAAGAGAGTTCCAGAAAAACATCGATTTCTGCTTTATTGATTATGCCAAAGCCTTTGTGTGGATCACCACAAACTGTGGAAAATTCTTTTTTTTTTTGGAAAATTCTTAAAGAATTGGGAATACCAGACCACCTGATCTGCCTCCTGAGAAATCTGTATGCAAGTCAGGAAGTAACAGTTAGAACTGGACATGGAACAAC
>NW_011494931.1:18946-19321 GCF_000754665.1 Bison bison bison
TCTTTAGGCTCACTTTCCCTCTCAGATGGATTCCTATCCCGGTGTCATCTCCATTTCTTTTTTCCAATTTTAGTATATGTGTTTCCTAAGCTGCTGCTGCTGCTGCTGCGTCGCTTCAGTCGTGTCCACCCTGTGCGACCCCATAGACGGCAGCCCACCAGGCTCCCCCGTCCCTGGGATTCTCCAGGCAATAACACTGGAGTGGGTTGCCATTCCCTTCTCCAATGCATGAAAATGAAAAGTAAAAGTGAAGTCGCTCAGTAGTGTCCGACTCTGAGCGACCCCATGGACTGCAGCCCACGGGGCTCCTCTGCCCATGGGATTTTCCAGGCAAGAGTACTGGAGTGGGGTGCCATTGCCTTCTCCAGTTTCCTA
>NW_011494931.1:19741-23107 GCF_000754665.1 Bison bison bison
AAGCACTCTCAAATATAGTTGCTGTGGGGAATTAAATTCGCTGCTGAGAGATTTGATATCTCACTTTAATTTTACCCTATTGTACTTTAGTTTTACCCCTTGAACAGAAATGGCAGCAAAGAACTTTGTAGAAGGAGGCAAAAGCAATGGAAAGCTGAATAGGACCGTTGAAATAGTTTGAATTCACTGCTTGAACCAATCACAGAGTCTGGTTTGTGACTCTCTGTGTGCGGTTTGTCCTGTGCTTCCCACAATTCCTGCAACCCCAGTTCAAATGAAAACACTTGAAGCGGGAATTCTTTCCACCAGTAAGAGCGACGCTTGGATTACAGGCACGAGTTCCACATACAGAGAAAGAGTGAGTGGATACTGTACTTGTCAATCATTCTTGCCTCAGCCAATCAGGATCTTTATAGGCGAGACCATCTGTAGGCTATAAAAGGAGTGCACTTGCTTCTTGCCCGCCGTTTTTTCCTGGGTCTCTTGGTGGGTGTGTAGTGAGTTGGTCCTTTCCGCAGTGAGGGAACACAGCGGCTGCTCCTAGGTGAGTTAGGTTAATTTAATTTTTATTTGTCATTGCTAGTTGACTATTTACAATGTGCTTTTTATAGAGGAATATACTTTAATAATGTAATTAATAATATACTTTAATAGTCTGGAGGGCTTTGGAGTTTTGGCTGTGTGGGTCTTTTAGCCGAACTTGGACACAGTGTTGTGCTTTATGGTACAGCATGATAACTTTAATATTTTACTTGTTTTAAATATTGGTCTTGGTTCCCTTTTGTAATCGTTGTTAAGGTACGGTTAGCTGAGCAGGTAGAGGGAAGTCTTGGGGCTGCCAGGGAGCTGATTTTGGCTTTTTATTTTAAATCTTTGCATGATTGTTGTCACTGTGTATTTAATTATTGGTCTTGGTCCCTCTGTTTCTGTTGTTTTCAACCTGAAAAGGAGAAACGTAACAAACTGAGAGGAGTTGTGCATGGGATTAGGACAGTTAGTCGCTTTTGGTTACCTTTAGAGTAACTTTATTGGAGAAGGCAATGGCAACCCACTCCATGTTCTTTCCTGGAGAATCCCAGGGACGGGGGAGCCTCGTGGGCTCCCGTCTATGGGGTCGCACAGAATCGGACACCACTGAAGCGACTTAGCAGCAGCAGAATAACTTTGTGCTTATGTGCCAGCGTCCGTGCCCCGGTGTGTGCCTGTGTGCCGGCGTGTCTGTGCACGCGTGTGCCCATGCCTGGGTGCCTCCGTGTGTGCCCATGTGTGAGTGCCCGCTTGCGTGCCTCCATGTTTGCTCATGCTTGAGTGCCCGCGTGCGTGCCTCCATGTTTGCTCATGCGTGCGTGCCTCCATGTTTGCTCATGCTTGCGTGCCCACGTGCGTGCCTCCATGTTTGCTCATCCTTGCGTGCCCGCGTGCGTGCCTCCATGTTTGCTCATGCTTGCGTGCCCGCGTGCGTGCCTCCATGTTTGCTCATGCGTGCATGCCCGCTTGCGTGCCTCCATGTGTGCGCATGTGTACGGGCCCTCATGTGTGCCCTGGCGTGCATGTGCATGCCTGCATGCCCACATATGTGCCTATGCATGCATGCCCATGTGCATGCCCACCTGCGTGCATGCCCACGTGGGTGCCCATATGTGTGAGTTCTCATTTGTGTCATTAAATTTTGGAATCAATCCTCTCAGACGCTGATTTAATTAACAAGAAAAAAAAAAGCTTCTGACATTTTAAGCTTGGAATGAGGTAATCAAAGGTCTGATTGGCACAGAAATTGTTCACTAATGACTTTAAATAGCTTTCAGTCACCGTTGGGGCAGTTTTATGTTTTTGTTTAAGGTACTTGTGCATTTGATATCATATTTGACCAAACGTGGTCCTGGGGTTTTTCATGTGTTTTCCTTTAAAAGCCTGATCTTATTTGCACTTGGTATTTTACAAACACTGTGGATACCCCAAAGCCTCTCTTCAGCCAATATTGGATGCAGTTTGGCCTTAAATTTTATGTAACAATTGTTTGTTCATTCTTTTTGCATCAGTTAAGTTTTCTTGATTGGGATTTCATAGTTTTCTTATGAAAGGTTTTGTGAAAATTTAGATTTACAGGGGGAGAAAATTAAGTCAGATTGCGTGTCTTTTATTTGGTAATTGTGTATTTGGTATAGTTTTATTTGTTTAAATTGTGATTTTATAGCCCATTCCATAAATTTCTTTAAAAATAAACATTTTAGGGTACTCGGGATTTACAAATGCAGGATTTAATCATCAGGCAGAGTCTTTAATGTTTTACGATAGTGAATGCACTTAAGTGTCCGTCATAGGCTGCCTTGTAGTGCAGTTTGGCAGTTTTACAGAGGAATTGTGTGTTTGGTATCATTTGAATCCATTAAATGTAGATCTTGGTCCTTTTCACAAGCTTTGTGTTTAAAAAAAAAAAACAAAACACCGTATGTTGTCTTCAATTCACAAATAAGGAAACAAGTTTTCTAATCGATAGATTTATGGTATTTTCAGTGTAAAAATACACACCTGGACAACCTGAGTGGCCACGAGCTTGTTTTAGGACACCGGATGCTCAAAAATGCCTGGTACTGGCCAGAGTTGAGTCATGTTTTGGATTTCGTCTCCTGTAAAATCACATGTTGAATATGACGTTATTCCATAAAATATTCTGTCCCTGCAGCTGCTGCTAAGTCATTTCAGTTGTGTCTGACTCTGTGCGACCCCATAGATGGCAGCCCACCAGGCTCCCCCGTCCCTCAGATTCTCCAGGCAAGAACACTGGAGTGGGGTGCCATCGCCTTCTCCGATTCTGTCCCTAGCCTTTGGCATATATTTGCTTTGAAAGATGTGAGTCATTTAAAGATAAAAATCAGGAAAGTAACGGGGAGATGGAGGGCTTTGTGTTTCCAGGCTGCGAAGTCGTGTTGTGTGTTCAGTTTTGAGTTTTATTTTACAGGCTCAGTGTGCATTTAACATAATAGTAATTTTAAAATTTTGGTCCGGGTCCTCTTTCCCAGGTCCTTTTCCCCCTGTTATTCCACAGGGGGGAAATGATTTGTACAGTTTCTGTTCATAAGCAAGGAGGACAGCAGTATTGGGTACCAGGGTAGTCAGGACCGAAAACGGCGGGAATTCCAAGTCCCGCCCCAATGTGCTGCCTTCCCCCCCCCATTGGCCACACCCAGCGGAGGTTTTTGCGCTTAACCGTAGAGCGAGGGGAGGCTTCTGAAATCTAAATGGTAATGGTTGCTTGTGCCTCTGTTACCTGACATGTATTCATGAGGAGAATTTAATGAAAGGAAAACCCTTGTCTTTCAGAAACCCAAAGACCAAACTCACTGAGAGGAGCCCAATTCTTGCTTT
>NW_011494931.1:23348-25757 GCF_000754665.1 Bison bison bison
GATTGAAAGCTACTTCTGCCTCTGTTATGTGACATACCGAGGTTTTAGGCATTGGGGCATTAAAGCATCACAAATACTACCGTTTCAAGCTCTAAACCTCGTTTTTGACTGTGGGATTTAGGTCCAAGGGTCAGGCTTGAAGGCATCTTTATTGCATCTACTTTGCTCATAGGAATCCTAGAGGGCATATTTTCCAAAGAACACATCTACAAAAGCCAATATTAGCAATGGTTACATTTCTCTCATTGCTACTACCTTGAAGGATCTGTGCTCAGTTTCAGACAGCAGCAAAGTTATTTAATGGTTTGGATTATTCATAAAAGTACCCCTAATGATATTAGCTGCTTTCTGCTGTCTGTGATTTTCTAACTGTGTTACTGATTACTTAAACTAATACCTCATGAAATTGTTGTAGAGTATGGTGAACAGTTCAGCCTCCCATTTCAAAGGTTTAAGCCTTTAGCTATGGTATTGAAAATAAACAGATTGGTTTGAGATGCACCGTCCCCCATAGAAATTAAGGGACATTGCCTTTTAGCCTAATATTTCATACTTTCCCTGTGATGTTTGATTAAAGCAGGATGAAGGTTGATTTTGAAGGGGCAGTCAGACCTCTGAAGTAGCAATCTCATCTGATCTTGTAGCCACAAAATGAGTGTTGTCCCTTACGTTATATTTCACTCTGAATGATTGGGTACCCACCAACCATTTCCAAAAGTTCCTCTGGATAAGGGGAAAAAAAGGATGTTTGTTCCAGCCACTCACCTAAATAAGTTTCCAAGTGAAGTAACTTTCCCTCTGTGGTGCTAAGCTGCCCACCCTCAGGCAAGTCTTCTTGCAGATTTGCTAAGTTACCACCTTTTTCGGGACCTGCTGTGGAAAAGTCCAGTACTGATAAATCTGTGGACTTGTAACATGAAGAAAAAGGAACCAGAACCCGCCAGATGATTCAGTGCATTGCTGTGTAGTGAGAGGTGAGGGGTGTTGGCCAGAGGGCAACTCTGCTGTCTCCTGGGTCACTACACAAGGTGTTGGGCCCCTTCCCTGTGTCTCTAGAGATAGGAACTACCAGCAGTGGCAGGGTCACTCCTGGACACTGCCGACTAACTCGATGGTAGAGACCGTGTTTCTACAACCCATTGTTTTAATTAAGCAGGTGCATGTTTTTACCCATACTTATTTGTATTCCTCTGTACCCTGTGAGTGCTACTGTTACAGAGACATTGGCAGAATCAGACTGGTTGAATTTCAAAGAAACCTCACTTTGACTTTTTTAAAACCTAGAATTTTTGACTTTTCTTTTTATTCTTTTTGGAAAGCCAGAATGGACTAGATTGTAGAAAACAAACTTCGGGAGTCAAGAGTGCAGGGTGCTGCTTAAATTCCTCTGTTTCAACAGGTACGAGAGCGTGGATCTGAATGTAATTTTAGAGCCCAGTTCTATCTATGGAAAAGGGGGAGGGATGAGATTCATGGACCAAGCAGGGAGCAGGGAATGGTAGTCTGCCAGCCTACCTACCCTAATTGTGACATTTGGTAGGAGTCCTGAAGGCAAAGGCCAGCAATTAAGGTAATATGTAGGTCGTACTCCTCCAAATCTTTACCTTCCCATGCATTTTGGGCATTTTCCTGCTCTACAGACATTGCTGGGACCACATATCATGTTTCATACATAGTAAGCCTTCAGTCTCTAAGCTTGAGAGACACTGAGCTCATTTTCACTCTAAGACAGGTCTGGTAGTTCAGCTGACTTCTAACGTATTCAATACTTGGTGTCACTGTTAAAATGTTTCAACTGATTCAGGTATTGGAAGCTGGGAATAAGATTTGAGATTTTCATGCTTAAGTCTCCCTGACCCCTGTGTTTCCTGTTAGTTACACCATGGGATGAATGGGTTTGGGTGAGGTGATCATGACAAAAAGTGCTAATGTTATTGGGTTACATTTAAGCTCCTGTATAACAAATGCTGTCTGTTGTCTATGTCAAGGTCATCGTCTCTGTCAGTACAGTGGCCAAACCACAAGGCTTGATTGGTAAGAATTCCCCATATTTGGTGCTGTTTTTCCCAGATTGCTCTCTCATGTTTCTGTAAAACATGTAAAGGTCTTGTGTGTGAACCTGATCTCACCTTTGCAGGCAATTTTCTGACAAGGTAAGTAGTAGCTAGATCTGGATTCTTTTCTGGTGAGTGATGAGATTTCATATTAATTTGGGGTTGAAGCTTTCAGAATATTGGAATACCAAATCGCAGCATGGGACATCTTCTAACCACAGTTTTTACATTTGGAGTTGTTGCTCACTCTGGCGTATGTTTAGGAATGCAGTCTTCCCCTGCAGTCATCTAACAATAAGCCTTATAAACTAGAATCATGTGTAAATTCCTGCATTATTGGTGGCTCAGACGGTAA
>NW_011494931.1:25857-29878 GCF_000754665.1 Bison bison bison
CTGGGTCGGGAAGATCTCCTGGAGAAGGGAATGGCAACCCACTCCAGTACTCTTGCCTGGAAAATTCCATGGACGGAGGAGCCTGGTAGGCTACAGTCCATGGGGTTGCAAACAGTCGGATATGACTGAGCAACTTCACTTCACTTCATGTAGCCCTAATGCTTGGTACTTTATAACTTGCCACTTGGATTGCTTTGGAGTCAGTCAGATCACAGTTCCAATCTGATTCCACCAGTAACTGTGTGTAGACATAAATACTAGAGTGGGTAGCCATTTCCCTCTCCGACCCAAAGATCGAACCCGTGTCTCCTGCACTGCAGGCAGATTCTTTTCCATCTGAGCCACCAAGGAAGCCCACACTTTTAAGAAGTTCTATCCAAAGTCCAGGAGGAGCTGATGAGGTGGTTGGATCAGGCAGAATCTGCAGAGAACTCTAGTGGAATACTGCATTAGGACTCTGGATAGCCACGAGTGCCTCAGGAGAGTCTGGAAACTGCTAGATCCCCAAAAAGCAAACCTGTGAGCTTCTGCTAGAGTTCTTCCAGGGTCAAGAGTGGAGGTTCTGCTGTCCTTACTTGGGTCTTTCTGTAGCTGATGATGCAGTCTTTACTGTCTAGAGAAGGACTTCCCTAGAGGAGGCAAGGCAAGAGATGTCAGCTAAAAGCACAGTGCAGTGAACCTTCCCTGGTCGGCCCAATGGCTCCCAATGCAGGGGACTGGGGTTCGATCCCTGGTCAGGGAACTATGATCCTACATGCTGCACCTAAAACTTCACATGCTTCAACTAAAGATCCCTCATGCCTCAACGAAGATGGAAGAACTCACGTGTTGCCACTAGAGACCCGGTATAGCCAAATAAATAAATAAAAATATTTTAAAAAATAAAAGTATGGTGGGAAGAGAGTAGAGGAGAATGATTGTTCCTAGTGCACAAAGGTACATGGGTAGCTTGCTGGTCAGGGAATAATTTTTCTAAACATGATCTTTTCTCAACAGATCCAGTTTCACTGTTTCCACCTGGGCTGATAAGGACGTGCCTCTCAGGATCTTTGTGGAGGTAAGGACATTTGACAGTCACAGAAAAGTGTTTTTATTAGTACATCATTTTGATTCACAGAATAAGCAAAATGGCGGCAGGTAAAGATTTTCACAGCTTGCATGAGTGTTAATTAGAAACAACTAGAAGCCTTGGATGTGAGTGTCACTTGTTTAATTTAAATATCTTTGCAGAGAAACTGGTCCTTACTCAGTTAGTCATAGCTGGCATCCAGCCATAAGGAAACCCCAAAACCCATCTGTTCCTTGGACTTTTGACCAAAACAGTCACCCCACACACACCTAGTTAGTATAAGTGTAGATCATTTGGGTACTTCAACACAGTGGGAATTTTGATTCCTCATTTAAGCAAAAATCTTTCCAGCTACCTATTTCAGCATGTCTCATTTTTGGCTGTTCTATAGACCTGTTTTCTCCATTTATGTATGTAGTTAGGTTGGAAATGTCAAGGGACCACAGGGGAATGTTTATGAAATTCCATAAAAATATGCTTTCACAAGACTGAGGTTTATTGGTATTCCAGAGGAGCTAGCTGGTAATGACTTCTTTTCCATCGGAGTCTGCTCCTCGCCTCCTCCCTCTCACCTTGAACTTTTGCTTGAATCTAGGAATCAATTTTGTCTAATTTCCAAATGTTACTTGTCGGTGGTTTGGCTGGATTCATTACACATACACACACACACACACACACACACACCCAGAATGGAAGTAGCTTGGTGCATCTTAATGACATAAATACTACCCTTATCTTGAAAGCTTTTATTCTTCCTTCCTGTTATTTTGTTTTGTGATTTCTCAGCAGAATCAAGGGATATAATGATAATTTTATTAAAATGAGAGGTTCTCTTAGCAGTACCATGACCCTACTGTCTCATTTCATGGTAAACTCTACTCGTCATTTGTAGGCATTTGTGGGAATTCATATTTTTCATGGAGTTCTAATGAGTCAAAAGTGATCCAGAAAAGACTGTCCTTTGGTCAATGACTGTCCAGCTGTGGGCCTGGCATGCATTCCCTGCAATCTGTCTGTGCACAAAGTGGGTGCACAAACCAGTCCAAAAATAAAAGTTTGTGTTTTTTAAAAAATTTGTATCAAATTTATACAAGTATGAAATTTAAAGAATAAAATAATTCCATGAGGTTTACTCATCAAAATAATACCTCCCCCAGCCTACCACCATTCCATTTCCTGCTCACCATGTTTATCCAGAAGTGACACGTGATTTTGCAATTGTAGAAGTAGCTGGTGCTGAAAACTGCTCAGAAAATCATGAGAGCACTAAAAGGATTTTAGATGTAGTTCTTTGGCCACTTATTGTCTGTTTTTCTGAGGGGAGAAGAATTGCAGCAGATAAATCCTCAGAAAATGAATCAGAGAGGGAATGACAAGTAGGAAATGGTCTCTTACCTTCAGCCCGGCCCAAAGATGGGGAGAAGGCTTGAAACAGTAGTGCTGTGCTCCTGAGGATGAGGACAAAGCAGACAGTTAGAAGGATAGGGCTTTTGGTATGAAAGGTGTCATGGGCATTGTGGGTTCAGGGGGTGTCTCCTACCCCCTTTCCTCTTCTCAATCCTCCCTGTGCTTCAGCATCTCCTCAACTAAACAAGTAACATAAAGAATATCACAGATCTGGAAGTTTTATTACTGTGGTCTGAGATGTAGCTAGCAAATATGGAAGGAGATGTATATATCAGGAGGCAAAACCATGACTTATTGCAAATACTGTTTTTCCCTACACATTTTAGCTTCAGAATATAGGTATTCAAAAGAAATGTCTAGTGCTGTGGCCACTTGATTTTTTAAACTTTCATGCGTCTTCCCACCTTCTGCCTTGGGGTTTGATTCAACTAATCAAAGTAATATTTAAAGGTAGGCAAAGATATCAATGTAGATGAGACTTGAAGGCAATCTCAGTTTGAGATGCATCAATTAATTGCTTTAAATGCTTCATTTAGATATATATGCCATCTATGGTCTATTTCAGAGAAGGCAATGTCAACCCACTCCAGTACTCTTGCCTGGAAAATCCCATGGATGGAGGAGCCTGGTAGGCTGCAGTCCATGGGGTCGCTAAGAGTTGGACACGACTGAGCGACTTCACTTTCACTTTTCACTTTCATGCATTGGAGAAGGAAATGGCAACCCACTCCAGTGTTCTTGCCTGGAGAATCCCATGGACGGGGGAGCCTGGTGGGCTGCCGTCTATGGGGTCGCACAGAGTCGGACACGACTGAAGCGACTTAGCAGCAGTAGCAGTAGCATGGTCTATTTATCAAACACTTGAATAAAGAACTGGTAGCTCCACACTTTTAACACTGTCATCTTTCTTGGTCTGTTATTACAGTGACAGAAAGATTGATGGCTCTTGATACATGAGGAAAGGATGGTAGTATTTATCATCTAGAGCCTGAGAGTGGCTCCTTTTAGCCTTGAAAAGTTATTGTACTCACCAATATGCAGAATTTTTGGATTCCACTGTAGTTGTTTTAGATACTAATTTCTTAGTGGTAGTTTCTCAACCTGGAAAAATTACAGTTCAGTTTTAGGTATATAAACACACATCATGAAGAAGATAGGTCAACTTAGGCAGTGTAGAAACAAGTGAAGGAAAAGTGTCTGAACTGGAAAGTACTCAATAGGCAATTCATAGTCAGACCATTTGTAAGGAGACCATCATCAAAGAACCTTTCTCAGTTCTCAGAATTAGTTTATATATTTGATTCGTTTTTCTCCAGAGCATCTTGAGCCCACTGGAAAATGAGTAGTTTGGAATTGGATTGGTTTGTCTATTCACATCTGCAGTAACATGGGAAGAGTATTTAAGAATTATAGAGATTTAAGGGTCCCCAGTACAGTGCTCCGGAGAAGGCAATGGCACCCCACTCCAGTACTCTGGCCTAGAAAATCTCATGGACAGAGGAGCCTGGTGCGCTGCAGTCCATGGGTTTGCTAGAGGTCGGACAC
>NW_011494931.1:29978-31965 GCF_000754665.1 Bison bison bison
GTCTATGGGGTCGCACAGAGTCAGACACGACTGACGCGACTTAGCAGCAGCAGCAGCAGCAGCAGTACAGTGCTCCAAGTATGTATAAGGAAGAAGAAGATACCAGTGCCCATTGTGAGTATAGGAGAGAGAACTGCCCTTTAGGCAAAGTTGAGAAACTGGTGATGGAGATGACTCTTTACCATTTTTCTCTGAATTCTTTATTTCTTTGTTGATGTAGGCTTTGCTGCTCCTGTTTCTTGTGGATTTTTATTGGGCCTCTGAAAAATGACCCTGGGAATAAGTGGCCTCTCAGCTTCTCATTTGTTTAGAGTCGAATTTCTGGTACAGACTTTTTGCACATGAGCTATTTTAAGGGTGAGATTGTTCCAATATATTCCTCAAGACACTGTTTTCCTTCAATATTCCCATATTCCGTATCTTTCTTCTGGACTTTAATCTGAAGTCATGGTTGGTACCTGTAATATTTCATCTCCCTCTTGTGATCTTTCATTGATTTTTTTTTTTCAGGAGGACTCAGCTAAGTTTCCAAGTTTTAATTCCATACATTGATCAATTTCTTTTTCTTATTTTGAGTTAGTTCTATGTGCTGAGATTCAGTGCCTTTTCTTCCTCTACTTTTTTGTTTTCTAGCCCAGATCTTTGTTTTCTTAGTATATTCTTTGTGAGGTTTCATGGCAATGACACTTGTGAAGGTGATATGGTTTGTGTCTGCCAGAAAGCATCTATTCAGCTAAATCCTGTCTGTCTTCTATAAAGACCAGCAGGCCATCTAGAATCTGCTCTAAGCTTTGGTTTTCTCTATCCCTTCCCTGCTTGGCTAGACTTTATCATGTTTCATCTTTGATATATGGTTCCTAATTCCACAAATTCCTCTGCTCTGTGCGCTTAAGAAGCATACAATTCCTATATGCCAATCCACCTACAAGAGCTGTCCCTAGAAAATCATCCAGTTAGTCTGTTAACTCTTTTATACTGGTACTCCTGGACTTTTGTTGTAATCTGTCTAGTTTTTATTTTTTGTCTTAATTTTCAAGAGGTATTTTCCTACTTGGTATTTCCATACCCTTTGTGCTTCTTAATCACTTCCTGCTCATGGCTCCTTCAGTGAGTGGGAGTGGAGTCAACCCTCTCTGATTACTGAGTTCTTATATATCATTATTTCTTAGGTTCTCCACGATCTTGGTCACCCTTTGTGATCTTGTAACAACTTAAACATCCTTGTTTGTACAGCACACTCTTACGGAGAATGTATACTCCACATGTATTTCCTTTATTTGTCCCTTCTGGTCTTAAAGATCTGGCATTTCCCTATCTGTACAGGCTGACTTATAAAGATCTCATAGTTAATATTAAGAAGTCTTACTTTGAACTTAACCTGTTTTCATTCTTCCACTGCTGATGTTCTTTGATGTGGCTGATTACTTAACTTCTGTGAACTTTAATTACTCTAAGTATAAAATGGAGACGATGAGATCTGCCCCAGCTTCTTAAAGCGGCTGTTATGAGAGCAGAAGTTAAAGCATTGTTGAATACTGGGTCCTCAGAAATATCACCAGAATAACTTGTTGATAAGGACAAGTTGAGTTTATCCTTACTGTGGTAAGGAAGAGTACTATCTTGAAAGCTAAATGGGGATAATTATGCGGTTTGGGAATCTGATTACAGGTGGCTATTGGAGTATGGGTGATTGATTAGGATTAGGTAAAGTTCATGACATAATATTATACTTTGGATTGGTGGACACAACAAGGCAAGGTTTTTGAGACAAGGGTATTGATCTCAATCCTATCTGCTGAAAGTCTGTTCGCGATTCATGTGAGTATCTTTGGGACATCTCTGGAATGAGCCACAGAATTATTTGCAATTTCTTTCTTCACGAGCAAGAGTTACCTGGAATTGTAAAGTCATGTTGATGAATACAGTAGAATAGTTAAATTGTTTGGTAAGACAGCTGAAGAGTAAAATCATGTTAATGTAGGCAGTG
>NW_011494931.1:32065-33497 GCF_000754665.1 Bison bison bison
AGGCAGTGAGCTGTGAGGAGGTTGAAGCTTTTAGTGCTTGGTATACAAAAGCACTTTGTAAATGATAAGTACTGTATAAATGGTGGTCATATTCATGAGGCAAGTGTTTCACTTGTTTTTGATTCTTATGCCTTTTTATCTAAATGCAGTCTTTTTCTGCTGAAACTCAGTAGAAAGGGGAATCTGTATTCAGAATGACTAAACTTCTGATATGTTATTTAGCTCTTTGATGCCTGGGACCAGCCTTGAAAAAGTCGTGTGAAACCTCTACAAAATTTTCCTCAACTCTTTAAAGCAACTAATCACAAGAGATAATGAAGGCAAAGTCAGGGAGTTTTAATTCAGGTTAAACCTTCAAAGTAAGATAAAACATTTAGGGGGAAAATATATGCCAACATGGTGAGTGAAGCAAAACTCCTCACTTGGCCAATCAAGAGTCAGCCTTTTGCCTTCCTTATCTGAAAATAAAATCTTGGATAGTTCTTTCCTTTATAACTTCCATTTTGGCCTAACACTGGCTCACTAGTTAACTCCAGGTACATGGTATATAGACTGTTTTTAAAAGCTCATTGGGCATAACCTTTAAGATAGACTAATGTAGGTAAAATATCATAGGAATATTATATTTAACATTGGACTAGCAGTTAAAATATAGTTCTCCCAAGAGAGTTATTGCAGGTCTGTTATCTCTAGGCAACATAAATATCATATCAACACTATTGATTAGTTCTCTTTTACTTTCATAGTCAGGTGTGAATTATTTTTAATATGTCTGACACTGTCATAGAAAATAAGTGGACACAGAGGAAAGAGCACTGAGGTATTTGACCATTGTTGTACAAATGTGGACCATCATGAAATAGAAAAACTGTAAGTTTTCAGACTACATAGTACTTTTCCTATCTCATAGTACTTTTTTATCTCAAGTAAAAGCAACAAAGAAAATAGATTTGCTTTAGGATTCAGAGTGCATGACATACTTGAAATAAACTCACGACAATGCCAGACATGGAAGAGAGAATTTAAAAACATGGCAAGGAATGATCCTTTTCTCAAGGATCTTACAATCTAGTTAGAGACAAAACTAACTTAAATTCATTTCATCTGTATAATGAGTTAAGAGGAAGGAAACATTGCAATTTCAATAGAGAAGTCTTAGAAAAGGTCAATGGTGGCGTGCTTCTTGCTCTCGATTCGCGAGGATAGAGGAAAAGTCAGAATCACAGGGGCTTCCCAGGTGACCCAGTGGTAAAGAATCACCTGACACTGCAGGAGACATGGGTTCTATCCCTCGATTGGAAGATCCCCTGGAGAAGGGAATGGCAACCCATTCCAGTATTCTTGCCCGGAGAATCCCGTGGACAGAGAAGTCTGGCAATCCATGGGGTCACAGAAGAGTTGGACACAACTGAGCACACACACACACTCCAAC
>NW_011494931.1:33597-36174 GCF_000754665.1 Bison bison bison
CACACAGAACCCATAAAGGAGAGGGAAAGTACTGAAGAGAAAGGTGTGAGGTAAGGGGACAAAAGTGGGAGGGCACAGACAGACCTGTGATCTTTAAAGTTGAATTGCTGATGGAAATCTGCTGCTGCCACCAGATTTACATCTTTCTCGGCTGTAGTGCAGCTTGGCCCTGAGTATACAGATGCTTTATTGGATTATTATGTCTGTGACACTGCAGCTATTAATCATACTCAGCCATAGGACCTGACAATATAATGATGTTCTATTTTTACTTCTGTCCCCAAAATGCCCCAGAAGTACTGAAATTATGACCAGAAAATTAATTTCTTTGCATTTGGACTAGAAGTAAAAGAATAGGGAATAATTCTACATTCAGTCTATAAATCTCCAAAGTTGTTGAGAAACATTTTGTGTTAACAGTTTAGGCTGAGTTTTACAGTAAGTATTGCACTCCTCCCCAGAGGAACTGGTGAGAAAAATACCTGATCAGAGCATTTCAGTGTTGTTCACGGCTATCAAACAAATGCTTGCACATATATGCACATACAGTTGTAACACTGATTATTTTGCAAGGTCAGAAAAGGAGTGGCTGTTTTGTGCCACATCCTAGTTGCTTTCCTGAGTATAGAAATAAAACCAGCTACTTCATCCAAGCTTCTCACAGAGGTTTTCTTGGTGATCTGTGTGTGTACCAGGAAATTAGCACACAGGACCATTTATATTCTTATTTATATTGAGTTCCTGATGAGATCAGTTAAGCCACATTCTCAGTCTTCTTCCCTAGTACTTGGTCCATGCTCTCAAACTGTCATAGACAGGTGGGCCCTTGGAGATCACTGTCCACTGTGTAAGTGAAGAAATGTCAGTGCAGTGAGATAGTGACCACAGAGACTGTGATTAAGCTGACACTACCACCTTGTCTCCTGCTTTGTGTTGTCATCTTCATTCTGTCGTGCACCTTTCCTCTCTTCCCAGAGGTCCTCCATACATTAACATATGTATTTGAAGTGACTGCGTGGAGAGCGAAAGGAGCAGTGATAGTGTGCCTGTTTGTGGGGAATGCTCTCCCCCGCCCACTACGTGTGCCGCACACTTAGACATACACAGCAGGGCAACCATATGACAGCCTGTGTCACCTGTAAGGCCAAGAGTTCTATTTGTAAAGATGCGTTGTATTGCTTTAACTTTTTGGGGTGGGGCACAGGTCAGTTTCATAATCTGTTGACATCGTATACCATCTCTTTGGGAAACAAAAGGCTTTTGCACATATCCATAGACATAGAGTTTTTAGGAGATCAGGGGCCAACCTCAGGAGTCCAACATATTACTGACGGTAAGAATTCTTCTTCATGTTATAAGCACTTATTTCTTTATTTGATCATAAGACATTTGATTGCCTGCCATGTACTCTGGGCCCTGTGCCAGTTCCTTGCTAAGTAACACTGTGACCTTGGGGTCACCTCCCCAACTCTAAGTTTTGTGTATAAGATTAGCGTGTTTTAATGGAATGATCTCTAAAGTCTCTTATAGTGTTTTATATACTCAGCCTTGTTCTAAGTACAGATAGGAATGCACAGTCCAAGCATCTAATAAAGCAGAACAGTGACCAGGAGCAGGCAAAAGCAAGAAGCAAAGGGAAAAGGGATGGCGGCTCCTGTTTAGTCCTTTGAAACAGACACTTAGGCAAAGAAACTGTTTTGCTGCTGTGTGAGAACTACAGCACTGAGTTTGTCTCTACATGTGGCCTCTGTATAATAATGAATGCTCACATCATTAATCCGTTTGGGCTATTGCATAATTTTTTTATTTTTGATGAGTTGCTTTTAAATTTTTAAAACCACTCCTTTTCAACCAAGTACTTAATGGGTCAAGTTACTGTTACTGGACTGCAGGAAGTCAGGGAGATGGTACCCTGTGTAAGGAAGAGCGGAGTTTCACACAAACTCTTCCAAGTAAACTATATTTAAGATGTTTATGTTATTACAGTCTCTACTGAAAGCATTTCTAAAGCTCTTAGTAAACTTGTCCCTAGGCTGCTTGTGTCTGTATTTATTCAGCCTTCAAATAATTCATTTGCTCATTTCAGGCATGTGTTTGTTTTATTTTTTTCAACATGATTTAATTTAACTGAGACTTCAAGTTTGTATCAGGATGTCCAAATAAGTTCATTAATTCTGGGAGATTTTCTCCTAATAAGTAGAAATTCATCAACATAAATAATGACATATTAAAGTTATTAAATTGAAAATATCTTTATGCTCACTCTGGAGCTTAAATATGTCAGTCAATAATAATCAAATGCCACCCAAACACTCATAATTTTCTGAGAAGACAAAATTAGTTGGTTTCAATATGTCTGAAAGATAAATCAGACTATCAATGTTTTATCATTCATATGAGAAATTTATATAACTCACATTAAACAAATCAGATCAACTGGAAAATTGGAGTAATTAAACGTTATAGGGGAAAGAATTTTATAAGAAGAGTAACAAAGACACTCATGCTGCTAGTTCAGTTCAGTCGCTCAGTCGTGTCCAACTCTTTGCGACCCCATGAATCGCAGCACGTCAGGCC
>NW_011494931.1:36274-36971 GCF_000754665.1 Bison bison bison
CTCCAACACCACAGTTCAAAAGCATCAATTGTTCGGCGCTCAGCTTTCTTCACAGTCCAACTCTAAGAGCAGTGAGAAAATGCAGACAGGTGAGGGCAGAAGGTGTAACGAAGGCACAGGTTTCCTGTTCTTAGAAGTAAACAGGGAGCGCCCAAGGCAATTAGATTCATAACAAGTAGCTGGCGAAGCTAGAATATGCCAGCACACTGGAGAAGAGCACAGATACTATAAATGTTGACTTTACTCCCTTTAATTTAAATTTAAAATATTTTGGAGTAAAAAAGAAAAATGCTTTTAAACATAGTTGCATTTGTGATGATGATCAGGAGCCTTCTCTGCCATGTTCTCTACCCTTTCTCTAATACCTGTTTTTATTTTTTAATATTTGTTTTTCGTTTTGGCTATTTCCCTGTCTACATATACTCTCTTAATACTCATTGTTTAAATTTTTATCTTAGGAGATTGCATATTGTATTCTTCTCTAATGGCTCATTTAACCCACTCTCATCTTTAGCTTCTTTCCTCCCAAATTACATCATCGTTTCTCTACTATTTTAGCCACTGGACTTTAACATTCATCTCTTGTTACATCAAGAGTCCATACTTAACAAGGACATGTATATTGCACGTCTGTCCTTCACTTCATTTCTTTCCCTTTTACTTTCTGCACTCTGTCAAACATACCTTTTCTTTTACA
>NW_011494931.1:37587-38260 GCF_000754665.1 Bison bison bison
ATTCTGGGAGCATATTCTCAATCTTAAGAAACTTATGATTCATCAGACACCCTTTTCTAGGCCCCAGTGAACTCCCTACTCTGTTACCTGGGTCTTTGATGGGACATACTCTTATTAGGCTCTCTGAAGTTTCTCACTCATAATTATGACTCCGACTATGGTGATACTAGACACAAATGTCATTATTTCTAATCTTAGTTGTGTTCTCTAAGAAATAAAATATAAACCTCCTTTCCTCTCTGTCTTACCCTTAATTTCTCATGAAAATATAGTTTCTTCTTCCCTTAGAATATCATTATGCAATATAGGCATCAACTATAAACTTTTCTATTTGCCAACACATCGTGAGGGTTGCCTTTCATGCTGTTAATGCCTGGGATTTGAATAGAATTTATTTTGTGAACTTGTTCCACGTCTGATTTCTATACCCTTTCCTCTTGAATCTGGGTAAATAAAAATAGTACAAGATCATGCATTAAATGAGCCATTTCAAAATATCTCAAGTAACAAATAGAAAAAGGGAGGAGGTTACTTGTGTAGGAGTCTGCCTATGCAGATAATTACAAATTTAAAAAATCTACAGTAAGCACTATTCCTTTGAGCTGCAAATTAACTCATTCTTATTTGGCAGAAAGAAAGTGAAAGTGAAAGTCACTCTGTCGACCCCATGGAC
>NW_011494931.1:38404-39039 GCF_000754665.1 Bison bison bison
CCTCACTTCACAGCCTGTGAAAGCATACACAGATTATCTTTTTGGAAGTGACTGGTTGTAGGGGGACAAGTCTTTCATACTTAGAAGTGACTAAAAGAAATAAGACCTGCAACATACTTTGCTGTCCATTCTGCTTCATTGGAGCATTCATTATGTGTCTCTCTATATCTGGATTTACTAAGCAAAGAGGGCATTCTAGAAGACAGTATGTTAGCAATTGAGAAACCACCAACTTCAATTAATTAATTGTTGCTATAGTCTCCTTTTAACATGTGTCAAGGATTTTCCTAGAGCAAACTTTTGTTTGTGGTTAATATTTAGAAAAAACAGCATAATTGTGTATTTTTACTATACCCTGAGGCTGAACATTAAATTATCCTAGAGATGTTAAGATTTGGATATGGTTTGTCTTTAAGATTACCCTAGTACATTTGTTAATGAATCTTTTACATGAATTGATACAACTTTAAAAACATTATTAATTTTTACTCTGATTCTAAATGCAGTATAATAATCTACATAGTGTTTTTAAGCACTCAAAGCAACTGTGAGAAGAAAGATTTTTACAATCTGGGAAGAAAAATGTAAATTTTTAGTATTTAATTGGTATTAGGGGAAAAAGGCATTTTAAATGT
>NW_011494931.1:39139-39719 GCF_000754665.1 Bison bison bison
GACTATAGTCCACGGAATTCTCCAGGCCAGAATACTGGAGTGGGGAATCTTCCTGCCCAGGAATCGGACCAGGGACCCGCCTGCACTTCAGGCAGATTCTTTAGCAACTGAGCTATCAGGGAAGCCCTAATTGGCAGAATGCCACCAAAATACCACCTTGGTGTCAACAAGTCACTTAATTTAAGCTCTACACTGCACTTTGCTCCTTGAAATATATAGCATCCCTTCTGTCACAGAAACTCTTGAGACTTTTCCTGCAGTAATGTTCTTTTGTGCTAAATGGAAACTTCCCAGATGACGGGCTCATCCAGCCTCCTACTTGCTGCAAAACTCCTGGCACACTTAGCCCTACCAGTTTCTCCTGCCTGGTAATTAACCAAATCCTTCATCTTGAACTGAGGGTCTATATTGTCACTGGGTACAAGAAATAGGTAAATGAAATAGGTTTTTCTCAATATTTAAACTATCTCATGGTGCCCAAAGCAAGATTGTGAAATAAGGGACAGGCTTCTGATTTTAGAGCTTGATCTTACAATTTGGAGCTAGAAGGCTCTGTTTCTTTGAAGAACTATTGTATTTT
>NW_011494931.1:39855-42524 GCF_000754665.1 Bison bison bison
TTGCCTGGAGAATCCCATGGACAGAGGAGCCTGGCGGGCTACAGTTCATGGGATCACAGAGTCAGACATGACTGAGCGACTAAGCACAGCACATTATGGTAAGTAGTGTTTTTTAAAATTGTGTGTAATTTCAAGGCAAAATCAAGATCTGTTCTTATTGTCAGTTTTCTGTGCTGTTCCACCAATCTGCTGAACAGAATGCATTTCAACAGAGCAGAATGGTACTATTAGGAATTATTAGGACTTCTGTGTGTCATACTGTCTCTTGCTGCAGCAGAAGAGTGCTTCAACATCTTAGAGAAATGATTGCCTAAAACCCTAAACCTCTCATACACCAAATCTCAGTTTTACTGTAATACTGAATTCAATTTTGATTAACACCCCTTTCTGTCATTCAGCATTCAACACCTTGGACCTGGGAAATGCTGGGTCACAGAGAAGGAAATGGCGATGGCCTGTTGTCATTCTTGGGTGTTCATAACACTAATCTGTTAAACAGGATGCATTTTACCAGAGTAGAATGATAGGAGTTTTAGGAATTATCAGGACTTCTATACTTCTAAGGAGAAGGCAATGGCACCCCGCTCCAGTACTCTTGCCTGGAGGATCCCATGGATGGAGGAGCCTGGTAGGCTGCAGTCCATGGGGTCGCTAGGAGTCGGACACGACTGAGCGACTTCACTTTCACTTTTCACTTTCATGCATTGGAGAAGGAAATGGCAACCCACTCCAGTGTTCTTGCCTGGAGAATCCCAGGGATGGGGGAGCCTGGCGGGCTGCTGTCTATGGGGTCGCACAGAGTCGGACACGACTGAAACGACTTAGCAGCAGTAGCAGCAGCAGCAGCAGCATCTGGATAAAGTGAGGCTATTGATGGCAATATTATTAAGGATAGGCATTTGGAATTGGGAATACTCTGTTACAAGATATGAGCGTGACTTGTGAAGAAGTATGGTGTTATTAGAAAGTCAGATTAGTTGTAAATACATATTGCAAACACTAGGAGAATCACTAAGTTTTCTTCTAAACTATTGTTGATATTCCACGAGAAGAAGTAAAATGTACTCATAAAGCACTTGATTAAAACCAGAAAAGGCAGGGATAGAGAAGAAGAAAAGAAAAGAGCAGGGAATAAAAATGGTTACTACCGTAGTAGATATTAATATATCTATATCAGTAGTCACTTTAGAGGCAAATGATCTAAAAGTGTCAATTAACATATTTTCAGAGTGAATGAAACTATATGTTGTCTATGAGAGACCCATTTTAGATGTAAATATTCTGTAGTTTGTACGTAAAGAGATGGAGGAAGATGAGTAGTTGTATTATTTTTAGACAAAATAGATTTTGTAACAAGGGAAATTATCAGGAATAAGAGGGAGCATTACATAATGAGAAAAAGGAGAAAGCTCTCCCAGAAAACATAACAAAATTCTTAATGCATTTATATCTCACAACAGTTTGTCAAACTACCTAAGGCAAAACAAGTAAAACTTCAAGAAGAAATAGACAAATCCTCTATTACAGTTGGCAGTTTCAGTGCCCTCCTTTCATTCATTGATAGATGAAGCAGGCAAAAAATCAGTAATGGCATAGTTGACCAGAAAAACATCATCAGTCAATTTGATCTAATTGACACTTAGAGAGTACTCCATCCAACAACAGCAGAATACATATTCTCAAACTCACATAAAACATTCACCAACATAGATCACATTCTGGGTGATGAAAAACACCTAAACAAATTGGAAAGAATAGAAGTCATGTAAAGGATGTAGTTGAACCACAATAAGATTCAATTTAAAATCAATAAGAAATAGAAATTCCACAAATATTTGGAGATTAATCAACACATTTCTAAATAACATATGGATCAAAGAAGAAGTTTTAAGATAAATTTTAAAATATTTTGAACTAAACAAAGAAGGGAAATAAAACTTATCAATCTGTGTAAGGTTGCAGCAAAAACAGTGCTTGAAGGAAAATTTATAGCATTAAATTTAGAAAAGAAGAAAGATTTAAAAATGATTCAGCTCACATGTTAGGAAAGTAGAGAAAGAAAAGCAATATGAGCCTAAAGCAAATGAAAGAAAAGAAATAGATTCAATAAAAATTAGAGGAAAAATCAGTGAAATTAAAATTGGGGAAATAATAGAAAAAATCAAGGAAATTAAATCTGGATCTTTGAAAAGAGAGTAAAGTTTAGCCAGGGTAGTGAAGGTTAAAAAAGGGAAGACACAAACTACTAATACCAGAAATGCAAGAGATGTATGACTGTTGATAATGATGGGCATTAAATCTAAAACTTTCTAAAATAACTATCTATTTAAAATAAACATTTTAAAATGAATTATTATTAAGGGTTTACTAAAGGATATGGATTCTCTGCAGATTATAGAGTGTATAAAAAGGCTGAGCTCACAAAAGGTCTTGTTGCGTTTAGGGATCAGTAGGCTTCCAGAGATCCCTGGGAAGCCTACCCTTCTTTCCCCTTCACCCTTCCCTCTTCCCACTGGTAACCACTAGCATGTTCTCTATGAGTCTGTTTCTTTTTTGTTTGTTTGTTATATTCACTAGTTAGTTTTCTTGATACCATAAGTTATATCATATAAGTGATATCATATAGTATTTGTCTGACATTTCACTAAGCATGATACCCTCCAAGTCCA
>NW_011494931.1:42942-45678 GCF_000754665.1 Bison bison bison
ATATCTTGGCATTGTAAATAGTGCTGCTATGAACATTGGGGTGCATCCATCTTTTTGAATTAATGTTTTCCTTTTTGATGGGTATGATTATATGCAATTTCAAATGTTATGTGTCCAAAATCTCTGCCTCTGAGTCACTGAGCTGTTTGTGTAGCTCCTGACAAAGAGAAATCCCTCAGTTGTCTATTTCTAGGAATCGCTAGCTCTGTATTTTCAGAAAATTCAGATGGGTCAGAAAGGAGTGAGAGTAAGGAATGTCAAGAGGTTCAGGCAGGAGGAACAAAAGGTCCAATGAACTGCCACCACATC
Source organism: Bison bison bison (assembly GCF_000754665.1). Taxonomy (NCBI): domain Eukaryota; kingdom Metazoa; phylum Chordata; class Mammalia; order Artiodactyla; family Bovidae; genus Bison; species Bison bison. The sequence goes on from NW_011494931.1 coordinate 43,252, forward strand.
TGCCCTCTTGGTAGCAAGGGATTACAGAAGGGAAGAGGTAGGAAATGGCAGTGCTCAGATATTGGGAAAGGATAGCCCAAGTGTTCACAGTTTGATAGCACCTGGACTCTACTGTTCGTTCAGGTCATCATCTGTTTTAAATTGATGTATAGTTGATTTACATTGTTGTGCCAGTCTCTGCTGTACAGTAAAATGACTCAGTTCCACACGTGTATACATTCTTTTTAAAATATTGTGTTCCATTGTAGTTTATCACAGGAGACTGGATGCAGTCCCCTGTGCTATACAGTAGGACCTTGTTGTTTATCCATTCTGTGTATAATAGCTTGCATCTACTAACCCCAAACTCCCGATCCAAACCTCCCCAGACCCCTCATTGCAACCACAAGTCTGTTCTCTGTGTGAGTCTGTTTCTGTTCTGTAAACACGTTCATTTGTGCCATATATTTGATTCCACATATAAGTGATATCATATGACATTTGTGTTTCTAACTTACTTCACTGTTGGTGGGAATGTAAGTTGATGCAGCCAGTATGGAAAACAAAATGGAGGTTCCTCAGAAAACTGAGACTAGAATTACCGCATGATCCAGCAATTCCACTCCTGGGCATATACCTGGACAAAACTATAATTCAAAAAGATACATGCACCCCTATGTTCATAGAGCTGTTTACAATAACCAAAACAAGGAAACAAGCTAAATGTCCATCGACAGATGAATACAGATATGCTACATATATACAATGGAATACTATTCAGCCATAAAAAAGAACGAAAAAAATGCCATTTGCAGCAACATGGACGGACCTAGAGATTATCATACTAAGTGAAGTAAGTCAGACAGAGAGTGTCTAATCTTTAAAAAATGGCTGCCAAATGTGTCTAAGTACTCACTCATTTCTGTTCAGCATAGACAATGTCCTTAACAGACAGCTGCAGGACCCTGATTACACTCTGTTTTGCTTATTAGATGCTGTGACTTATTCCGATGAAGAGAGAACAGGTCTCACTGGTAACAAAACAATCATGCTTTCAGCCCCAGTGAGCATCACCTCTGATCTAGGCTGAATTGTATATATAAAATTCGTATGTTGAAGCCCTAACCACCAATGTGACTGTATTTAGAGATAAGGCTTTTAGAAGGTCATTAAGTTTAAATAAAGTCAAAAGGGTGAGATTCTAATTGGATCGGATTAGTGGCCTTATAAGGAAAGAGAGCTCTCTTTGCATGCGCACACACTGAGGAAAGGCTATGTGAGACCACAGTGAGAAGGTAGCCATCTACAGCCAGGAAGAGCAGTCTCACCAAGAAACCAAGCCTTGCTTCTAAAATTATGAGAAAATAGATTTCTATTTTTTAAACCACCAATACTGGTATTTGTTATGACAACCCAAGCTGACTAAGGCATCCTCCATTCTTCTTTCTTTAGCCATGGAGGATCAGTGGGAACAATAAGGAAAGTATTGCCTGCGTATAAAACACAGATAAAGAAATTCCCTGTGTGGAAGTATGGCATTTACAGTTGTTTAAAGGGCAATTTGGCTTGTCTCTTTTGTGTTTTAATAGCAGAAAGACATTTCACATAATAATTCAACTCCATGGTTCACTCTAATCTCTGTCTCTGAGTGGGGCTTTGCATTTTTTGCTTGTGATTTACATCGCCTGACACCTAATGTAATGACTCCCATTGCAAGGGCCATTGCTGCATCTGTGCAGCTCCAATCTGTCACTGGCAACGTTCTGAGAGCTGGGGTACCCTCCATTCAATCATGAAACTAGACTGAGTATAATTAATTACATCCTTTACCCCCAGCCCCACCAACTGCAACACATCACTTCTCTTAAAAACTCAGTCAAAGCAATATTTTTTCCCATACCCTCCATCCCCATCTTTTCAGTAAATGCAGACATGGTTGTGCAATCAATCTGGAAACTTTAGGCTGTTTTTTTTTTAATTTCAAATATTCATGAGCATATCTCTGCTGCAGATTTTAAATGTATTCTTTTAAGAAATGTATTCTTTTAGAATGAGCTCTCTAACTGGCTACTATACTTCAGGAAGATCTTTGAAACTGGAGTTTCAGCCACCTGTATGTAAGCAGCAGCCATCTCTGTGACTGTCTTCTAGGACTGTAACAGATGCTTTAGCTGATAAATAAACACCCATAATTTTATTGTCAAGTTTGCAGTTCGGTGACAGTACCTAAGCACCAGTTATTCTGTGGGCTACGTTAAATGGAGTAATAGAATGCAGGACTAGGATTTCAAGGGTGAGATTTGATATGATTGTTTAGGTTGTATCATTAGGCATTACACCAAATAATTTATCCAAGTGGATGGTCTTCAATTTTCAAGTCACTCAGATTTTGAGTGACTGATAAATTAAGAGAATGAGGTTCATTATGGGCGGTGAGAGGGAAAAAAA
>NW_011494931.1:45778-46435 GCF_000754665.1 Bison bison bison
AAAAGAACAGACTCTCAAAACCAGCTAAGCCCATGATGCATTCCAGTGAATTGTTAGGATGCTATTATGTTAAGAAGTTCTCTGCTTTCCTATAAAGGTCTCTGAGAGTATTTTCTGTTGGCCATTAAGACAGAGCAACACAAACCAGACAGCAGTTGTGACTTGAATGCTCAGTGCTGTAAAACTATTATGTGAATCGTGTTCAGTTTACATATGGAAGATGATGGTGCCTCAGTGCTGTTTGCATCATTACAACTCAGGAGGGAAAAATGTAAAGTGAGTGGAAAAGAGGAAGGTAGAAAAAATTAATTGGAGCTTTGAGACCAAGGACATGCCCACCCGGTCAGCTTCATCTAAAGTTAAAGAAGTAAATGCTGTCTAGAGGACTCAGTCGCTTCTTTTGAATCTCTGGAAGGCTGTTAATCTCTTGCCCACATATAGGAAGCATAGCCCCTGGAACAGACTCCGGGCACTAGAAAATAGAAATCAAAATAAGGCAGAAGTTGTTGGAGTTTATCTAGGACAGTTTAGTTGCTGCTGCTAAGTCACTTCAGTCGTGTCTGACTCTGTGCGACCCCATAGACGGCAGCCCACCAGGCTCCCCCGTCCCTGGGATTCTCCAGGCAAGAACACTGGAGTGGGTTGCCATTTCTTTCT
>NW_011494931.1:46798-47622 GCF_000754665.1 Bison bison bison
CTCTTAGCGACCCCATGGACTGTAGTGCACCAGGCTCCTCCGTCCATGGGATTTTCCAGGCAAGAGTACTGGAGTGGGGTGCCATTACCGAAATAATATCCTCATTACTCCAACTCTCTCCTTCAACCTAACACGATTCCTTGTACTTTAGATCTTTGTATTGCTCCTCATCCCCAGAATGTGTCCCCTTTCCTTTCATGTAATGAGTAGACTGGAAGGGGAGAGACTGTACTTAGGAAATGAGACCCTGCACTTAGGTAAGTACTTAGGTAGGAAATTTAAGTTCTAGTCTGGGCTCAGACACTTAAAACCTCTCTGACCTGAATGTCCTTACCTGACATACTTCATTGTGAGGGTAAGGATCTTTTATCTCATCAGTGCCAACAGTTCTTAAGTCTGAGCATTTACCAGCCTCAGAGAGGTTCCTGCTCTGTGGCCCATTGGCATGTAGAGGGATGTGGGATTTACTTACATCTAGGAAATAACATTGACCTGGCCCCTGAATTTTCACATTAAAAAATTAATCCTACTTACTGTGCTTGTCTTAAGTATGAATCTGTTTTCTATCAGTAGTAGAAAATATTAACACTGTATTTTTTCTCTAGTCATATTTTTGTTAAGACATGAGTTTATACTGTATTCAGGGTTCATATCCTCCTTTCTTAATATATCCATCTCATGGGCTTCTTAACAGTGACCATATATCTTGAACCAAGTAATGTACACATAGTATATTAGTGGAGTCACTTTAAATGAAAGTGTCAGAAAGAAAAGCAATTCAAAGTAGCTTCTAAGCAAGAGAGGGAATGAATGACATATTACTG
>NW_011494931.1:47776-48666 GCF_000754665.1 Bison bison bison
GATGGGCAGGCAGTGCTCTGATTGCCGGCTAGCAGACAAAAAAATCAACAGCCTTTCACTACACTATTCCTAGTCTACTCAGCACTCACACGCCCTCGGTGAGATGAAATATAATCAAGCTGATGTTTCCAGTGATACCTGTGGAGGGACTTCTTTCTGCAGTTGTGAAATTCATTTTGTGAAGTCTTTAACAGGAATAAAAATCAAATTTTACTTTTTTCCACCTTTTTGGTAGTCACAGACACATTCACTCCCTTTTCTACATTTCAAAGTCAGGTAATTCTTGGGGCTTCCCTGGTGGTCCAGTGGCTAGGAATCCACCTTGCAATGCAAAAGTTAAATCATTCTGAAGCCTTGTAAATATTCAGACCCACTGTGTTCATTCAGTTGGTCATACATATGGCATCAGGTGCCATTTGCAATCTGAATATTATTTCATTCCCACCCAGGGGTGCTGTCTTAGCTCCTTAAATGGATAACCAGTTGTCTACTTCAGTGTCTCTTGGACTCAGACCCCACTGTCATAAATCATATTTTCATTCTCCATCTCTGGGACCACATCTTGGGTTCACTAAGTTCCACATCCTAGTGGCTCTTAGCACCAGACTCTCCATCCAGAGGGGCTGTTAACTGCTCTTGCTTTGTTGTTTTCCCAGGGCCTGCTTCTTGATGTGGAGCTCTCATTTCTACAATTTCTTCTCTCTATATTTAACTGCTCCTTTGTTGACAGCCAAAATCCCATCTATTCCATACTAGAAGGGAATGTGAATGTGGAATAGAAACTTAAACTATCAGGAAACTGTTCATTTTAAGTAATTCTACTGGCTTAAATAAGTAGGAGTTTAATTATTTTCATTATTTTTCACATAAGAGCTATGTCTTGCGTTGTC
>NW_011494931.1:49341-49979 GCF_000754665.1 Bison bison bison
GGACTGGTTGGATCTCCTTGCAGTCCAAGGGACTCTCAAGAGTCTTCTCCAACTCCACAGTTCAAAAGCAACAATTCTTCAGCACTCAGCTTTCTTTATGGTCCAACTCTGTGGAAAAACCATAGCTTGACTAAATGGACCTTTGTCAGGAAAGTAATGTCTCTGCTTTTTAATACGCTGTCTAGGTTTGTGGGCTTCCCTGGTGTCTTAGTGGGTAAAGAATCTGCCTGCAATGCAGGAGACCCCTGTTCAATTTCTGGGTCAGGAAGATCCCCTGGAGAAGAGATAGGCCACCCTCTCTGGTGGTCTCGAGTTTCCCAGGTGGCTCAGATGGTAAAGAATCTGCCGGCAATGCAGGACACCTGGGTTCGATCCCTGGGTTTGGAAGATCCCCTGGAGGGAGGGCATGGCAACCCACTCCAGTATTCTTGGCTGGAGAATCCTGAGAGCAGAGCCTGGCAGGCTACAGTCCGTGGTATTGCAAAGAGTCAGACACGACTGAGCAATTAAGCACAGCAGCAGGTTTGTCATAGCTTTTCTTCCAAGGACCAAGTGTCTTTAATTTCATGGCTGCAGTCACCATCTGCAGCATTTTGGAGCCCAAGAAAAGCTATGACAAACCTGCTGCTGTGCTTAAT
>NW_011494931.1:50079-50881 GCF_000754665.1 Bison bison bison
GCGTTGTCAAAATTTCTATTTAAGGCTTTTCAACATGAATATGGAATCAACGATTAAAACTATCATTTAGGAAGTTTTGACTGCATGTAACAAAATGTTTTAATGTATGTCATGCAAACTACAGGCTCACATCACAGAAACTGTGTTGGTAGTAAATTTACTCCTTGTGTAACAGCTCCAGCTCATCAAGGATCAGTGCTCTTATGAGCTTTCATATTACTCTGCCATCCTGAACTTGTTAACTTTTTAAGTCAATTAATCTAGCATGACTTCTCCTTTCCCAACCTTTGGACTTAAACCTCATGGTATTCCATGTCCAGTGGTCCTGAGCTTTTAACTGCAAGGAACAAAACAGAACTTCAGTAGCCTAAATAAATATGATGGTTGTTGCAGTGGTTCAGTGGCATCTTCAAGGAACCATGTTTTTAAGAAAGATTTTCAGTCTTCAATTCTGGTTGTCTTTTATCTGCTGGTGGTTGTCTCTTGGAATTAATAAGGCTCCTTTATTGCAGTATTCATCTTCATCTTGTTGTTTCATGAGATAAGAAGGCTTCCTTATTCTATTTATGTTCAGTTGGTAAAAAGGGAAAGTGTGAATGTTGAATGGCAAAATGGGTCTTTGCAGGTATCTTTTTTTATCAGCTACACAAACTCAGTAGACTCCTGCTTTGTTGTTCAGTCGCTCGGTCGTCTCCGACTCTTTGTGACCCCATGGACTGCAGCACACCAGGCCTCCCTGTCCATCACCAACTCCTGGAGTTTACTCAAACTCATGTCCATTGAGTCAGTGATGCAATCCAGC
>NW_011494931.1:51649-54409 GCF_000754665.1 Bison bison bison
GACTGGAATAAAAACTGACCTTTTCCAGTTCTGTGGCTACTGCTGAGTTTTCCAAATTTGCTGGCATGTTGAGTGAAGCACTTTAACAGCATCATCTTTTAGGATTTGAAATAACTCAGCTGTAATTTCATCACTTTCACTAGCTTTGTTCGTAGTGATGCTTCCTAAGGCCGACTTGACTTCACACTCCAAGATGTCTGGGCTCTAGTGTCTTGATAACTGTGTCAGATGTCCTCAACAGTCTGGAAGGGTGATTGGAAAGCCATATGGAAGTAAATATAATGGTAGAATTTCCAGAACTGACAAGGAATTAAGCTATGCCTACAGTCACTTTATCTATGCTGTCCCGTATGGTTCAGTTCAGTCACTCAGTCATGTCCGACTCTTTGCGACCCTGTGAATTGCCGCACGCCAGGCCTCCCTGTCCATCATGAACTCCCGGAGCTTGCTCAAACTCATGTCCATCGAGTCAGCGGTACAATCCAACCATCTCATCCTCTGTTCTCATCCCCTTCTCCTCCTGCCTTCAATCTTTCCCAGGATCAGGGTCTTTCCCAATGAGTCAGTTCTTCACATCAGGTGGTCAAAATATTGGAGCTTCAGCATCAGTCCTTCCAATGAATATTCAGGACTGATTTCCTTTAGGATTGACTGGTTTAATCTCCTTGCAGTCCAAGGGACTCTCCAGTCTTCTCCAACACCACAGTTCAAGAGCATCAGTTCTTTGGTGCTCAGCTTTGTTTATGGAAAAAAGAAAGCTTTCTTCATATATTAAAAAAATAAGGTTTCACCTATCCAAAAGACGTAAATGGAAATCCTTACTGTGTCTTGGGAAAATGACACACAGGTAATAATCCATGGAGAATCTGACTTGGGTAAAGATTGATGCTTGATTCTGATTGGGTAACGATCATGATAAACTAGATTAGAATGGTGGGCATGGCACAACAGGGATTTGGAGGCAAGAGGTTGAAAAAGTTGTGGGATATAAACTGTTAGTCAAGGCTTTGTTTTGAAGAGTTGCTGGAATGAACTGAAAAGCTGTTTGCAGTTGTATCTTTCTGGGCCAAGTCATTTTGGGTAGGAAGGTCATATTGATGAAAATAGTGGAATAGAAGACTCATGTGAATATAGACAGGAAGCTATATAGGGTATATGACTTTGGTTCTCAGCACTTATCTACTGGGGGAGTACATGTGCCCTGCCTCCCATCACGTGTTTTTTAAAGTTAACAGAGATAAGAAGCAATAATTGAGGAAAGAGGGATAGCACTGAGTTGGGAGACTGGTGGACAGATTCATGAGAGAGGTATACATTTGAGCTATGTATGCCTTGATCATTGGTTATAAATTTAGAACATTTGAGTGGCAACCTAGTGTTTCAATTATGTAAAATTTAGAAATAAAATTAAATTAAAAAAAAATAAAGGCTAAAGGTTACTACTACTTTCGAGAAGGGCACGGCAACCCATTCCAGTATTCTTGCCTGGAAAATTCCATGAACGGAAGAGCCTGGTAGGCTACAGTCCAGGGGGTCGCAAAGAGTCGGACATGACTGAGTGAAAGGGGCTTCCCTGATAGCTCAGTTAGTAAAAAATCCGCCTGCAATGCAGGAGACCCCGGTTTAATATCTGGGTCAGGAAGATCAGCTGGAGAAGGGATTCATGAGAGAGGTAACATTTGAGCTATGTATGCCTTGATCATTGGTTATAAGTTTAAAATATTTGAGTGGTAACCTAGTGTTTCATGCTAAAGGCTACTACTACTTGGTTAGTCATGTCTTCCTTTCTTCTTTAAGAGTTCATTCAGGGCTAGTAAAGTCATAGTCCTATGGGTGGAAAATGAAAGCAAGTTCAGCACCCCCTCCTTTCTAAATTGGAGTACAGTTGATTTATAATGTGTTAGTTTCAGGTGTTTAGCACACTGATTCAGTATTACATTTTGAAGGATTGTAGGCCCTCTGAAGCAAGGTGGTATGTTTTCTTGACTGCTTTTTTATAAATGAGCTCATCTTTTGGAGCAGAGCTTCTTAGCTCTGCCTTTTTCACTTGAGGAGTGCTTCCATTAGCACCACATAAACATCACTAAAATATCAGCAGAGAAAGAAGGAATGAGGTGCTTTGTTGGACTCTAGGGATGCTGTGCAAGGATGCAAGTCCAGAGCAGCTGCTCATTTTCTCATTTCAGCTTTGTGAGTTCCTTTTCGTTCCAAGATGACTAAGCTGAGAGGAGCTCTGTTTTTTCAAACAATGAGTTAGTCACTGGAAGCAGGAGCACTTACTTTGATTTTTTTGAAGTGTTTTCTCTCTCATACACGTGTACACACAGGCATTTTTGTTAATGGCAGCAAAGAGGGAAAAACTGGTATGCAGAATGAGGGACTGCTTAAGTAGGGAGATGAATGAGAATTGCTGTTTTAGAAGGATTGGAGGTATGACTTAGGTTTTGGGACTCCATTCCTAAGACTATTTACAGACAAGTTAAAATAAAGCAATGAACAAGTTAAGGCAACTTTGCATTTCTCCTGTTCAGGTAACTAACTGACCTTTCAGATAAGACAGATGGGTGTTTTAAAGGTATGAGGAGAGATTTTAATTCCAGCACTTGTGGCATCTAATACATTTTTGAGTGTTTCCCCCAAAAGTGGCTTTGTAAAGTTCCCTCATAGCTCTTCCTAGGCCTAACAGTGTCACATTTATCCATAACCAAGCTGCAGATGTGTTGGAATTGCTGCCCTCCTTCTCCTTACTTTAGAAAAGGA
>NW_011494931.1:54509-56029 GCF_000754665.1 Bison bison bison
CTGGAGGAGGAAACGGCAACCCACTCCAGTATTCTTGCCTGGAGAATCCCATGGACAGAGGAGCCTGGCAGGCTACAGTCCTTGGGGTCACAGAGTCAGACACGACTGAGTGTCTAACAATTTCACTTTCTTACCTTAGAAAGGAAAATGCTGTAGCTCCCTCTTGTGTTATGTGAGACCAAAAACATCCTGCTTGATCCACGTCAGCAGAATCCACTCCACTAATTATCCTAAAAGTATTTCCTCAAAGCTTTTTGGGGATGGGACTTTGCTATTTGCTGTACACAGGAAAGAACCAGGGCACCCAGCTAATCTGTGATTTCTCATCTCACTTCCTACTTTTCTGCAGTGTTCCCAAGGGCCTCTTACCTGGAGGATCACCTTTTTCAGGCAGTTTGGGATGATTTTCCTCATGAGGTTGTAGTCCACTTATCTGCCACGTAGTCCATCAAATCTTGTACAGTTTCATGTCCAAATAGAGCAAGTGGAGCTTGCTTTCACTGTGGCCCCCTCTTGCCCTATGATCGGGGTCACTTCATTCTGTATCCTGACTTTTCAGCTTGAGCAGTCACTGGTTTCTTTGCCCTTCCATCTCCAGAGTAAACATGTCAAGTATTCCCAAGTCTCTCACATTCTAGCACATGAGTTTGGAATTAAACATTTTAGCTGCTTAATAAGTGTGCAACCAGAGTGTGAGATGCAGCCACACATCTCTTTTGGAAGTGATTCCCCAATCTTAGTTCCTATGCCACACTTGACTTCCATGTGGGAGTAGGGGAAATGCCACAGTGCTCCTTATTAATGACTTTCCTCACTTCAATTTATATTTGATAACTAATTGATATTCTACATAAGTGTAGCAATTCTTATATAATGTGTTTTTTTTTTATTTACTAATTTTGCATCTTTGCCAATACTGCAAGAAGAGGGAAACTCTCATTTTATAGGTCATTTAAAAGTTATTTAAGTTAAATATACTGATTGTTTCAAAGATTAACAGTTTTGCAATTATATCTTGAGGACAAAACCATAATAGAATTGCTTCATTTAAGTGTGTGTGCCTTTGAAATTCTATAGACGGTAGTTTTCACTTGTTCAGTCTCCCGTCTCATTTAACCTGGTCTCTTCATGTGATAGCTTGATGTTTCAGTAACAGTTCCAGCCCATTTAATTTTACCCCCTTCCTGTCCTGCTGGCCCTCATCTTAAAACTTTGGATACTGTTTTCTTAAGGAAAGTTAGAGTTCTTTGATCCCAATCCTTAAAGGACTCCTACTTGTCCAGCTTTATGATTTCCCTTGGGAAAGACAGTTTCACTCCACGCTGACTGAAAATAAATTGGAGTACAGTTGACGAGTACAGAATGATGAGTACACCCACTCGTCATTCTCTGGCACTCCTTAACTTTGTGGTCAGTTCATGAGAAGCAGCCATGCAAGGTAGCATGGCTAAATGACAGTCTTAAAAAAGTGAATGCTCTGAGTTTCTGAGGCATGAAAACTCAGCCCTAGCACTCATTCT
>NW_011494931.1:56488-57037 GCF_000754665.1 Bison bison bison
CTTTGTGCTGCTCAGCACGTTTACCAGTCCACTCACTCTCTTGGTTTACTTGTTTACAAAACGTTCGCACCTTCTTTCTCTTCTGTCTTGAAGTTTCTTCACTGATCTCCAGCCATGCTGATCTGCTTTCTGTTTATAACATGTTAAGCACACCCGAGGGCCTTGTTACTTATTCTTCCTCCTGCCTGGAGCACCCTGCATCTAAGTGTTTGCTTCCTCACTTCCTTCAAGGCCTTGCTATGTGATGTCATCCTTATCAGTCCAGCCTTCTCGGGCCACTCTAGGGAAGGCAGCAAGTACATCCCCATCAAGCCTGGGGCACACCCTGTCCTCTTAACTTTATGTTTTCTTTGACAGTTACCACCATCTGGTATTCTATATATTTTATGTTTGTATATTATTATCCCTCTACTAGAATGAAAGTTTTATGAAATCTTGGGGTTTTTTTTCATTCTTCTATAGCTAGTGCTTAATACAATGCTTGCTAGTGTGCCATACAAATTTGTTTCAGGAATGAATGAATAATGAATGCCTATTGGGTTTTGAAAA
>NW_011494931.1:57137-58679 GCF_000754665.1 Bison bison bison
CCCTCCAGGCTTCTCTGCCCATGAGGATTCTCCAGGCAAGAATATTGGAGTGGGGTGCCATGCCCTCCTCCAGGGGATCTTTCTGACCCAGAAATCGAACCTAAGTCTCCCACGTTCCAGGCAGATTCTTTACCTTGTGAGCCACCAAGGAAGCCCCAACACTAACTGAATTTTACTTGATACATTTTCCTTGAGCTGCCATTTTCCAGTATATTTGTCTTACAACTTGTCTGAGGTCGGGAGTGCTTTATTGCTTCATCTTCACATCTTGTACATAGTTGATGTCCATATTCGACTAGGTACCAACAAATATTCTGGTTTCAATGTAACAAGTGCACTTTCTCATGAAAGAGCACTTTCTTAATGAAATCATATTTAATTTCTGGAAAATAATCTGCATTCTGTTTTCCTAATCAACTATGTCTTATTAATAGCACTAACATAATCATTTTAAAAGAATGAAAAACAACAACAAAAAAGCTCTGCCAAACCTGTCTCTGAGAAAAGGTTCAAAGCTTGAGTAGTTCATGGGAACAATTTGCTAGTGGAGATTTCTTCTCATTTTGGTCCCGGCCTCCTATGGAGAGATTTATGTGCAGTGTATGTCAAGAGGCAAAATAATGGCATTTCTCTGCTATACAATGACTTGGACATTTGCTGAGTGCAGAAATGCACCTTTAAACCAGAGAAAGAAGCAGTTTGCCCTGATCCAATCATTTTGAAAAGCCATGTGCACTGAAGCTGGGGCCAAACATAATGACAGGATTTAATTGCTAATGCCCTAGAGGCAGTGTGCCTCTTGATGTGTTGACCTTTAACCCAGACTTGGGAAGTTGAAAAAAGAGAGGGGATGGTTTTCCCTTCCCCCTCCTGCATCTGATCCTGCCTGCCTCTAACCCTGTCCACATACTCTTAACTTTCATCTCTCCACCCCCATCCCCATTAGTTACTTCCAGCTTTGGGGCCAAGGGAGAAAGAGTGAAAGAACCGAAAGGAAGAAGGCAGTAGCATTTGAGAAGGAAGTCTACAGGCAGTTGACAGCTGCTCAGAAGCACGGGGCAGAAGTACAGCTACAGAAGTGGGAGCTGAACTCCTGGTCCCCTGATGCTTCTACCCCACCCCCAGCCCCGTCCCCAATATCTCATGAGATTTAGGCTATGTCTCCATGTTTCTGTTCTCCACTCCCATTTCACCCTTTCTAGTCCATATTTATAATCACTTCCTTCTGACACCTGACTTTTCCTTCTTCAGTTCAGTTGCTCAGTCGTGTCTGACTGTGACCCCATGGCACGCCAGGCCTCCCTGTCCATCACCAACTCCTGGAGTTTACTCAAACTCATGTCCATTGAGTCAGTGATGCCATCCAACCATCTCATCCTCTGTCGTCCCCTTCTCCCGCCTTCAGTGTTTCCCAGCATCAGGATCTTTTCATATGAGTCAGTTCTTCGCATTAGGTGGCCAAAATATTGGAGTTTCAGCTTCAGCATCAGTCCTTCCAATGAATATTCAGGACCGATTTCCTTTAGGATAGACTGGTTGGAT
>NW_011494931.1:58842-59127 GCF_000754665.1 Bison bison bison
TTCATAACCATGTTTTTTGTATGGTGACCATAGTTTCTAAGCCCAGATTAAAACATGTCACCTAATTGGTGGGGCAAAACCTTTTATTTTGCACTGTCTTGGGAAATTCAATGTGCTTATTAAGTATATTCTACCTAGAATCATAGTCTTATAGCATAGAGTCCTCAAAGGAAAAAGATGATCATTTTTCAGTTATCTGAATGGCCCCGATAGTGTATTTGGCTTATCCTAGGACACTAAGCTATGTTTAGTTTAAAATAAGTGTGAGTTGAAGTTGTTGGGTTT
>NW_011494931.1:59227-60618 GCF_000754665.1 Bison bison bison
CTTGTTTGCGCTTTGTGGAGATACCTAGGAATTACTGGAAATCTCTGCTAATATCCGGTCCCATCTTTTCTAACTTAGTGCGTTCAGTGCCTGGCATAGCACCTCATGGGTCCGGCATCATCTCTACCCAGTAAGGCTTGCTTGAGTAACCGGGCAGGATTTCTCCCCATATGCGAGGTTTGCCTTTGCTCTCTCACTTCAAATTCTTGAAATAATGACAGCATGAATGGTGGGGATAAGGGATACAGAGGGGAAATACTCTAAAAGCCTCACAAGTCCTCATTACATTATCTTACTATAGAATGGATAACCTGGGTTTCCAGGTTCTCAAGTTTGCAGGCATTCTTCCCAAGGACCAATTTCTATTTGCTCTGCAAAACTTTAGGTTAAGCCTCATCATTTTGCAGAGTTGTGGATAGGGCTTGAGAAATCTCAGTCCAGGTGATCTTCTCTTTTACAAAATACAGCTCCCACCTGTGGTATGTGTTAAGCTCAAGAAAATGGCAGTGAAAGGATATTTTCCCAGATTCTCCCACTGGAAGCAAGGCCCCTTTAACTGTGATGTTTACGCAGTGATGTTTGGAGTCTAAGATGTTTAGTGACAGTGAGTGCTCACATCCTTTTGTCCCTGAGAACACTGACCACAATACTTGGCATGAAGCAGACACTCAAGTGCTCATAATCAGCATAAGGCAGGTGCTTAGCAAATACTCAGTGATCAAGAAGATGAGTGTAAAGTAAATCAGTAGAATAACAACAAAGCAGACATTTCTACCTGGAGTATTTCTACCTTAGGATCAAGTTCTTGACACTGTAGGCCATGTCTCCAAATATGATAGGAGTAGTGCAACTTTATGAGTTTCTGGCTATACTTTGAGATCAGCAGCTAGCCCAGTGTGTTGCACTAGTAGGTGATTAATCAAACAGTGTACTGAGTTTGTGGACAAAAAGGAGAGAAAAGCACCTTGACTTTCATAAGTTTTAAATGTAGCTGTCATCCATATGTTTTGAATTTGGTGAGGGTCTGGCAAAGGAGGAAGAGTATCATCCGTTTACTTTAGGCTGTATAGAATAGTCACAAAGTTCTCTCCAGATGAGTTTTAAAGAATTGATACATTTTAGTTTAAAATCTTCCCCCAAACCTACCAATCAAAGGAAACCCTAAAAGCCTTTGAGTGATGAGGCAGAATCAAGAAAGGAGATTTAAGCTAAAGATGTGCTAGGAAGTGAGCAGTGACCATTAAACTGTGTATCAGCAACACAGTCCTTAATCTTCACTTCCGGTACTCGGTGGGCTCAAAGAAGTCTCCTTTAAGTTGAACTGGGAAGAAGGTATGACAAGTAGAGCCATCGTTTTGGAAACATGTCTCTACACTGTTTCTGAAAGCAGA
>NW_011494931.1:60961-63952 GCF_000754665.1 Bison bison bison
TTTCCTGGTGGTGCACGCATGGCTCAGCCAAGATGGATGCTAGCGAGAGGGATTCTGGGAAGTGGACGGTCAGGCGGTGTCTCCTTTCGACCTCTTCTGGTTGGTGGTGGCTTATTAGTTCCGTGTTCCTTACCAGGACCTCCTGTCATAAAACAACTCATGCAAACGGTTACTATGGTGCCTGGCCAGGGTGGGCAGTTTCAATCAGTGTGCTTCCCCTAACAGTTCTGGGGTCGTAGTTCCTCTCAAGTGGTTGAAATAGGAGCAATTAAGACTTTTTGTGGAGAGGAATAGTTTAAACTCCTACTTAGCACCAATAGTAGGACAGTGAACTATAAATAATCCAAGCAGTTGAATTTGCAGTTGTGCTTCAAAGTTTTTATGGCCCCATTTCCATCATGATAAACATAATCATTCTCACTTGGATTCATATGCACTTTTTTATATGGATGAGTGCAATCCCTACTTTACTAAACATAGGTTGATAGATAAAATACTTGATAAAACAAAAATCTCATTAATGTTTGCTTCACCAACTTTGAGTTTTTGATAATTTGGATAGGAATCAAGCAGAAGTTTCATTTACTATTATTCATAAAGATAGGGTTTGTTGAGCAAGTTAATAACATAGACAAGATTCAGGAATAATATTAACTATGTAGGGAGAAAACATAGTTTCCAATCAATTCTTGGACATATGCTTTCTGATAAAAAACATTTGTAGTGCTAAGTGCTGAGCTATTCATTAATTCAGATTGGTTCACTACAGTTATTCAGAAATTTAAAATTTTGAGTAATTAAGTACATCCAATCCTTCCTGGCTGGTTTTGAGTACAGGGAGCTAGCTAAGGTTATATGGACCCTGTGGCCAGAGCTGAAGTTAGCCAATTCTTTGATACCTGCTTTAAGCAGTGGTAGTTAGGCCCCCACCCTACACGGGGTAGAATGTATGGACTTACTCTGGTGCTACATGAAAGAAAAGAACATAACAGGATTTGGAAGGAAGTAGATTCAACTGTCCATCTGTTATTGGGTTGAGGGTTGCATAGGGCCTCTCACTTTCTTATTCACTTATTGTGCTTGGCCTGTGGGGTCATTCTGTGACAGGGGGATTAGCATATTATATACATACATTTGAGACACTATTCATTATGCCCTTCAGCTATGTACTGAAAGTCTTCCAAGTGTTTAATGATTTCAGTTGAAGTGTGGAAATTAATCAGGATAGAATCTAGTATTGCAGTGGAAAAGAGATTTAGTGTGAGAGAGTGAGGTTTGAATTCTATCCAAGCATTTCTCTGATAACTTAAATAATTTTTCTTGATTTTTTTTTCCATAGAGGCCTTGCTTTGGAAATCAAGACTCTGCCCTCATGCAACTGTGGATAGCTCTTGAAGCATACTGGTTTTATCACTAGAAAGCTGGATTATCCAGAGCCCAAAGAGGCTCTAGGATAAAACTAGCACTTGAAACAGGATCATTCTATATAGAGAACTAAAGAACTATTTCTTTGGTGTTGTCTCCAGAGGTGAACTTGCCAACATACTGGAACTTTAAGATTGTCAATAATTCAAGATAGGTGTATTTTATTTGTAAAGAAACCATGGATCCTGTAGCAGCACATGGTTTTGTCCAATTATGGAACAAGAAGAATGGGACGTCTAAGTCGAAGGAAGCAATCGTTGAACTATCAGGAAAAAAGAAGAAAACTAAACTGGTGATCCATTTCTGTAATGGAGAAAGCAGAACTTTTGAACTACATAATAATATTAAAAACGTGATCGTTAGATCCTATGGAGAAAAAGTGAATCACCTGCATTTAACTTTCCAAAACAACAGCTTCTTTTTTATGGAAAAAATATCCTCTAAAGATGTCAAAACATTGAAGGCATTCCTGGATGGAGTCTGTCAAAATCATCTTCCACCATCCATAAGACCTGATGTGGATAGCAGTGCCTCTGCCAGCACAACAGTACAGAAGATCGTTGATGAAACTTCATTTCAAAAAGTGGGTAAGAAGTCAAATAGTCAATCTTCTGAGAAAGAAGAAAAAAACGGGACACCTTCATCTGCATCAGAATCACTAACATCTACCTATGAACAGTTATTAGAAGATGAGTATGGGAAGAGGAATAAGAAGCTCTCATGGGATTTCCAAAATGAGAGTAGCTCTGTGAAAAAGAGGAAATCCAAGAGACACCTATTAAGAATTGTAAGCCACAATGAGAAGAAGGAATTGAGGATAAAAGGGTTAAAACAGAGTAAATTAGATTTAGATTTTTTATTTAAGATCAGTCCTTACCTACATGGCACTAATCTTGTCCCAAAACTGTCTGAGAATATATATTTCACATTTCTGTCAGAAGCAGAGTATGATAAGGATGACCCATATTGGGACAGACTCAAGCTGACTCTTGACTACTACCCGGAGAAACTATGGCAAGGCTTCCCCAATTTGGGAAACACCTGTTACATGAATGCAGTTCTACAGTCTTTATTTTTGATTCCGTCATTTGGTGATGATTTACTCAATCGGAGTTACCCATGGTGTAAAATTCCCCCTGATGCACTTAGCATGTGCTTGGCACAGATGTTTGTCTTGAAAGACATTTATAACATAAATATTAAGAAGAGGTTACTTGTGAATATTAAAAAAAACATTTCAGCAGTTGCAGAGATATTCGCTAACAACAGGCAGAATGATGCCCATGAGTTTTTGGGTCATTATTTAAGTCAGATGAAAGAAAACATGGAAAAATTAAACACACTTGGGAAGACTAAAATTGAATCTAAGGAAGAAAGGTCACCTCAACCATTTTTTGCTGGCAGTGCAGCCAAGCAAGCACTCCTTTGTCCTGTCATCACTAATTTCGAGTTTGAGTTGCTGTGCTCTATTACTTGTAAAGGCTGTGGGCACACTGTTCTTAAGACAGAAGTGAATAATTACCTCTCCATCAATCCTCCCCAAGGACGGCAAGCACTTCCCTTTTC
>NW_011494931.1:64062-65689 GCF_000754665.1 Bison bison bison
TTTTCTATTCAATCTAGTCTTGATCTTTTCTTTGGAACAGAAAATCTAGAGTATACATGTGAGCAGTGTAAACACAAGAAATCTCATATAAAGTATACATTCAGTAGGCTACCTAGGGTCCTTATTGTTCATCTGAAGCGCTATAACTTTATTCAGTTTCGGTCCTTAAAGAAGGATGACCAAGAAGTCATTATTTCCAAAAATTTAAAGATATCTTCCTATTGCAATGAAAATACCAGACCACCATTTCCTTTAAACAAGAAAGCACATCTTATGAATCTCAAAGTTTTAAAAATCTTTCGAAACATAAATTCTGAAGCTATCAGTAAGTTGACACCGTCAGCAAAGATGGCCTTGGAATTCATGAATTCTTTGCCTTCACACATTGTACCAGACGAAGAGCCGGAACCACAAAAAGATCATGTTCATCATGAAGATTCAAGAGAAGAAGAGAAACAAAAAGACCTCGGAAAATGCTCTGTACTAGAGATACTAGACTCTGCATTGGCAAACTCACAAGATGGAATAATCGTTGCAAGAGAGCTGTTAGCAGTGGCCTTAATGATGAATATGGAAGACGGCTCATTTTCTCTGAGAGAGATAACCATCAGCGACCCAGATGTATGTCAGAGAGTGTTTGAAAATCCAAAACTAAAGGACAACGAGAGAATGAGTATGTTTGCAGATTTTGATGCTGTGGCTAAGACCACCGAAGATAAAGATGAAAACGCCAAAATTTCAGAAGTTTCCTCAGTGGCTGAACAGACCCCAGATAAAGAAAGGATGAAAACCTATGAACAAGCCCTTTGGCTGGCACTGCTTCAAAGCATTCCAAAGACAAAGACTCAAAAGAAAAAGTGCACAGAGAAACTCAAAAGACCAAAGGAATCAGGCGTCCGGGGAACCAAGGTGAAGTCCCCAGGTGCATCGGGTCGCAATAAAAAGCCTGGAAAAAAGGGCTCTTTACATACAGAGAAGACAGAAGCTGCATCCAACGAACCAAAAGGAGAAGCTGAGATGGAAGACCGTCAGGCCTACCGGCTCATTGGTGTTCTCAGCCATCTTGGGAAGAGCCTAAATTCAGGCCATTATATCTGTGATGCCTATGACTTTGTAAGGCAAGAGTGGTTCACTTACAATGATTTGCAGGTGTCAAATATCGAAGAGGCCACAATGCAAAAAGCTAGACTTTCCTCTGGGTATGTTTTCTTTTACATGCATAATGAGATCTTTGAAGAGCTGTTGGAAAGGGAGAGCTCCCCACCTTCAAGCACAGAGGCAGGGAAGACCTCTCAAGAGCAGGAATAAAGACAGACTTAAATTTCACAAATCTGCTTGACTGCCTCTCTGGCTATCACTTTCTCCATGGAAGGAAAACTTTCAACTCTAGCCAAGCACAAAGGAGCAACTAGCATCCAGGACCAAAGTTTAAGCAGAAACACTGACTTGAAAATAAATCTTTGTTCTAACCCTGATCGAGACACCTTAACCCACAGTTCTGTGATAAACATTCATCTCCCCTACTAGACTAGAACTGTGCGTTCCATATTCTACTAATGCAGTGAATTTTGAGTGTGGTCCTCAAGCCAGTACTATAAGAAACATGGAAGGACTTGTGAGAAATGCA
>NW_011494931.1:65789-68878 GCF_000754665.1 Bison bison bison
AATGCAGTTTCTTGATTGCACCATGGACCCACTAATTCTGAAACTGAGGAGAGAGGCAGCAGTTTGATGGCGAGCTTCCAGAAAGTTGGAGAATCATTTCCATAGTGTGTAGAGTATCTTGGTGTATTTTCCTGTTGTATATTTGAATTGTTTATATTTTGTAAAGGAGTTTGATCACATTTTTTCTTATATTCATTCATACCTTTCCTTTGTAAGTGTATTAATATTAACATCAAAAGACACAAAATTACTCTTCTGCTGATCAGATTCAGCAGTTTGATGGGAAAAAGCAGTTTCTGAAGTTCTAGCAAAACAAATGAAAAAACTAGTTGCTGAAGTCCTGGCAATAAAACAATAGTTGCTAGGGTCCTGACAATAAACACTAAATGAAGCCCATCGTTTATGCATCCTTTTGGGCATACATAGATGAGACTGAACACCATATCAAGTCTACAGATTGTTTGCTTAACTTTTCCTTAATGCCAAAAGGGCTATATACCATCAAGCTTAAACCCTGAGAACGGAGAAGTTGATTTGCCCTCAAGAAATTCAACACGTTTTCCTGTTTGTCTGCTGGCAAAGTGTTCGTGGTTATCTAAGAGCGCCATGCCATTTTCTTCAGAGGGACACTTGCACTGCCTAAAAGGAATATTGATGACCAGAACTTTACCTGAAGGCTTGACGAAGCTTCACTCAACTTTATAAGACTTAATTCCAGATTTCTTTTACTTACTTAAACCTTATAGTATGGTGGCCTTATTCCTTCAATGAGTAAACCATACATGCTTTAAAGTGTACTTGTAGGATTTCAAAGTCTTGTTACTGATTTGATACAGTGTCAAAAAACCTGTGCCTGGATATGATCTGCTTCTGGGTAAAAGCCTTGTGGATCCTGAGGTGGTCATATTCTGTTGAAGTGCCATGTAATTCAGGGATTTAGTAATTCTGATATTAAGTTCATGCCATCTCTGTAACTTAGCTTCTTGCTGTCTTTGAGGCAGTGAATTTGTAATGCCTTGTACCTTTGCTATTAACAAATGATTTGTACTAAGAGACTTTCTTACATCATATAAAAGGATTGAACTTTTCAGTCCCACCTTTTCCAGCATGGGTGAGTCCCCCTTGTGGATGGGATATGGTTCTACTATGGCTATATTAATCCAAGGGCATGTTGATGCTGTTCATTCTGGAGGTCCTTAAAAGAAGTGGATGAGAATTCATTGGTGTGAGAAAGTTTAAAACTGCCCTCTGAGAGAAAAACCAGATTCTAAAGTTTGGGAAAATAAGTTTGTTCAGAACACAGTGTGTCTAAAAAGAGGTCTGAATGGAAGCTAAAGATTGCTGAGTTTGGCGGGGGAATGTTTCCTAGGTTGAATTATCTCTGTGGAAGGTATTGAAGACACAATAATGAGATTTGTTCAACTTGTGTAGCACCTCAGCAGCTGGAGTTTGGAATTAGATTGAGAGGAAGAGAGTGACACTCTGTTTTCCAATTTCAGATTTTTTGCTTCTAATAGAATAGTTAAATCTGAACCTATTTTCGTTGGCATCAAAGCAAGAGTTTTGGTAAGAGTGAGGGAAACGTTATTTTGTTTTGAAAGGATAATGAAGATGTCAATAGTTTTAAGAGATTAAATTTTTTTGGTGTGGAGTATAGAGTGTTATACATTCTGCATATGCTGCTCTTCAGCTTGTTGCACTTCCAAATGCAGGGCAAATGAAAAGGCGAAGAAGGTTCTGGTATCCATGAGAGGAAGGCTCTGTCCTCTGGGACAGATAGTTTGGGTGGAATCCATCACTGTTCTGTGAGAAAAAATTCTTGGTGCACAATGAGTGGCTGTATACTGTTTACCTATTACATTGTTATTTCAAACAAAAGTTAAAAATTCTTAAGTGACTCAGTGACTACTTATTATGGATTTTAATTGGTTCTCTATTTTGCAGATCAGGTTTCTGGGTAATCTGTGGATATAAAACCTTTCGTTGACACTCTGTATGAGTTTTCTACTGGTTCTTTAAAAAATTAACCACAAGGCTTCCCTGGTAGTGCAGTGGTAAGGAATCTGCTTGCCAGCAAGGGACTTGAGTTTGATCCCTGGTCCGGGAAGATCCCACGTGCTGTGGAGCAACTAAGCCTGTGTGCCACGATTATTGAGCCTGTGTTCTAGAACCCATGATCCACAACAACAGAAGAGTAGCTCCTGCTCCCCACAACTAGAGAAAAGTGTAGCAACGAAGACCCAGCACAGCTAAAAATAAATTAAAATTTTTTTAATTACTACAAAATTAAATGGCTTAAAGCAACACAAATTTATTGTCTTAGAATTCTGGCAGTCAGGAGTCGAAGAGTCATCACTGGGCTAAAATCAAGATGTTGGCAGGTCTACAGTCTTTCCAGATCCTCTAAGGGGACGACAGTCTTTCTTTCTCAGCTCCTGGAGGCTACCCACATTTCTTGGCTCATGGCTTCATTCCTCCACCTTCACACCCCACAATGCTGTACTGAGTCCTCACACTGCCATCTCTGGTTCGCCTGCATTCCTTTGCCACTTTTAAGAACCATGGTGAGACTATGCCAAGATAATTCAAGATAATCTCCCTACCTGAAGGTCAGCTGATTAGCACCCTTAATTCCCATTTGTCTCCTAACAGTATTGTCACAGCTTCTAAGCGTTAGGGTGTGGACATCTTTGGGGGACCCTTACTCTTGCCACCACACAATAGTAGAAGGTAATGGGAACCACAGCAACAAAGAGTAGAGTGATTCAGGACACGGACCCCTGGGAGATCATTTTAGTACCACCACCAGGTGAAGAACCCAAAGCATCTGATGTTTTAACCAAGGATGAAGTAAAACTGTAATCAGTAATTAAGCAAAAATCTTGAGACCAGTTACAGAAACAAGGTCTATAGTAGCTTTGCGTATTTTCTCTATGTCTATCATATGAGTGTGTCTGTTTGTACATACTCAACCATTGTCTTTTTCTCTGTCCTGCTTCCTATTTTTAATTTTATATACAAGTTATTGGAAGTTAATTTTACAGCTTAGTTTTTGAAGGTAACAACAGAATATTCAATGACTGCCTGAC
>NW_011494931.1:68978-69177 GCF_000754665.1 Bison bison bison
TTACAGTAAACACAGGTTGAGCTTTCTCAGTAGAGGGTGCATGAGGTACACAGCAAGTGAAAGGGGTTCTCTTGCCATTTCCAGTTGTCGAGGGGGGTTGGCACTGTGAGCTGTGATGTGAGAATCTAGGAGGTTCACAAACCCAGCCATGGAACCAGAATGTAAGGCCCCTGAGGCTTCCCAGTTCTGGCCTGGGCCA
>NW_011494931.1:69792-72742 GCF_000754665.1 Bison bison bison
CACCATGTGCCCTGACTCCCTTTGATCATGTGCTTTTCCCAGGTTTGGATTCCACAGGCCTGATGCCCACAAGGCCACACACTGCAGGCCTCCTGCTTCTCCAGCAGCCTCTGTCCCTCTGCAGGGCTGAGTTGCTGGCCAGTGGCATTAGCCCTCCTTCTGAGCGACTAACACTTTCACTTTAGTTTCACATGTACAGCAAAGTGATGCACTTATATATGTTCATCCTTTTTCGATTCTTCTCTCATGTGAGTTATCACAGAATATTGAGTATAGTACCCTGTGCTATACAGTAGGTCCCTGTTGGTTTATCTATCTTCTAGGTAGTAGTGTGTGTATGTTCATCCCAAGGTCCTGATTTATCCCTCCCCTCCCCCCACCACATTTCCCTTTTGGTACCCATAATTGTTAAATTGCTTTTGCAGCATAAAGTTTACTGTATAAAATGAGCAGGTTTCCAAGAATGGAATCTGACAGCTACTCCTATTTCCCTGTTCTAATTCTGCGTCTAGAGGTCACCAACCACTGAAGCTTCTGGAAGGCATCTCTGCCATGGTAGCACTTAGAACATTCACAACCAGGATTCTCAGTAGAAAGGCATACTTCCTTGCTTCTTCCTTGCAATTTTCCTTGCACATCACAAAATTTCCTGTCATAGAAATGCAAGATAGATGGATAGATGGGTTGATAGATAAGTAGATGGATAGATAGATGAAATGGCCACTGATTTTGTGTTAGATTTCAGGAAGAGTGGAATGTCATAAAGTAAGACTATAGACCAGAGTTCAGTAGACCATAGTCTGTGGGCTAAACATGGCTTGCTATCTATTTTTGTAAATAAAACATTATTGGCATACAAGTCCTGATGATTCATTTACATATTTCTAACTAGAGCAGCCCAGTGCAGTAGTTGTGAAATGGACTGTAAAGCCTGAAATATTTACTATCTTGCCCTTTAAAAAATGCCCTTCAAAAAATGCCCTTCCTTTAGGCTTCCACTCTGATGCTGCTTGAAATCCCCCATTAGGAAGGCATCATTTGGGGATGTTTCTATTGCTATTGGAACAGTGGATGCAATACTCCACTGTTCATGAGGCCAGATACCTTTCTCTCCCAAATTTTAGCCTAGGGCAGAAATGAACACAGGGATAGCAGGGGGAGAGAGGAAGCTGGGGTATGGAGAGGTGCTGCAGGACAGGGTGTGAATGTGAACACAGTTTATCCACAGAGGATACAGATAGAGAATGGGGACCACGGCATGACAGACTTGTATGGATCCCATTCCTTGCAATATCTGTCAAGGACAAGCCCAAACATAGAAGAATGGCATGGAGAGCACCACACTGAGACTTTGAACAAATATCAAAAGGATACAGAAAAGGTGCCAATTGAAGTGAATTCAGTTAACCTCAATGAGGATTAACTGAGTACTTCTTCTATACCAGCCAACAAAAGGTAGATAATCTACCTCAGAAGAGAGGACTTGATTTATTTCTGTCAGTGAGCCTACCAACCTTGAAGTAGTAGCATCAACCTTCTCCCTCAATCACCACATATTCAACCAATCCTCTGTCTCTTCCTCTTCATTCATTCCCAGTGATATCAATCTAGACCAGACTAATCAACCAACTCAGTCAACTCATAATCCTTTGAGTCTGGGATGTATATACGAACATGTAATTGATAAAACCCACAGCACAAAAAAGAACAACTAGACTTTGAGAGGGAAAGAATTTCAGAGAAGCTGGATTCCTATTGTCTGGGCTGATTAGAGAAAATTTAAAGACATACATGGCAGTTGAGCTGAGCCTTGAACGTTGCACAGAATTCAATTATGTGGAGAAAGGGGCATCTCAAGGGAAGAAATGGGCATAGCAATGGCATAGCATATGGATTGCCTCATTCTTATATGATGACACACAGCGGCCCTAGAAAGGGGTCTAAAACTCTGCTCCCTAAGGATGAGGCGGGTCATGAAGAGCAGCGACCAGAGCCTTACCCGAGCTATGTGACCACTAAACAGCTGGGTAAGCTGATTAATGGTCTCTTGTATCCAGAGAGACTCTTCCTTATGCTAAAGATAACACAATAATGGGGAGGAGGGAAGTAAGTGACTCCGATACACACACCTTGCAAAATGGCACTCGACTGAAAACATAAAGAAATGAAGGTGACATCCATGGCCATATTGAGACTGTATCAAAAGATTTTACAGGGACTTCCCTGGTGGTTCAGCGGTTAATACTCCATTCCTTATAACATGCCACACATCATACAATGGTCCCACCAAGTATATACACTTCCAGTTTTAAGAACAATGAGTTCTGGGATTTAACATACAACATGGTGATTATAGCTAATAATGCTGATAGAACTGTGTTAGCATAATACTGTATCGACTTGAAAGGTGCTGAGAGCAGATCTTAAATGTTCTCACCATAAAAAAGAAATGGTAGGGGCTTCCTCAGTGGTTTAGTGGTTAAGAATCCACCTTGCAACACGGGAGACACTCGTTAGATCCCTGGTCTGGGAAGATCCCACATGCCTTGGAGTAACAAAGCTCAGGAGCCGAAACTACTGAGCCCATTCACTGCAAGTACTGAAGCCCATGTACCTAGAGCCTGTGCTCTGCAACAAGAGAAGTAACTGCAATGAGAAGCCTGTGCACCACAATGAAGAGTAGCCCCTGTTCACTGAAACTAGAGAAAGCCTGCATGTACCAATGGAGACCCACCACAGCCAAATAAATAAATAAATCTTAAAAAGAAAGAATTGGTAATTATGTGACAGGATAGAGGAGTTGGCTAAAGCTGTGGTGTCATCATTTTGCAATATATAGGTGTACCAAATCCAAATGTTGTACACTTTATAAACTTAATCAATGTTTATGTATATGTCAATTATATTTCAATAAAGCTAGGAAAAAAGAGAAAGAACCCCCCCCAACCCT
>NW_011494931.1:75536-76725 GCF_000754665.1 Bison bison bison
AGTCTGTGTTGTCCTGCCCACGCACAGCCTCCATCACTGCCACCACGGCATCTTTCTGTCCACCTGCTATCTTCACATCCCGTGTCCATTCGGGGTCACAGATCCACATGCCTCTACCCTAAACATCCTCGCGTCTACACCGCTGACCGCTGACCCACGGTACACCACATTCCTGACAGCTGCCGGAAGCAGCCGCGAACTAACTCCTTTTCTCTTGCAATGTCCCTCCGACGCCCTCTACTGGCAAAGCCCAGCATCGTGCTCATTGTAAACTTGGGATGTTAAGTGAATTTTGTCCACTATCGCATAGCGGTATGGACCTGGGACTTTGGAGCTAAGATACAACACATTGATAACTGGCATAGATTCTCCACTTCAGGGCCATCAGGCCTCTGATTTATTTGGATTAGAATCCTGTGTGACTGTTGAGGTAGTAAATTTCTGAGCCTCAGTTTTCTGACCCTTGAAACATAGCTCAATGTTCAGGGCTTAATGCTTTATGTTTTCAGCAACATATTTCCTAAATACTTGAAAGTAATTATGTCCGTTTGGAATCTTGCCTAAAATCCTTGATCCTTCCTTTTTGTACCCCACAGAACCCTTGCTTCACTTAAAAATTGTAAAACAAGTCATACATTCGTTCTACAGTCCTGGATACCCCCAGAAAGGCAATTGGAGTAACTCATCTGCAAACCTGTGGCTTTAAGTGTCTACTGAAGCAAGGAAGACTTTGGGAGGTTTTACACTAACACACCAGTCCACTTTGCTTCCAGTTGTTCTGGTGCAGAGAACGTTGACTGATTTGCATTATGAAAGACTAGGTGGTAATACAAGTCCCAGAAGCTGGCCTGATGCAGCAATTATTTTCTATACCTGCTACAGGGTCTCGGGCATTGTGGGACTCAGCAGTGTCCTCTAATACAGAGTGTACATTCTTGTGCATGATGAGTGTCCTTTTATCAGGGTCTACCCAGAGGGCCGAGGGTGGCAACGAACTGTCCATAGGATTGTCCCCAATTCGCACAAGCCTCTGTCTGATTTTGAGGGAGATAGTTTTCCACTTTGCTACATCAAACATGCAAACCCTCAGCCTCTCTGGATGCAGCAGCTTAGTTCACGGGTACTGTTACCTTAGACCACTTTGCTTTGGATAAATTCCTTCCATCTTTCATAGCCCACCTTTATGTCA
>NW_011494931.1:76825-77426 GCF_000754665.1 Bison bison bison
TATGTCTTGTCTCTTTCCTTCTCTCCCATTCCGGGGCCTTGGCCTCCCTCTCCTGTTCTCTGTTATAAAAGGTATTGATGGCTATCTGGACCATTTCATCTAAAGAGGCAGCAGGGTCTTGCTGCTATAGCTGTTGTAACTTTATCCTGATCTTCGATACATCCTGGGACAGGAGTTTGCCCTTTAAAATCACCTGTCCCTCATAAGAGTTTAAGTCCAAATTGGTAAACTTTTGGAGGGTCTCTTTTAGACTTTCCAGAAAGGCAATGGGGTTCTCCTTGGACTCCTGAGTTATTGCTAAGACTGGGCACAGTCCCACAAATCATAGGTTTCCTTCTATTTCCATGGGTGGACTTCCTTAGGGATGAGTCTTTCTGAAGCTTATTCTACTCAGTATTGTTGCAGCCTGAGAGCTGGGCGTCCCTGGGTCAGGGTGCAGATCCCCAGGCAGGTTGAGGCATGACAACCTCCTGGAGATCGAATAGCCGGGCAGGCAAAGGCATGTCAACCTCCCAAGAATTGGGTCCCTCTGCAGGTCAAGGTGTGTCGACCTCCTGGGACCCCTGGACTGGTGGATCCCCGAGCAGGTTGAGGTGTGACA
>NW_011494931.1:81563-82221 GCF_000754665.1 Bison bison bison
TCAGTCATTTCCAACTCTTTGTGACCCCATGGACTGTAGCCCACCAGGCTCCTCTGTCCATGGGATTCTCCAGGCAAGAATACTGGAGTGGGTTGCCATTTCCTCCTCCAGGGAACGTTCTTGACCTAGGGGTCAAACCTGCGTCCCCTGCATTGGCAGGTGGTTTCTTTAACACTGAGCCACCAGGGAATAAAGCCAGGGAATAAAACATTCACTGGGTACATTAATAATAACAGCTAAAACATAAGAAATAATTATTATGGGCCAGGTGATGATCATCAATGCTTTTAATTTTCACAACAACCATGCAAGGCAACAATGAGTTATTATTTTTGGTTCTGTAAATGGGAGTTCAGACTGTATAGGAAACTTGTCCAGGTCAGACAGGAAGTGTGTGGCAGAGCTAAATGTTGAGCCTGGTTTTATCTGGCTCTTCTCACTTTGGATGTCATGGAAAAATGCTTAGCACTGCAGTGAACCATGCCACAGAGGCAGAGGGCAAAGAGCAAAGAGGGAATTATATCTGTGTGCTGATGGGAATGGATGCCAGGAGCAACGTGATTGGTTGGAGTCCTAGATTTCAGAGGCAGCTGCAGAGCGGTGGTCATCTAAGTCGTGGGAGAAAAAAAAAGGCATCTCTAAGGGAGACAAGAGGAAT
>NW_011494931.1:82321-82768 GCF_000754665.1 Bison bison bison
CAGATTTCCTTGGTTTTTACCTAATGTCCTTTTGCTGTCCCAGTATCCATCCAGGATACCATACTAAATCCAGTCATTCCATATTCTGCCTTGTTAGGTTCCTCTTTGCTGTGACCATTTTTTAGATTTCTTTTTTTTTTTTTCTATTATTAAAAAATTTGTTCATTTTTTAATTGAAGGATAATTGCTCTACTAAATTTTGTTGTTTTCTGTCTAACCTCAACATGAATCATCCATAGGTATACTTATATCTCCTCCCTGTTGAACCTCCCTCCTATCTCTCTCGCCATATTATCCCTCTAGGTTGATACAGAGCCCCTGTTTGAGTTTTCTGAGCCATACAGCAAACTCCCTTTGGCTATCTTTGAGCATATGATAATTTAAGATTCCATGTTGCTCTTTCAATACATCTCACCTTTTCCTCCCCTCTCCCCATGTCCATAAGTC
>NW_011494931.1:84865-86150 GCF_000754665.1 Bison bison bison
GTCTATATTTCTGGTTTTTTTTTTTTTTTTTTGTGCGAGTACCATTCTGTCTTGATGACTGTACCTTTGTAGTATTATCTGAAGTCAGGAAGGTTGGTTCCTCCAGCTCCCTTGTTCTTTTGTAAGACTGTTTTGGCTATCTGGAGTCTTTTGTGTTTCCATATGAACTGTGAAAATTTTTGTTGTAGTTCTGTGAAAAATGCTATTGGTCATTTGATAGGTATTGCACTGAGTGTGTAGATTACTTTTGGTAATATATTCGTTTTCACAATATTGATTCTTCCAACCCAGGAACATGGAATATCTCTCCATCTGTTTATGTTTGATTTCTTTCATTAGTGTCTTATAATTTTCTGTGTACAGTTCTTTCATCTCCTTAGGTAAGTTTATTCCTATATATTTAATTCTTTCATTGCAGTGGTGAATCGGATTGATTCCTTAATTGCTCTCTCTGATTTTTCATTGTTAGTATATAGAAAGGCAAGTGATTTCTGTGGATTGATTTTGTATCCTGCAACTTTGCTAAATTCACTGATTAGCTCCAGTAATTTCCTGATAGTATTTTTAGGGTGTTTTATGTACAGTATCATGTCATCTGCAAAGAGTGAGAACTTTACTTCTTTTTTTCCGATCCTGATTTCTTTTATTTCTGTTTCTTCGCTGATTGCTGTCACTAGGACTTCCAGAACTATGTTAAATAGTAGTGGTGAAAGTGGACACCCTTGTCTTGTTCCTGATCTTAGTGGGAATGCTTTCAGTTTTTCACCATTGAGAATAATGTTTGCTGTAAGCCAATCATATATGGCCTTTACTGTGTTGAGGTATGTTCCTTCTATGTCCATTTTTTGAAGAGGTTTAATCATAAATAGGTACTGAATTTTGTCAAAGGCCTTTTCTGCATCAATTGAGATTATCATATGGTTTTTATCTTTCAATTTGTTACTATGGTGTATCACATTGATTGATTTCCATATATTGAATCCTTGCATCCCTGGATTAAACCCAACTTGATCATGGTGTATGAGCTTTTTGACGTGTTGTTGAATTCTGTTTGCTAAAGTTTTGTTGAGCGTTTTTGCATGTGTTCATCAGTGATATTTTCCTGTACTTTTCTTTTTGTGTGTTGTCTTTGGTTTCAGTATCAGGGTGATGAGTTTGGAAGTGTTCCTTCCTCTGCAATTTTTTGAAAGAGTTTTAGAAGGATATGTATTAGCTGTTTAAATGTTTGATAGAATTCTCCTGTGAAGCCATCTGGTCCTGGGCTTTTGTTTTTTGGGAAATATTT
>NW_011494931.1:86250-87426 GCF_000754665.1 Bison bison bison
AGCTTCAACTTCAGTGCTTGTAATTTGGTTGTTCATAATTTTTATTTCTTCCTGGTTTAGTCTTGGAAGATTGAACTTTTTTAAGAACCTGTCCATTTCTTCCAGGTTATCTATTTTATTGCCATATAGTTCATAGTAGTCTCTTTTAATCCTTTGTATTTCTGCAATGTCTGTTGTAACCTCTCCTTTTTGATTTCTACTTTTGTTGATTTGATTCTTCTCTCTTTTTTTTCCTAATGAGTCTGGGTAAGGATTTGTCAATTTTGTTTATGTTCTCAAAGAAGCAACTTTTCGTTTTGTTAATCTTTACTATTGTTTCTTTCATTTCTTTTTCATTTATTTCTGCTCAGATCTTTATGATTTCTTTCCTTCTAATAATGTTGGTTTTTTTTTTCTTCTTCTTTTTCCAGCTGTTCTAGGTGTAAAGTTAGGTTGTTTTTCTTGTTTCTTGAGGTAGGATTGTATTGCTATAAACTTCCCTCTTAGAATTGCTTTTGCTGCATCCGATAGGTTTTGCGTTGTCGTGTTTTCATTGTCATATTTTTATAGAAATTTTTTGATTTCCCTTTTGATTTCTTCAGTAACCTGTTGGTTATTTAGAAATGTGTTGTTTAATCTCTATGTGTTTGTGTTTCTTGCAGTTTTTTTTCTTGTAATTGATATCTAGTCTCATAGCGTTGTCATGGAGAAGATGCTTGATACAATTTCAATTTTCTTAAGTTTACTGAGGTTTGATTTGTAACCCAAGATGTGGTCTATCCTGGAGAATGTTCCATGTGCACTTGAAAAGAAGGTGTATTCTTCTGAATTTGGATGGAATGTCCTGAAGATATCAATGAGATCCATCTCATCTAATGTATCATTTAAGACTTGTGTTTCTTTATTAATTTTCTGTTTTCATGATCTGTCTATTGGTGTGAGTGGGGTGTCCTACTATTATTGTGTTACTGTCAATTTCTACTTTTGTGTGTGTTAGTGTTTGTCTCATGTATTGAGGTGCTTCTATGTTGGGTGCATAGATATTTTCAATTGTTATGTCTTCCTCTTGGATTGATCCTTTGATCATTATGTAGTATCCTTCCTTATCTTTTGGAATGTTCTTTATTTTAAGGTCCATTTTGTCTGACATGAAGATTGCTACCCGAGCTTTCTTTTCCTTCCCATTTGCATGGAGTG
>NW_011494931.1:87526-88175 GCF_000754665.1 Bison bison bison
AGCCAGTCTGTGTCTTTTGGTTGGAGCATTTAATCCATTTACATTTAAAGTAATTATTGATATATATATGTTCCTATTGCCATTTTCTAATTGTTTGCAGTTGATTTTGTAGATCTTTTTCTTCTCTTGTGTTTCTTGACTATAAAGTCCCTTTAACATTTGTTGTAAAACTGGTTTGGTAGTACTGTATTCTCTTATTTTTTGCCTGTCTGAAAAGCTTTTTATTTTTCCATCAGTTTTGAATGAGATCCTTGGTGGGTACAATAATCTTGGTTGTAGATTTTTCCCTTTCAGTAGATATTTCCCTTTAAATATATCCTGCCATTCCCTTCTGGTGTGCAGAGCTTCTGCTGAAAGATCAGCTGTTAAGCATGTGGGGTTTCCCTTGTATGTTACTTGTTGCTTTCACTTGCTGCTTTTAATATTCTTTCGCTTATTTGTGTTTAGTCTTTGTTAGTGTTTCATTTATTTGTGTTAGTCTTTGTTAGTTGGATTAGTATGTGTCTTGGTGTTTTTCTCCTTGGGTTTATCCAGTATGGAAATCTTTGTGCCTCTTGGACTTGATTGGCTATTTCCTTTTCCATGTTGGGGAAATTTTCTCTTATAATCTCTTCAAAAATTTTCTCATACCCTTTCTTTTTTTTTTCTT
>NW_011494931.1:88803-91372 GCF_000754665.1 Bison bison bison
GAAGAAGGTTGATTTCTTTCTTCCTTTTGGTTTCTGCCCTCCTAGGGTTGGTCCAGTGGTTTGTGTGAACTTTGTATTGGGTGAGATTTCTGCTGAAGTTTTGTTTGTTTTTCTTCTGATGGGCAAGGCTGAGTGAGGTGGTACTCCTGTCTGCTGATGATTGGGTTTGTAATTTTGTTTTATTTGTTGTTTAGATGAGGCATCCTCCACAGGGTGCTACTGGTGGTTGGGTGATGCCAGGTCTTGTATTAAAGTGGCTTCCTTTGTGTGAGTTCTCACTATTTGATACTCCCTATGGTTAGTTCTCTGGTAGTCTGGAGTCTTGGAATCAGTCCTCCCACTCCAAAGGCTCAGAGTTTGATCTCAAGTTTTGTGTGGTTCTTTATATATTCTTTTCCACTGGTTAGGTACTCCTGTCTGCTTTCAGCTGGTGTTCTGCATGCACTTCTGGGTCTGAAGGTGTATTCCTGATGTATCTGTGGAGAGAGATGTACTCCACGTCCACCTACTCCTCCACCATCTTGTTCTCCTTCCCAATTATCCCTTCATTCTTTTTTTGATTTTAGTAATTGAGTCTTCTATTTTGTTTGTCAGTTTAGGTTAATGTTTGTCATTTTTATTTAATCTTTATAGAGAACCAACTTTGGTTTCCCTGATTTTTGTTTTTTCTTAACTCTCAATTCCCACTGTAGTCTGTAATATTTCTTTTCTTCTGCTTGTTTGAGGTTTAATGTGTTCTTTATTTTTAAGTGTTTTGCAGTAGACAGGTTATTGAATTGAGATCTTTCTCTTTTTTTAAAAAATATAAGCATTTGTAGCTCTATAATTTCCTCTAAGCACTACTTTAGCTGCATCCCATAAGTTTTGGTATGTTTTATTTCATTTAAATTATCTCAAAGATTTGCTAATTTCACTTGTGCTTTCTTCTTTGAACAATTGGTTATTTAAGAGTTCATTGTTTAATTTCCACATATTTTTGAATTTCCAAATTTTCTTCTTTACATTGTTTATACTTTTATTCCATTGTAGTCAGAGATATGTTGTATGATTCATTCCTTTTAAATATATTGAGCAGTATTCCATATCCTAACATATGGTCTGTCCTGGAGAATGTTCTATGTGCATTTGAGAAGATTATATTCTGCTGCTGATGGTGAAGTGTTCTGTAGATACCTGCTAAGTTTTGATGATTTATTGTAGTGTTTAAGTCTTCTATTTCTTGCTGATTCTTTTCTGGTTGTTCTATCCATTATTGAAACTGGGATACTGATGTCTCCAACAATTATTATTGAGTTTTGTATTTCTCCCTTTAAGTCTGGCAGTTTCTGCTTTATGTGTTTTTGGGCTCTGTTGTTAGCTGCATGTCTATTTGTGATTAGTATTATTTTCCTAATTCATTATTCCCTTTGTCTTTATAAAAGTTCCCTTTTTATCTCTAGTAACATTTATTAAAGTCTGTTTTTTCTGATATTGGTGTAGGCAACCCATACTTCTTATGGTTTTTATTTCCATGATATATCTTTTCTCCTCCCTTTTTACTCAGATTATTTCTATCTTTAAGTGTAACATGTATTTCCTGTGGATAACTATATTTGTACCTTGTTTTTTCTAAAAAAAAAAAAATTCCATCTGACGGTCTTTGTCTTTTGATTAGAATATTTCACCCATTCATATTATAGATAGCTTGATTCAAGTCTGTAACGTGAGTTATTTTGACTTAGTTGAAATCTTTCCCATTAACTAATTCATTCAGTATATACTGAGTACCTTTCTATATAGCAGGCACTGTGTCAGGTCCTGGAATTACAGAGCTGGCAGTACCATAGCCACTGACTTTAGAGAGTTCTCAGACTAGTGAGGGAATAAATATTAATAAACAAATAGGGTGATCAGTGCTATAATAAAGGGGAACATGGGTTGCTGTGATGATGGAGAGAAGGGTATCTCAAATCAGGAAAGACTCTGCTGAGGGAGGTGACCCTTGAGTTGTCTCCAAGGATCTCCAGACAAGTGACAGGGTAGAACCTCAGGAAACAGCATGAGTAAAGGCACAGCTACATGAGGGAGTAGGGCTTGTACTTAGGGGCTGGGATGAGATCTGTGATCTCAGAACTAGATAGAAGCCAGGGCGGATAGAGTCTTGCAGGGTATGAACTTATTTGGACTTTATCTTGAGAGCAGAGAGAAGGCACTGGGACATTTTAAGCAGGGGAGTAACGCGCTTTGATTTTAACTAAGTCACTTTGGCTGCTGTGTGGAGAAGGGACTGGGAAGAAGTAAGAACACTCAACAGGGAGCCCAGTTGGAAGGCCGTGGAATTGTGCTGGGAAGAGAGCTTGGTAGCTTGGCTTGGAAGAGTGGCTGTGGGTATGTAGTAAAGTCAGTCAAAGTTGCTCAGTCATGTCTGACTCTTTGCGACCTGATGGACTATAGTCCATGGGATTCTCCAGGCCAGAATACTGGAGTCGGTAGCCTTTCCCCTCTCCAGGGGATCTTACCAACCCAGGGATCAAACCCAGGTCTCCCACATTGCAGGCAGATTCTTTACCAACTGAGCTATCATGGGCAT
>NW_011494931.1:91472-94356 GCF_000754665.1 Bison bison bison
AGCTGTGATGGGCAAGGGGATGGGGGATGAGGCTAGTTTTATACACATGGAATTTGAAGAGACTATGGAGTCACAATGTTGGATGCTCAGAGGCAGTAGATTTGTGGATTGAGAGCTCAGGGCTGCAGATACAGGCTCAGAGTCACAAGGTGCTTATCTCAGCTCATTTAAAATTATTTCTAAATATGTAAAAAAATTAAATTTTATTTGCAATATATAGACAAATTGTTCTTACTAGTTGCTGAGGGTAAAATCAGGGAAACTGGACCTAAATCATAGTAGAAAGAATGAGACAAGACTGTTGGGAACGGATTGACAAGAGGAAGCCATGCAGAATGGTGTGAAGGCCTTGCTGGCCTCTGTCTAGCAGCAGGACTGTGAGTGAGGGAGAAGCAGGGCACCTATCATCCTTGCCATTTGGTGGCCCATTGTTTCCCATGGCATGTACCTTGCATCGGGGAACAAACGCAAATTTTTGCCATAAACTATGTGCACTGAAGAATAAATACCTGTCTTTATTTTTTCTTCCCTTTCTCTATGACTCTTCAAAAGCTTAGATTTCTCTAGATCACAGTTGTGCAAGGAGAAGTAAGAGTGAAAGTTTTAAGGTAAGATAAATAACATTGTCTGTAAGTGGTGAAATTATTAACGGAGACATTTATTCTCAGGAATCTAGAGTCAGCTGTTCCATCTTTTTGGAAAAAAAGGGCTTTATTGAGGTATAATTAATATATAAGAAACTGCACACATTTAATGGATACAATTTGATGATGAGTTTGCACATAGGATTAGGGTTCTCATTTCTGCGACATCATTGCCACAGTCAAGGTAATAGTCAAATTCATCAACTCCGAAACTTTCCTTGGGTCCCCCTTCTTATGTGTGTGGTATGGTAAGGACATTTACCATGAGCTCAGCTATGTCATCTTTACCCTAGGATTTGGAGTCATACAGACTTGAGCTAGGTGATGGCTGTTTCACTTAGCACTTGTGAGACTTTGGGCAGATCACTAAATCTAGTTCTGATCTTTGATTCCCTCATTTGTAAAAACTTCATGGGATTGTTCTGAGGCACAAATGCTTTAAGGTAAGTGAAAGGGCTTTATAAAGTATAAATTGCTATTTTGGTATTATTTATCATTTAGCTTTCTGATTTCATTGTAAAATGTCAAAATTTTATCAGAAAAACTGAGTGTTGTTAATATCACAATGTATTGCTTTATTTAAAAGCTACTCATTTAGTCCATTTTTTTTTCTAATAACAAAGAATATCATTAAGTAGTTATCAGTTATCTCTGTCTATGGTCCAAATCTCAGACTAACCAAGGATTGATTGTATCTAGTTTTTCTCCATTCTCAGAGGAACATATATAAGGGTATCTATTTATGACTCATTTGCCATTTCAAGTATTCTTATATAAAACCTAAAATATTTCAACTTCCATGACTTCCTAGCTATCATTACTCTTCCCTTTAGCTTGAAATACTTTAATGGTCCCCAAACATTTAGATTATCTGATTTTTGCATATATTAGATGAAGCTTGGAATCATTAGTTTTCAATGTGCTCTATAAATATTCCTGGTTTCCAGCCTGAGCTGGAGATATTAAGAAGAGATGTAATTCAGCTCAAGTGCATATCCAAAGGATTTTGAGATATTTTAGTTTACCTTTGATAATGTGGGACAGGTGAAGATCAAGACTTTACCAAATGATAAATTTTTTTAAACTGTGGAACAGTTACTGTAAGGAGTCATGTGATCTTTGCAAGATATTCAATCCAGTGTTGGCTTCTAGAGGGGAAAATAACATTTTTGCAGAAATTGGGGCACTGCAGAAATTCTGTGAGCTCTGTAGACATTTTCTGATGCCTTGATATATGTTTGGTTTTTTTTTATTGTCCATCTGAGTAAACTATTTACAAATGCTGTTACATATGGGGAGGGGCTGTGGTAGATGGTCCTATCCCTTGGAGTGTGGCTTTCCAGGTTCCATTCCCAGCTCAGCACAGTAACTCTGGACAAAGCCCCTAAAGTGTTCTCTGCTTCTGTCTCCTTAATGGCAAAGCAGAAATGGATACTTACTATCACCGAACTCATGAAGATGCTAAATTGATAATCAGATCGTGCCTTAAAACCATTTTGAGTTCTACTGAGAAATATTTTGTTCTCAAAATAAGTTGAGTCTCTGGTTTTCTAAGTTTAAATATATTGTCAAGAAATGAATCCCTGGGGGAGCAAAGCACATAGACCATAGTGACATTAGCAAACAGAGATGGAAAAGATGGCATTGGAGAAAGCGAAGAGGACTTTCTAGTCAGGAGGGAACCATTGAAATGCTGCTCAGATTTAGATAAGGACCATGGCCTGGTTGCTTGATGGCTTTTGCTGTCTTGTTGATAATGAATTTGAAGGGATGGGATAAATGGAAGCAACCACTAGTTGAGCCAAAGTGATATGCTCTGTATCTGCCTAGTAAGTTTTTGAAAAAGTATTTAATTTTCACATGCTATTGCTGCTTTAATGTCTCTGTGACTTTATGCCTTTCAAAGATGTGACCTGTAAGGCAGCAGATAGAAATGATAGCTCATCAGCCTCTAATGAGCCAATGATGTACCCTGTCAGATATTCTCCTACTTCCTCCTTCCAACTACACAATTTGAAAGAAAGAAGCCCCGAGGTCCTGACTAAGTCATCGGTATGTCTACTTGAAGGATGATGTGGGCTTCTCATTGGCTGAGCAGTTTGAAGAAAGGTCTTCTGCATTCAGCCTGAGCCTGTTCAAGCAGGACCCTGGCTGGCTCTTGACTCTAGTATGAAAGTAGGAAGATGAACTTGTAGCATGTGAATATATCAGATATGGCATTCACCAAACCATTGCCTTTA
>NW_011494931.1:94456-94917 GCF_000754665.1 Bison bison bison
TTGTAATACCAGATGTGAGCTCTCTAAGGCCAGGGACTCTTTCTTGTCTGTCTTCCAGAGCCTTTGTCTATAGCAGTCAATTAATGTTTGTTGAATAAATAGAATAACTTTCAAACACCGTAACTCTAACCTGTCAAAAGCCAAACCCAGTTTTGTCTTTCAGTGGATGGCCAGCCTTCATATGAACCTGAGTGCTCTCTGAACAGCACTTCCCAACTTAATTCTGTGGAGATGAATCAACTGGGATCTGGTTAAAAATGCAGATTCTGAATCAGTAGGTCCGAGGTGGAGCCTGAGATTCTGATTTTTAGCAAGCCTCCCAGGTGATGCAGATGCTGTTGGTCTGTATACTGCACTTCAAGTATCAGATGTCTAGACCCGGTCTCTGCCTCATCTGCAAAACTTAATCTATCATCAAGCCTTGTTGAGATTATCTCTTCTGTCCCAATTCTGACCATTAA
>NW_011494931.1:95038-95375 GCF_000754665.1 Bison bison bison
TTGGTGGGTGGATGGGCAGGAGGAATCTATCACAGGAATTCTTAAGTCACAGCTGCTTTTCCAGTCTTCAGCCAGCACCCTCTCCATCCCCACTCTGGCTCCCATCTCAGAAGAGAATGCTGAGCTCTGTTGACATTGGGTAGCATTTGTTTTCTTCCCGCTTTAATTTAGCAACTCATCACAGGGGTTGTTCTTTGTTCATCTTTCCTGGGGTTTTTTTTTGGTACACTGACTAATGCTTACAGTTTGCCTATTCGAGAAAGAGAAGTGCAGGGAAGATCAATCAAATGAGATCTTAAAGGGTAAATCAGTTTTTCAAATGTGTTCAGGCAGCTTC
>NW_011494931.1:95475-96512 GCF_000754665.1 Bison bison bison
TTATCTCTTCTGTCCCAATTCTGACCATTAATCTCTGTTTCTGTTGCCACCAATTTATCTGAAGCCTTCATATTGTTTTTCAGGGATTCATGTAATCTCCCTGGCTTTTTCCCCTCCACAGCATTCTCCACACTGCAACCAAGGTGATATTTCTCAAATACGTTTCTGATCATGCTTCCCTTTGTGACCTTCTGTGCAGGGTAAAACAGCAACCCCTCTGTTGCTACACTGTCTTTGTATTAGGTGGGAGCAGGGGCAGGAGCAAAAAATGTGAGGTTTGAGGAGCCAAGGGCTTATAGTGATGGTGGACCAGTATTAGGGGTCAATTCATGCATACAGGGCTGCCTACAGGTACTCTTCCATCCATCCATTTATCCATCCATCCCGTTATGCTGTATGTATGCTTAGTCGCTCAGTCATGTCTGACTCTTTGAGACCCCATGGACTGTAGCCCATCCATTTATCCAGCCAATCAGTTATGCAGCCAATCAGTTGACCATCCATCCATCTATCCATCTGTCCACCCGTCTGTCCATCCATCCATCCATCTGTCCATTCAGTCAGTTAGTCAGTTGGGTAGGAACCCAACATGTTAGGACCATTGGCTTTTGGACCAAAACAGTCAAATAAGTGTTTGCATGTCATTTATGGTAAAACCACAGTAACTTGATACCCATTGTTTCAGATTCTTTAGCAGATGAAAGTTTTTTGAGATGAAAGGCACCTCAAAGTTTTCCAGTCTAAATATCTGTTATTCTGGGCCCATCAATCCAAAATCCCTTGCTCCCATTCTTTTTTCACTTGAATTACTGAGAATTTTAGTGTACACTGAATAGCAATTTGTTACAAATCCCATACCGTAAAGATTATTTGCCATTCCCTTTTTCTTTCCAATTTCTCTTGCTGTGCTTTGATCCAGGGTTTGGTAGATGGTAAGTGTGTGCAGATTCTCAGTGAGGTGTGTGGGCTTTGTTGACACTGAACCCATCTCAGCCATGGGATGTAACCGCTCCTGTCACAATGCCGGGGTGGCTGTG
>NW_011494931.1:96731-97240 GCF_000754665.1 Bison bison bison
GGATCAAACCCACAGCTCCTGCAGCTCCTGCATTGGCAGTGGATTCTTTACTACTCAGCCACATGGGAAGCCCTGTTACACATCGAAGCAAAATGTGAATCTAAAGGTAAATCTTGAGAAAAACGACATTGACTAGATGCTTGCAGGAACATCATTTCACTGCTGAATGCCATTCGCTACATGAGGGAAATTGAGTATCCTAGAAACCCCAAGTCACTGGGTGATTTTACCTACAAGTCTTTGCTATAGCCCGAGCCCTGAGGACTTCATTGTACTGAGCCTTGGTTATAGTAACAGAGGTAGCTAAGGTTCAACAATGGGCTGACAGCCAATAGCAATGCTTTCTGCATGACCAGTGAGAGAACCCAACCAAGGAGGAGCTGAGACTGGCCCCAAAGGGTAAGTCTGACAATGGTCCAGTAGCTAATGTGGGGATTAGCTGTTGTTCCGGGTAATGTGTCCAGTTCAGGCTGGTTACAGGGGAGCCTCAAAGACTCATTTTACTTGTC
>NW_011494931.1:97340-97881 GCF_000754665.1 Bison bison bison
GAACTTGTTGCTTGGGCTTTAGAACTCAGTGCTGCAGTCCCGTGTGTTCATAGAGGTCCCAAGTGAAAATTTTTATCATCAAAATTGACTGATTCAGAACAGAGTGTTTGTGACTACCTGGTAGCAAATTTGAAAACCACATCTCATCTTTTATCCTTTAAATGGCATCAACGTATGGTTGTGCCTACAGAATAAAATGAACATTCTGGCCACTTGCGTTAAGAGATCAGTCTGTTTTTACATAGTGACCTTTGGTGATAGGTCCTTGCAGAGGTCTAATCTGCTAGCTGTTAACTATGGGGTTTGATCTGAGGATTTTGCCCCTCCACACCCATTACACACATCTTAAAGAGTCCCTGCCACTACCAAACAAAGAAAAGCAAGCTATTCCCATGAGCCCTTACATGCTAAGTTACTTCAGTCGTGTCTGACTCTTTGTGACCCTATGGACCATAGCCTACCAGGCTCTTCTGTCCTTGGAATTCTCCAGGCAAGAGTACTGGAGTGGGTTGCCATTCCCTTCTTCAGGGGATCTTCCTGA
>NW_011494931.1:97981-99249 GCF_000754665.1 Bison bison bison
AAAGAAACCATAATTTGGCAGATAACTTTGTGAAACATCAACCAACTTAGCCCAGCCAATAGGAATTATTCCTTCATCATATGCTTTTCTAGACAGGTCTTGTTCCCCTCAGTTAGCAGGAAAATTCAGGACTGACTCCCTAAAGAAGCAGCATAGGTTTACAGTCAGCCCAAAGGTGTGATCAAAAGAGTTAACAAGGCTTTCTTGCCTTCCGCAGGTCATTTGTTCTGAGCTGTGGTCATCATTTGCTTCCAGCACAGGAGTGTTAAGCTGAGGGGGACTGTTTGGCTGGCTGCCAACAGGAGGTAGGGCTTTATTATTTTTTTTTTCAGAGTAAACAGAGCAGCACAGGGCTTCACTGAAGACCACCCAGTAAAGGAGACCTTGCCTTTACCTGAGCACATTCCCAGGAATCAGCAGATGTGCTTCAGTGGAAACTTACTTCTGAAGGCTTTCTTGAGGGGAAGAGGTGAGAGAAACGCCTCCTGTCTTGAAAATGTTGGCTGTCCGTGTGTTTTATGTATCGGATCACACCTACAGTTTCATGGGACAGAAGATTTCTGCTCCTATGAAGCTGGAAAATTGACCTAATCCAGCCTGTTTCTTCTGCCAGGGTCCAGAGAGAAGGTCATGCAGTTAGTTAGGGGCTTGGGACTAGCACTTGGGCTTCTCCACTACCTATCAGGTGCTCTTCACCATACTGTAATGTTTCTTCTCTATGGCTGTATTTCATCTCCAGTGATTTTCCTCTGCCCTTACTTGCTTTGCACACAGGTGTTGTAAACTCTTATTAGAAGTTAGCAGCAAGAGTGACATTCTATGTTATTATAGCCATTTGCATTTTACTGAGCTATTTTATGGCTTTCTATCTTTACCATAGCATGTGGGTGTGGCAAGGGGGATATCATTCATTGTCTTTATCATCATTGTCATTATTATTAATACTGTCATCTTCATTCCATCAGAGAAGGCAGTGGCAACCCACTCCAGTACTCTTGCCTGGAAAACCCCATGGACGGAAGAGCCTGGTAGGCAGCAGTCCATGGGGTTGCTAAGAGTCCGGCATGACTGAGCGACTTCACTTTCACTTTTTACTTTCATGCATTGGAGAGGGAAATGGCAACTCCAGTATTCTTGCCTGGAGAATCCCAGGGACAGAGGAGCCTAGTGGGCTGCCGTCAATGGTGTTGCACCGAGTCGGACACGACTGACGTGACTTAGCAGCAGCAGCTTCATTCCATGGGCTTCCTTTGTGGCAGCCCACTAGG
>NW_011494931.1:99744-101631 GCF_000754665.1 Bison bison bison
AAGAAAAGCCCTGCCACTTGTGTGGTCCATTTCATGAGTCTGTGCCAACTCTGTGTGTAGGGGTGTGAGCTCAACTCAGCAGGCCTTTTGGATGTCCACTGAGGTTCAGAAGACAAAGATTTGGTGACACCAAGAAATTGAATCTCCTTGGCATTAACTCTGGGCCCTTCAGGTCAGGGCTAGTGTTGTTGGTGAGTTGGCTGCCTGGAAAATGGTCCTGCCATTCCTTTGAGTTTCCCTTTGTGGATGAATAGAAAGTTTCCATCTACAAAGCTTTATGATGTTAATTTCACGTAGTTCATGTGGAAAAAAAAAAAAAGCCAAACAGGCAGTTATAGGTAAATCACCCTGCAAGCAAACATTAACCACCCTCAATAACATTTGGCAGTTTGGCTGAAATTTTGCAGACTGTGGTTTTCCTCAGTTTTGAACATGGAGTCTTCAGATCCAGACATCAGTTAACATGACTTGGTGCTTGTCAGACGAGGGCCCTTATCCACCTTGCTTGGGTGGTTGATGAGAGTAGTAACTGTCACTGGATTCCACAACTCCCTGGTCAATTTCAGCAGCCATGTGTGGGTTGTTAAGCTGACAGTATCACACAGAAAGTACACTCTCAGGGATGTAATTGTTAGCAATATGATAGCACCTTATAATGTTTCCTCCCTGTGGGAGAGCAGAATAAGGTAAACGTAAGAGTCTGTTTTTATTATTCTTCTTTAATTTTGCAATTAAAAAATTTAAATGGTAATATAATTGCTTTATAGTGTTGTGTTAGTTTCTGCCATACAAAAACATGAATCAACCATAACTATGTATCTATCCCCTAACTCTAGATCCTCGCTCCCACTCCCCCATCCCACCCCTCTAGATCGTCAGAGAGCACCAAGCTGAGCTCCCAGAGCTACACAGCAACTCCCCACTAGCAACCTATTTCACCCGTGATAGTGTATATATCGATGCTACTTTCTCCATTAGTCCCACCCTCTCC
Source organism: Bison bison bison (assembly GCF_000754665.1). Lineage (NCBI taxonomy): Eukaryota > Metazoa > Chordata > Mammalia > Artiodactyla > Bovidae > Bison > Bison bison. Next base: position 100,736 of record NW_011494931.1, read on the forward strand.
TTACCCCCGTGTCTGAAAGTCTGTTCTCTGCATCTGTATCTCTATTCCTTCCCTGAAAATAGGTTTATCAGTACCATATTTCTAGATTCCAAATATATGCATTAATATGTGATGTTTGTTTTTCTCTTTCTGACTTACTTCACTCTGTATAATAGGCTCTGGTTTCATCCACCTTAGTTCAACTGCCTCAAATTCAGTCCTTTTTATGACTGAGTAATATTCCATTGTATATATATGCACCACGACTTCTTTATCCACTTATCTGTCAGTGGACATCTAAGTTGCTTCCATGTTCTGACTATTGTAAATAGCGCTGCAGTGAACACTGGGGTACATGTGTCTTTTTCAATTATGGTTTTCTCAGGGTACGTGCCAAGTAGTAGGGTAGTGGGATTGTTGGGTCATATGGAGTTTTATTTTTGGTTTTGATTTTGAAGCAAAATGTTCACATTCTTAGGTGAGATGTTTAGTCAACGAGTTTTATTTACTTCAACTGAAATAATACCACAATGACTTAATAAGCCTTCATGGGTGGGTAAAAGGACAGTATTTCAGAGCAGGCAATAAGAAGCCTGAGAGAGGGGGAGAGGCAGCACATAGTGAAAGGTTGCTGCTAGGAGCCATGAATGACCTGGGATTCTTGGCTTTCAGAGGAGAGGAATTTGATCCGGGGCCAGTGATGAGGCTTGATTGCTCAGAGTTTTTTGTAATAAAGTTTTATTAAACTATAAAAGAGATAGAGAAAGCTTCTGACATAGATATCAGAAGGGGACAGAGAGTGCCCCCTTGCTAGTTTTTAGCAAGAAGTTATATACCTATTCAGTTCAGTTTAGTTGCTGAGTCATGTCCAACTCTTTGAGACCCCATGGACTGCAGCATGTCAGGCCTCCCTGTCC
>NW_011494931.1:101808-103530 GCF_000754665.1 Bison bison bison
CTTTGGCACAAGATGAGTCATTCCAGGCTATAAAACAATTGACATGAATCTTGAAGAAAGGCAGATTTCCAGGCAAATACATAGTTTTATTAACACAGCTTAAGAGAACATTTCCATGGGTAAAACATAATGGTTTGTTGAGCGATTATTGGTTCTGAGTCTTAGGCAGAACTGACTTGAAACACAGATTCTAAGATAAATGCGTAATTCATTAACATAGCTTAAGAAAAACATTTCCATAAGAAAACCGTGTTGGTTAGCTCATGATTTGAGAAAAGTTAAGTTCAGGTGGAACCAGGTGTGGCAACACAGAATTTTAAAAGAAACCTCCTTTTAATTTTGTATAGAGAAGGGAAAAAAACCATCTGACATTTGTAGTTTGTTTCCTCCTGCTGCTTAAGAGAGGGAAAAAAAGGTCTGACACTTGCAGTCTATTTCCTCTGCTTGGGGACCCCTAGCCTTCCTGCCTGTTACTCTCTCAACAGTATACAATCATATTTGGTGGAACAGACTTTTTATGGGTAATATTTTTCTCAATCCCAAGTCAAGGAATGCTAGGTCATTTCAATTGCTATATCCTCATACAGGATGTCACATTGGGTTAGGGCTCATAAATTACTAAGTGTGGAGGACTGAGTTTTGGAGGATTCCACCTGAGGGTCGTAGGGTCTGGTGATTCACCAAGATGGGCAGGACACAGAAGCAAGAGGAGAAGCCATGGGTTGAGAGTTTCCATAATGGGTCAGTGGAAGGGACAAAGTTCACTGACTGGAAGGGCACAAAGATGAACATTTGGATTTGACAAGAAGATTCCAAGAGAAATAATGGTGCAGGTTAAGAGGGTTAAATTCTGAGCCACAAACCACAGATGATCCTGACTTCTTTGTTGGTTGTAAACACCTTTCTAGCCCCATACAGAGTAGAGTGCCTGCATAGATTAAGCTATGTATTATATATTGAGTTGACTTGAATGGCATCTGGGAGAGGGAGAGGATGGCTCAAGTGCCTCTAGAAATCCTAACATGGGCCTGACATCTGGGCAGCTGGGAATCTGGGATGAGTGTGTGAACATGTAGGCTGTCTAGATGTAAAACAGGTGACTCCCAGAGTGGGAAGGTCCTGTAGGTCTCATTGGGACCAATCCCTTCAAAGAACAGATGAGGAAACAGAGGCCCCAAAAGGGGAAATGACTGACCAAGGTCATCTACCAGGTTAGTTGCACAGTCAGCACTAAAAGGGAATCCCTCTAATTTTCAATCTAGAACTTGTTTCCCCTTTACACTTCATCATGACTTTGCAATGGAGATCACCCAGATGAGGGTCAGGAGACTCAAAGACTTAAAGCGACTTGCCCATGGTGATACTAGTGACTGGCAGAAGCCAGAGTCTGTCTGATTGTAGTCTGTGGGCATCACTACAGGAGCATGTGATAGAAGGGATCAGAACTCCTTCAGAGAGATGCTTAGCAAAGGCTGCTCTAAGGAGGTTGCGTGTGAGCCAAAAGCATAGAGAATATAGGGAGGAACTAGCCAGGGAAAAGCTGGAGGAAGTCTAGGCTGAAGGAATGGCAGTTGCAAGGACTCTGTGGTTGATTCGCTCTAAGAACCATGAATGAGATCTTGGCTGAAGCCCTTTATTGAGGTTATTCTTTGAGACCCACTGCTGCTGCTGCTGCTAAGTCGCTTCAGTTGTGTCCAACTCCGTGCGACCCCATGGACTGCA
>NW_011494931.1:103630-104832 GCF_000754665.1 Bison bison bison
ACAGGAATTCTCCAGGCAAGAACACTGGAGCGGATTGCCATTTCCTTCTCCAATGCATGCATGCATGCTAAGTCACCTCAGTCGTGTCCGACTCTGTGCGACACTATGGACAGCAGCCCACCAGGCTCCTCCATCCACAGGATTCTCCAGGCAAGAATACTGGAGTGGACTGCCATTTCCTTTTCCATTGAGACCCACTAGGCAAGTCTTAGTTTGCTGGTATATATAACTCAAGAATTGGCCTCAGAAGTTCAGTATCACAAAATGTCCTTTAAAACTTGTCTGTTATCTGCTGAGTTTTAGGTAAGAGCAGGATGAATCAATGGAATATAATAGGGGGCCAGGGGCAGTGGGAATTAAACTAGTTAGGAATGGCCTATTAAATGCCTATAGGACCAGGTTATTGGTAAAACACTGACAAATGTTTCACCTGTTAAGACTTTCAGTATACGTCATGGCGACTTAGCAGCAGCAGGATTCCTAGAAGTATTTTTTCCGCTGTTCATCAGAGGCTCATATTTACAGAGGCAAATTGATCAAAGACAAGGCATTCCGGGCTGCTAGAAACATGAAACCATCCCTGTGTGGGCTGGGCCCTGGAATGAAGCAATACAAGACCAGGATGTTACTTCCTGCTCTGGAACTGACTTGCCTTTGACTTAGCAAGTTTTAATTTTCTGTTTTCTGTGTGATACACAGAAAGTGTCCACTCTTTTCTTTTTCTTTTTTTAACACAATTGTGTAACTTCATTGATGGGATTCATGAAAGTATTAACAAAATCCAAATTCTCCATAGTGTGGATTATCAGTGTTCTTTGGTAGTGATTTAAGGAAAAGTGTGTTCTTTGAAAGAGTATGTATAAGTTGCCTTGCACTTTGGGATAAAAGATAATGGAACCTAAATCTTGGCTCCTTATTTCCCCCTCCTTTCTTTTTCTCCCATGGTGATAATGCTTTTTAAGGTGACATTCTTTGATATTCAGTGTCTGCCGCATACAACTGGTGAATGAGAAAGTTCTCAGATTATTTGCCCCAGCTCCAAAATAGAAAATATTTTACTAAAATGGGATCCTTAGGGACTTACCTGGTGGTCCTGTGGTTAAGACTTCCCTTTCAATGCAGGGGGTGCAGGTTTGATCCCTGCTCAGGTAGCTATGATCCCACATACCAGGTGGTCAAAAAAAAAAAAAAAAAAAACATAA
>NW_011494931.1:105115-106479 GCF_000754665.1 Bison bison bison
ATAGAATCCTTAGATTTATTTGGATCTGCTGTTTATTCCTAACTGAAATTCCAAGAACTCTTAGTGACAGTCAAGATTCATAGCAACCAGTTTTCCCAAGAGTTAGGAAAAAGAATAAAATTCTTACATTATAAGGTTTAGGTCCAGACTTGAAGGCTTTCTGGGTCTTGGGATGGCAAATAGTAGAGTGACTCTGAATATATTAGGAACTCCGGTTCAGATCATCATCGTCAAGCCCCGGAACAGTGGAGTTTAGGTGGGATGGCTGCGTGTTTCTCATGTCCTCATCTACTAACACCTCTGTAGCTATTTAAGTGCTGGTGAAATTATGTTGTGTGAAATACAGCTGCACAGAGGATCGCACTACAGGCCAGAGGTGGTCACAAGAAATCATTGCTGCTGCTGTCATGCTCCGTATACCAAGACTAAACCACAAAATGAAGTCATGTCCATTTTTGCCTTTGAAAGGTGGTTGGAGGGAAACCAGAATATGAACTATCGTCAAGTGAAATATAATGCCACAGGGGAAAAAAGAGAAGATACTATAAACATAAAATGACGACAAAACTGACCATCTGGGTTACATATTAAACCACGGCTCTCCATTTGTTATGGTTTGAGGAATGACTTCACAGTGTGTGCCCCTTCCCCTTCCTCAGCCTCAGGAAGGAGGTTTTGTTTTCATAAATGTGAGTGAAAATTTTGCCTTAACTTCAGAAGTTTTTTTTTTTTTAAGTTCAAATCAGTAGTTTTTAGTAAAAGACCCCATGTTTACTTACCCTTTACATTTAGCCTTACTGTATGGTCTTGCATTGCTAATTCCATCTTTAGCCGTGGGAAATACACCACTGTGTAGCCACTGGGCCATGAGAGAAATCAAATCAATGCCGAGTTGACAGCTGAAAAACCTCTCTGCCTGGGTTCAGGAAACAAAAGCCTGTTCAACTCACTTTGGAAAGCCCCCAGGCATCAAAGTCCTGGCATTTTCCTATTTTGAGACCACTGAGTAGTAGCCCTGTTTTGATAATCATTTAAAAGTGTTTTACTTAATTAGAGCAGGTTTGCTCAGGCAGAAAATCATATTTATATGTTAACCTGGCTTTAATACCTCATAGCTACCCATTGTCTCTAATCAGAAAAGACAGGCTGGTGATTGGCTTCATTCTGGTTGGGGTCCAGCACACTGCAGGCTTTGGAAGTACCTAATCCCAGACTGGGGGTTCCAGTGGAGTTCTTCTGTGGGTTTGGCTTTGAAACATTTCCACTCTTTCTAATTTAGGGAAGCAATAACACAAACAACCCATGGACAACTCAGCTCCTTTGATGAGAGGTACTCGCAAGCCCTCTCCTAGTTTTTTTTTTTT
>NW_011494931.1:106579-109361 GCF_000754665.1 Bison bison bison
CAGTATTCTTGCCTGGAGAATCCCATGGACAGAGGAGCCTGGTGGGCTACAGTCTGTGGGGTCTGAAAGAGTCAGATACAACTGAGCTTACATGCAATGAAAAAGAAGGAGTTCACATCCCATACAATTCACCCATGTAAAGGGTACAATTCAATAGTTTTATGTTCACAAAGTTGTACATCCAAAAACACAGTAAATTTTAGAATGTTTTTATTACCCTCCAAACAAACCCCATACTTCTTAGCCTTCACCCCCAGTCTTCCCTTTTCTTACAGCCCTGACATCCACTAATTAACCTACTTTCTGTCTCTGTAGGTTTTATATGACTGTAATAATAAAATATGTGGGGTTTTGTGATTAGTTTCTTGGTTCATCTATGTTGTAGCATCAATCACTACTTCATTTCATTTTATTGCTGAATAATATTCCATTCAACGGATGTACCACATATTATGTATTCATTCATCAGTTGATGGACATTGGGATTGTTTCTGCTTTTTTACTTTTGTGAATAGTGTTGCCATGAACATTTGTGTGCAATTATTTTTTGTGGGCCTATGCCTTCATTTCTCTTGGATATATACCTTGGAGTGGATTTGATGGGTCATATGATAACTCTGTGTTTATTGCTTTGTGGGAAGTCTAGGCCATTTTTCCAAGTGGCTGCACCATTTCGTATTCCCACCAGCAGTGTGTGGGGGCTCCAATTTCTTAACATCCTTGCCAACATTTGTTATTATTGATCTTTTTCATAACCATTCTAGTGGATGTGTATAGTACTTCATAGTAATTTTGACTTGCATTTCCTAAATGACTAATTCTCTTGATCATCTTTTCTTCTGCTTATTGGCCATTTGTATATTTTTCTCAGATAGTCTATTCAGAATCTTTGCTCATTTAAAACTTGGAGTATACAACTTTTTAGTAATGAATTGTAAAACTTTTTTCTGTATTCTAGATATACATCTCTTCTCAGTAATGGGATTTGCAGAACTTTTCTCCCATTCTGCTAGTTGTCTTTTCACTTTTTTATGGTATTCATGGCAGCATAAAAGTTTTTAACTTTGATGATGTTCAGTTTATTTTTTCTTTTGTTGTTTGTGTGTTTGGTGTCATATCTAAGAATTCATTGCCTAGCCAAGGTCCAAAAATTTACAACTACCTTGTCTTCTGAGTTTTATAGTTTTAGCACTTACATTTCTGACTTTGATCCGTTTTGAGTTAATTTTTTGTATATGATGTGAGGTAGGAACCCAGGTTCATTCTTTCACATGTGGATATTGACTTAATCCAGAACCATTTGCTGAAAAGGCTGTTGGCAGTTCCTTGTCCTATCCCACAGTGGCCTCAGTCTGGTGACTTCTAGCAGACAGACATGAGATGAGCTGTCTTTGGTGGCATCAGCACCATAACCACTCTCCAAGGTTTTACCTGTGATGACATTTCAATGACATTAACTTGGATCCACTTATAGAAACTTATGGGATTCCTTAGCCAGAGTAGCACTTGATTATTGCAGGGATAGGTGGTAGAGTGTTGATGGGTCACATTATGGGTAAAGCAGAAGACTCAGTATCTAGTGAAAAATGGTATGGGTATGTCACAGCTCTGCCTATAGCCCCTGAATTTTGATCCCTTGTTTTGGTTGCTAAACTTATGGGGTTATTACAGTAGTTTCATAAAGGGACAAGATAAGAATGTCTACATTCTTTTTCAGTATTTCACTGGAAATCCTACACAGCACAGTAAAGCAAGAAAAATAAAAAGATACGAGAATTGAGAAACAAAATCGCTATTTTGCACAGATGTGATTGTACAAAGAGGTAATCCACAAGAATCTTCAACTGAATGCTTAGAATTAATAAAAGTTAAGCAAAGTTGCTGAATATAAAGTTAGTATAAAAATCAGTTGAATTTCTACATGTAAGCAATACAATTTAGAAAAATATGCCATTTGGCATAGTATCAAAAACACTAAATGCTTAGGAAAAGTAACAAAAGCTGTGCAAGACTTCTGTGAAGATTATAGAAATTTATTGACAAATATTGGTAGCTCAATGGGTAAAGAATCCGCCTGCAGTGCAGGAGACACCAGAGACACAGGTTCGATCCTTGGATCAGGAAGATCGGCTTGGGAACCTGTTCCAGTATTCTTGGCTAGAGAATCCCATGGACAGAGGAGCCTAGCAGGCTACAGGCCATAAGGTCACAAAGAGTCAGACATGACTGAGCACACACAATATTGAAAAATATTAAAGATGACCTGCTCAAGTGGAGAGATAAACTGCACATGTGAATTAGAGAACTAGATATTATACAAGTTAATTCTCCCCAAATTGATCCACAGATCCAATGTAATTGCAATCAAAATCCCAATTATTTTTGTGGTACTTAAGTTGATTTTTAAACACAAGGAAATGCAAAGAGCCAAAAAGAGACAAGACATTGAACAACCACAAAATGGCCCCTCCAGATGTCAAGCTCTAATAAATCAGACTGTGTATTAATATTGGAGTAGTTATGTACACCAGTGGAACAGAATTTGAGAAACAGATCCAGAAATGCATGGACTTTGACATACCTTAGAGGAGGCATGGCAGATCAGTGGTAAATGGATAGCCTTTTCACAAAAGGAGTGGGACAGTTGGATATCCATAGGAAAAATGTTTCCCAGATTACCATCTAATCATACAAACAAAAAAAATCAATTCTAGATCTATTAAAATCTTAGAGATGGAGACTTAGTAATTAGTCTCCAATTAAGATAAATAACTTTAAATTT
>NW_011494931.1:109461-110705 GCF_000754665.1 Bison bison bison
TTAAAAATAAATAAATAATAAAAAATAATTTAAGACAAAAAAAATCTTAGATGTGAAAAGCAAAAAAAAACCCTTTGAAGATAATATAAGAGAGTGTCTCTGTGACCTCAGGGTAGAAAATAACTTATTAAACAAGTCATTAAAAAGTGATAACTGTAAAGGAAAGGTTTTATATTCAGCTTCATTGAAGTAACTTTCTTCATCAAAAGATACCATAAAGATAATAATAAGACAAGTCACAAATTGGAAAAAGATACTTGCAAAAAACATTACACATGGTTGACTATCTAGAATACACAAAGAACTACAGCTGGAAAAAAATTAAAAAAATAAATGAAAGACCCATAAGTACTGTACAAAAGGAGAAGCTAAGTGGCCAATAAATATTTATTCAGCTTCATAATCAGAAATACAGATTAAAATCATATTAAGACATCATTACACCATAAAATTAGCAAAAATTAAAGTGTCTGATATACTATGGTACTACGTATATACTTGATATATGCTTGTATTTACTCCAATATACTTGGTACTACAACAATGGAGTCCGACCCACTTCTGTGGGGTGTAAGGTCATGTAAGTAGGTTTGACAGCATCTACTAAAATTCAAAATACTATAAGCATGCACCTGTGACTCAGCAATGGCACTCCTAACTAGACCTTAGATATTGCATCATGAGACACACAACAAAAATATTCATAGCAGTATAGTTTGTCAATGCTTATTAATAGGGTCAGAAATGTTGATCAGTAGTTCCATGGACAACTAGTGGTATATTCATGCAATGGAATAGGAAACCACAGTGACAACGAATAAGCTCAGCTACACACGAGGCTGACCCACACAGTACTGACTGAAAGAGGCGAATGACAAGAGACCATGTGAAGTATGATTCCGTTTATACATAGTTCATAAACAGGAGAAATCAAAGGAGAATAGATGATAAATCTGTAGCAAGAAGTAAAGAGATAATGACCATGAGGGTCAGGATGTGGAGACCTCTGGGTGTGCAAGGGATGTTACTTGCTGAAAAAATCCCAGGACTTCAGGGCTGTGATCAGTGTCCTGTAGCTAAACTTCATGACCACATGAAGCCTTTCCTTCATCATCTTTAATTTTTACTATGGGTTAAAACATTGTATGCTGTGATTAATTTGTAAAATGGACATATCAATTACTATGACATAAAATATTAATACACAGTAATGTTTTTAAGCCAAGAAGCAGAGTGGTGGTAAA
>NW_011494931.1:110805-115598 GCF_000754665.1 Bison bison bison
AGTTTATTTTTAACAGAACATATAGATTTTGAAATATTAACATGTAAACAGTTTCATCTTTTTGTACTGAGAAATAATTGTCATAAATCCTAAGTAATAAAAATTGATATTATGGTGTAAGAAAAGCAGTTGTTTTCCCACTGAATTGTTTCTCCACTGGCTTAGCACCCTTGTTGAAAATCAATTGACCATAAATGTGAGAGTTTATTTCTGGCTTCTCAATTCTGTTCCATTGATCTATAGGTCTATTCTTATGCCAGTTTCACACTGTCTTGTTTAATGTTCTGAAATAGGGAAATAGAAGTCCTTGAACTTTGTTCTTTTTCATGATTGTTTTGGCAATTGTGGTTCTCTTCTATTTACATGTGAATTTTTACATGCAATCAGCTTGTTTTTACATGTAATCTCTTCTTTTTACATGTGATCAGCTTGTCTATTTATGTAGAGAAAGCTAGGATTTTAATAGATATTGCATTGAATCTGTAGGTTAGTTTGGAGAGTATTGTTATCCTAACTGTATCAAGTCTTCTGATTCATGAATATGGGATGTCTTCTTATTTATTTTGATCCTTTTAATTTCTTTCTACAATGTATATTAGTTTTCAGAGTATTTTTTGTATTTCTTAAATTTATTCCTATGTACTTTGTTATACGGGTGTTATTATAAATGGAATGGCTTTCTTAATTTCATTTTCAGTTTGTTCATTGCTAGTGTGGTGGTGGTGGTTTAGTTGCTAAATCGTGTCCAACTCTTGCAAACCCATGGACTGTAGCCTGCCAGTCTCCTCTGTCCATGGGCCTCTCCAGGCACGAATACTGGAGTGGGTTGCCATTTCCTTCTCCAGGGGATCGTTCCGACCCAATTACTGAACCTGGGTCTCCTGCATTGCAGGCAGATTCTTTATCGACTGAGCTATGAGGGAAACCCTCTTTGCTACTGTATAGAAATATAATTGATTTTTAAATGTTGATTGTGTATCCTGCAATCTTCCTGAACTTGTTAGTTTCACTAGATTTTTAGTGCATTCCATAGAATTTTCTATATATGAGATCATGATATCTGCAAATAGAGATAGTTTTACTTCTTCCTTTCCAGTCAGGGTGCCTTTTATTTCATTGTCTTGCTTAATTGCCCTGCTTGAAAATTCCAGTACAGTGTTGGAAAAATGTGGCTAAAACAGACATCCTTGCTTTGTTTCTGATCTCAGGGAGAAAGCATTCAATCTTTCATCATTTAGTATGACTTTGTGGATTTTTCCTGGGTGCTCTTTGTTAGGTGGAGGAAATTAATTTTCCCACCCCGCCCTTTTAACCCATGGATTACCACCAGGGTGGATTTAAGATGTCCTGCTCCTTGAGAAATTGCAGTCTTATTTCTTTTTTTTTTTTTAATTAATTTTATTTTATTTTTAAACCTTACATAATTGTATTAGTTTTGCCAAATATCAAAATGAATCCACCACAGGTATACATGTGTTCCCCATCCTGAACCCTCCTCCCTCCTCCCTCCCCATACCCTCCCTCTGGGTCGTCCCAGTGCACCAGCTTATTCTTAAAGCTTGCTCCAGTCTATCCCTCTAAGGGATGCATGATTTTGAAAAGACCACAAACTTCCTAGTTCGAAGAGGACCCTCCTTGCTCTTCACTCTACATATAATTCACCTCCATGTTGGATGGCAAAATAAGCTCTTTGGATCCTTCATTCCATACAGACCAGACTGCTTAAATTATTATGCTACAGGTGACAAGCACATTTCATTTCCTGGATCACTCTGATGTTTTGGTAGTAGCTTCCTGAAGCAAAGGGATCTGAGGCTGTGTATAGTCTCAGTGCTGTGATTAATTAGTGATGTCTCATAGTACGGAAATGTGCAAATAGATACAGTCCCTGGAGCAGGCTCTGCCAGTGCCTCAGTCCATTCCAGTATCTCTTTTTCAATCTTTGTCCTCCTTGCTCCTTCTTCAGAATTTGATCTTGTAGCCCCATGCTCCTTTATGCAGCCTTCTCTTGCTTGGTTCTCTGTTACACAGCAGTATTCCAGGTCTCCTATAAACTCTCTGCCCTCCCCTCCTCTGACTCTCCTGTCAACATATCCCTCTAGCTTTCTAAATTGAGCCTTGGTTCCTTTTCCGTATCTTCCATGTTTATACTTAGAATGTCCCATCTTTCCTCTAGTTTTCTCATCAAATGGAGTATATTTGTAATGGCTATTTTAATGTCTTTTATGCTAATTTTGGGCTTCCCTGGTGGCTCAGTTTATAAACAATCTGCCTGCAATGTGGGAGACCCGGGTTCTATCCCTGGATCAAGAAGATCTCTTGGAGAACGGAATGGCAACCCACTACAGTAATCTTGGTTGGAGAATCCCATGGACAGAGGACCCTGATGGGCTACTGTCCATGGGATGGCAGAGAGTTGAACATGACCGAGTGACTAACCTTTATGCTAATTTTATGATTTCTGTCATGTCTGAGTCTCTTTCTGTTGTTTTTTCCTCCTTTCTTGAGTTCTGTCTTGCTGCTTCTTTGCATGTCCGATCACTCTTATTAGATGTTTCATATTACCCATTTTATATTGCTGGGTGCTGAATTTCATTGTATTCCTTTAAATATTATTGAACTTTGAACTGGGATGCAGTGACTTGGAATAAGTTTGATCCTTTTGAAGCTTGCTTTATGCTTTATTAGGAGAGTATCAATGCAGCTTTTAGCCTAGGGTGACTTTTATCCCATTACTGAGGCAATACACTAATGAGGGCACTAATTAATGCCGCGTGTATTACAAGATCTTTCCTCTCTGCTGCTGTCCATTTGTGTGCTTCTGGCAATAGTTATTCCTACTTTATTTTTCAGTGATTCTTTCCTTGGTCTCGGGTAGTTTCTTCCCCATATATGAGCAGATCAATACCCAGATGAGGACATGACGGGACACTTCTGAAGACTTCTGGAGCTCTCTCCTGTGCAATAGTAGTGGTATTCTGTTTTCAATAAGTTTTAACTACTTCAGTCTCCCTACACTATGATCTCTGGTTCTTCAATACACAGAGATTACTGGGCTCTGTTTGTATTCTCCTTCCTCGCACTGTGGCAGAGGAATTCTCTCCAGGCAGTAAGCTCAGGTAGTTGTCATGTTTGCCTTACTTGTTCTGCTTCTCTCAGGGATCACAGTCCTGCAGTGCCTGCTGTCCAGTGTCTGCAAACTATTTTTGTATATATTTTGTCCAGTTTTCTAGTGGTTTCATTTTGATTCCTTTTACTCCATCACGGTTGGAAGCAGAAGTTCTTAATACATAGTTGAGTTGTCAGATTGGATTTACAGTGGCCCCTCAAGTGTTGATGTTTCAGCTAATTAAAATGCAGAGTAGCTTATATATATTTTCCTGAAGTCAGTAAAGAGAGGTGTATATAAAAGGATACCTTTTTGAACCTAGTAGTAGAAGTATCTAGAAGATAAAACATTTTGTTTTCTAAACTCCTGGAAGATGTAAAGCCATTTAGAGAGAGCACTGACTCACTCAAACAAAGAACATCCTAGTTAAGGTGATATTTAGCAGCAGAAGCGACTCATCAGAGACTATGCAAGGCATCCAATTACTCCAGGTCCCAAATGGTAAGAATTGAAATGCATCTGTCACTAGCGTTGTAAATGGAAGAAGTAGAGTGTAGGTTGAGGGTCCTCACATCTCTGATTTCTTGTATGTCCCCCATTCCTGGACCTGTCTTCCCTTTCTCTTTCTGCATGTTTAGAGACCCGGATGGTCTCAGTGATCTCTGGATAATAAGAGCTGCCGTTTATCCAGTACTTATTATGCACTTCGCATTGTAATAAGTACTTTATATATTCTTCTTCACTGAATCTTCACGTTATGCTATCACTATTACCATTTTAGAGGTGAAGCAACTCAGATACAGAGAGGTTTAATTATGTCCTTAAAGACCGTAGAGCTAGTAGCTGGCTGAGTAGGACTAGAACCCATACCTTTTGGATGCTATAATCTGTACTTTTTGCCTTCATGTCTCTATCTGAATTAAGAAAGCTGGGGCTTTCCTGCTTTTCCATATTAATTTCTGCATCATCTGGCACTCTTTCTGCCAGCACCCCCCATATCTCTTTTAGGCTACGCCTGGCCCAGAAAGAGCAAGGATGTTACTCAATAACAGGTATCGCTCAATCTCTAAAACATTCCAGATTTTGATTGAGTTCCATCTTGCAGTTCGAAGTGATGGACTTCCTTATTGTCTTCTGCTCAGACCTTGCTCATTTCTGCTTGTAAATCACATGTTCTTTCAAAACTCAAGACTTGGCTTTTTCATGTCATCTTTCTTGATGGATATGCTATGGTTAGCAGCACTTGCTTTGGATTTGGTTACATTGGTCTTTCTGACTTTCTCATGTGGTACACTGACTTGGCTATTTAGGACATGTTACCCCTATGTTTATTATAACCTGCTCCAAATTCCCAGTCATACTCATTAAATTCTTAATATGAGCAAACAATGAATTTAACATTACCCTTAATAAGATAGGCATTCTTTCCACTCTTAATGTTTGTTATTCCTCCAATTACTTAGTATGAGGATCTGCCAGGTGACAAAATAAGAATGATGCTCCTAGAGAAGCAAAAGAGGCACCTGAGTTGGGTAAATAGTTTTTGTCAAACTCATGCACTGCACATTGTAGGCATGCAGAATCATTCAGTCCATTGCTAAGCCCTAAGGCAATGGCACCCCACTCCAGTACTCTTGCCTGGAAAATCCCATGGACGGAGGAGCCTGGTAGGCTGCAGTCCATG
>NW_011494931.1:115698-118952 GCF_000754665.1 Bison bison bison
AGCAGCAGCAAGGCAACCACAGGCCTATGTCCCTAGGCAGAAAGGACAGTTGATAGCAGCAAGAGGAAACAGGTTAATCTAACAAGTACAACCAGCTGCTAGATAGTTGCTTCCGTGTCAATATCATCCTTGAGAATCATGTTACAACTTGGTATGGTAATAGATATTCCTAAAGTCCCCAACAGCTTCCCTGGTGGCTCAGATGGTAAAAAATCTGCCTGCAATGCAGGAGACCTTGGTTTGATCCCTAGGTTGGGAAGATCGCCTGGAGGATGGCATGGTAACACATTTCAGTATTCTTGCCTGGAGAATCCCCATGGACAGAGGAACCTGGCAGGCTATACAGTTCATGGGGTCGCAAAGAGTCCCCAAGCACAAAGTCCCCAAGACAGATGTATATGAAGTCTTCATCAAATGCCTGACACATATTAAACACTGAATAAAGTGCACACACACATATTTAAATGAAAAAAACTATTATAATTGTATATATCATCACATACATCATACTTTAAAGAAGTCAGAAGTATAAAAAAGACATTTTATCATAATTTCCATGCAAGTCATTAGAATTTAAAAATTATTTTAGTTCATTGAGAAATACCTTCAGTTATTACGATGAATACTACTTTCTCCAGTGAGGTTAGAAAAATTAGGATCCATTATATTTAACAAAATAAGAATTTCTTCTCTCTGCACAGTCAGATTAATGAACACACTTAAAATAAAATAATGCAATTGCTACCTTCTTCTTGGTGACATGCTCTCTGCACTAAATTTAAGTGACAGTAAAAGGTAATGGGTTAAGGAGGAAATTTTTAGTTTCTTAGTTTATTAGAGTGGTGAAACTCAAAGGATCAGGGTTGGAATTTAAACTGAGTGACAAGAAGGAAGAGGTTTTGGTTTTATAGGTAAAATAAAGTTGGCTGCACTTGAAGTGAAATTTGAGAAGATATTTTCACTTAGTTTTTCTTGGCAGTAATCTGCTTCTCTCATTAAACTGGACTTCCAGCTCTTCAGCCCATGTTATCCCTTTGAAAACTGTATCATCTTTTAAAATGTGGTATGTGACTTTCCTAATCATCTTTTTCATTACAAAAATAGGTCTATTTTTTCTGGGTAATTTGAAAGCTGCTGTGATCGTGGTGTGATGGATTTCACAAGTGTCACCTGTCATTCCCTTGGAATCACCCCAGCTTTGACCTGCTGGGTGCTAAAGTGACTTGGAACGTCCCCACATTAGGCAAAGCCCCAAACACATCGAGAGGAGCTAGGTCACTGGTGAGTTGTGGATGAAGCTCCTGCAGTGAGCTAGAAGGAGGACTGGATGTGCAGTCTAAAGGCTTGGTTTCTGGACCTGGCTCTGTCTCTGACCATTGAGAAATTAGTCTCAAGGTGTGTATTTAGGAAACGCAGCAACCCATATACGTCTAGTAAATGGACATCCTCTTTGTTGGCATCTGTTAGACCCCAACACCATCTGCATTCTTCTCCACTCTTGTCCTTCTCGACTTCAGTCAGACCCTCTTGGGGCAGTGCCCCCTCCACCTTCCCCACTGCTGCTCATGACTGGGAAGAACTCTGTTGGATTTCATGGACAATGCTATCTGTCTGGCATTGGAACTTATACTGAGCCTTTGCTTCAGTCCTCCCTATTATTGTGACTTCCCGGGAGTCTCTCATCTGAAAAATGATCAGTGTCTCAGACTCCTGATTTTGCATGCGTAAGCCCCGGGGGCCATCTGGTTTACTCATCCCACTTAGAGCAATTGCACAATGCTCCCTCGCATTTCCTTTCATTTACATCCACACAGAAGTTTTTTAGTTTACTAAGCACTGATGTATGACAGTTGTTACGATGTTATAAAAATTTTAAGAGTAAGACCATTAAGTATCGTTTGTCAAGTGATTACTATGAGTCAAGCACAAAACCCTTTGACACATAGATAGACTTGAAGCATCCTCAGAGAAGTTGAGAAATTTGCTCACGGTCACAGGCTAACCAACAGCGGAGCTTGGTTTCAGAGCCTTGGTCCGCATTGTACTACATCTCACTGCTTCTTCAGGTGCTGATGTCTCTAACTGTGCCCATCAATGCTTCTCCAATGGCGTGTGTATATGCATCACCTGAGAATCTTTTTATAACATTTATGTATTTGGCTGCACCAGATCTTGGTTGTAGCACATGGGATCTTCAATCTTCACTGTGGCATGCAGAATATTTAGTTATAGTGTGTGGGATCTAGTACCCTGACAGGGATTGAACCCGGGCCCCCTGCACTGGGAGCATGGAGTCCTCGCCACTAGACCACCAGGGAAGTCCCTCATCTGGGAATATGGTAAGATGCAGATCCTGATCCAGTATCTCTGGGATGAGACCTGGGGTTCTGTGTTTCTACCAAGTTTCCAGGTGATGCCAATGCTGCTGATTCAGGGACCACATTTTGATTAGCAAGTGGCCACTATCAGAAATCTAAGAGGATTCCAGAATATTATAACATGATTGGGCATTTTAAACAAAAATATTGTTGAAGTGATATTACAGGATAAAATGTGCTTTTTGCTTCTAAAGATCGTATCGAATGTGATGTTCACTTCTATTGACAAGATGTTCTGTTCCTTCAATTAACAGATGTTTTGTTCCTTCAAGTAACAAAATCTGCAACAATTTCGGTAAGGGAATGCACTGTGTTATAATGCTTTCTCTATACTTATGACTTCAGCAGGACATGGTGGCATTCTAAGCAGGGGTCTTTGAATGTGCTTCAGAAAGTTTCTACACTTTCTCTACCAAAGATTACATACAAAATCATCCATGTATGTGTATATGTGCATCTTCTGACAAAGACTCTGAAACTGCTCACCACACTCTCCTTGGACCTGTGACATCAAAGTAAGCAAAGAACCCCTACTCCAGCAGAAATGTGCACTCCTTTAAATGGTTCTGGAACTTCCCTGTTACCAAAGCCTTGACCAAGAAGGCTACATTAGTAATATATGCAATTTATTTGTATCAGATGCTGTGAGGCTGCTGACTACATAATTGAAGCCTTTGAAAATGCCAGTTGATAGCTGTAATTAGGTAAAAATAAAGGCACTAGACCCTTTAGATAACTTTCCTAATGACTCTCGGCCAAAGCCCAGGCAGAAGTACTCCCCGAGTTCCCTAGAGTTGAAAGCCAGTGACCTTTAGCATCCACCGCCTTTGTGATTGTCATTAGAGCTGGACATGTGACAGCTTCAACCAGCAGCAT
>NW_011494931.1:119433-120139 GCF_000754665.1 Bison bison bison
CCAGGGAGTCCCTGTTTTGAAGATTAAATGAAATAATTTTTATAAAGCACACAGCCCAGTGCCTGACACACAGTAAATTATTATTCTCTAAGCCAAAACTCATGGATCCTTTTTCACAGGAGCATTGGGTATGAGGAGTTAGTATTACTTATAAAACTTGAAGTCTTGAAGTTAGCAGGGGAGAAATTAGAAATCCTTGTGTTTGGACTTCTCCGGTGGCCCAGCAGTTAAGACTCTACTTCCAAGGCAGGAGGCAAAAATTAGATCCCTGGTCGAGGTACTAAGATCCTACATGCTGCAGCAGTGCAGCCAAATAAAGAAACACACAATAAAATAAATAAATAAATATAATCTAACCATTAAAAAAAGAAATCTTTGTGCTACCTATTGTAGTCTCTTTCCACCCATCACCTACTTACTTCTTCGTTGATGACTGTTCTAATGCATCACTGTTTGTCCACTCTTCTAGCTTTCATGATACATGTTTCTGCTTCATTTCCTCTACTCATGTAGCATAGTCACACATTTGATCTTTGGATGTTTATTTTTCCAGCTGTATTGAGATATAATTGGTATAATTGACACTGTGTAAGTTTAAGGTAAACAATGTGATACTTTTATATTCATATATATTGCACAGTGATGATCTTAATAAGGTTAGTTGACACATCCATCACATAGAGTTTTCTTTTTTGTGTGTGGTGAG
>NW_011494931.1:120239-120566 GCF_000754665.1 Bison bison bison
GATATTGGATGCTTGGGGCTGGTACACTGGGACGACCCAGAGGGATGGTACAGGGAGGGAGGAGGGAAGAGGGTTCAGGATGGGGAACACGTGTATACCTGTGGCGGATTCATGTTGATATATGGCAAAATCAATGCAATATTGTAAAGTTAAAAAATAAAATTAAATTAAATTAAAAAAATAAAAAACAATATATGCACATGGGCTTGTGGTACTCTAAGTGCACCAGGCCATTCTGATAGTTAAAGCTGGAAACAGGTCTGATCCTGATAATGGCCATCAAAGCCTACTCTTTAAACCAGTCATGTATGCATGCATGCATGCTCA
>NW_011494931.1:121237-122252 GCF_000754665.1 Bison bison bison
AAAATATAATATAATATATAAAATATAATATAATATCTAATAATTAAATAATTATTAGATCATTTTCACTAAATTGTACACAAACTGTGATTGATTGAATCCATGGATTCAGAGCATGCGTATTGAGGAACCATGAATACATAGGGCTGACTATATAGTTATATGTGGATTTTCAACTTCATGGAAGGTCAGGGTTCGAGTTGTTCAAGGGTCAACTGTATACAATACAGTATTGTTAACTATAGTCACCATGCTGTACACACCTTTGATGGTGTACTTCTTGTGTCTGTCTCTACTCAGAAGACTTCAGCCTTTGACACATTCATTTCTGACCATATCCATATCTTCTGTTCTCCCCTCCTGAATCTGCTTTTGGTACCCTCAAGACTTGGGGGTCTTCATGCCCTTCCTTTTGGACTCAGTACAGAAGTTTCTCCCTGCTTTTAGTTGCCCCCTCATTATGGGTTAAGCACCCAAAAAATTGATGAAATAAACCCTACCTAATTGCAACACATCTTCACAGATGAGATTCTTCTAAGCTTCTTTGGTGGTTTAGTCACTAAGTCATGTCTGACTCTTGTGACCCCATGGATTGTAGCCCACCAGGATCCTCTGTCCATGGAATTTCCCAGGCAAGAATACTGGAGTGGGTTGCCATTTCCTTCTCCAGGGGATCTTCCTGACCCAGAGATGTAACCTGGGTCTCCTGCATTGCAGACCAATTCTTTACCCACTGAGCCATCAGGGAAGCCCCTAAACTTCTTTACTGCCTTTATTTTCATTTTGAGGTAGAGGAAGGTGGTGTTACAGCACAGAAAGCGAGTCTTTCTTTAAATCTTTTGTTTTGAAATTGAGATATAATTAATATTTAACATTTATTAAAGTATATAGTATAATGATTTAATATTTGTCTATATTGCAAAATGATCATCACAGTAAGTGTGGGTTTTCTACTTGTATTTCTAGTGCCCAGAACAGAGGCTTGCACCAATGACGTGTTCGATTGATGTGTAAT
>NW_011494931.1:122352-123972 GCF_000754665.1 Bison bison bison
GTAATGGATAAAAGTAAATTGAACTGATGATTGAACTGGACTCAAAAACTAAGGTTCCCTCTAGCCTGAAAGCTAGATGGGATTCCTCTGGTTTCAACCATGACAGGTCTGGCTAAGTCTCTTGGAGGGAAAATCCTTTTGTTTTAACCACCTCTTTGTGGATGAGTAGTGTAGGTTTTCAGACAAGTCCTGGGAGGGTGTCAATTTTCTGTTGTACTTACCAGGATGTTATAGGATTTCAAATAAGCTCCAAACAATATGTCTCCAGGAGTTGAGGTATAGTCACACTTCCTATATATACCATGGTCTAAACACCTGTTACTTTTTAGAATAGGGATTCTTCTTTTTGATGCACAGGATTTCTTCACGGGGTGGCTGTTAGGCATTGAGAGGGGAGCATGTCAAACCTCAGTTTGCTGTAGAAGGACTCGAGTTACAAGGTGGGTTAGAGGTTAGCCCTTGCACTGTCAGTACACACTCTACCTGTGGTTGAAGACAAGACCATAGAACTCACTGTTCTCCTGATTAGTGAGAAGAGATTGAAAGCCCCAGAAACTGGGTTTTGCATTCCAGTTTGCTAATTAAATGTAGACGTTAATTCCTTAAATGCTTGCAAATTAGTAATTCTGGTGATTTGTATTGGTTTTTGTCAAGCAATCTGTTTGGGGAGCTTGAAGCAACTGGGGCATTGCTGGCTCTGGTGAAGTTTATTTAATTTCTTTTTATGAGATTCTTCATCTTGGAAATGGGATTTTCAAATATTACTTTCCCAGGCATCATTACTGATTTTCTGGGTTTTATTTCAGGAATGGGACTGGTTCAGGGTGCTAGGGAAGCATTTTGTGGTGTCCTGTATTAAAGTTGTAATATCCAAAAAAATTGGCTGATTGTGTGTGGTGTCTGAGATGTGGTACCTTATTGAAAATGTTCCAGATTTTGACAACATGAAGGGTTTATGATCCTTGATTTATATTTCAAATGATCTTATTTTCTTTAAATTAATATTTCATGCAATCTTTGAGATTCTATTTTGCTTTCTAGTGTCATTTCGATGCATTTCATTGGCATTTGCTATCATTCACCATCTTTGCGAGCATTAAAAAAAAAAAGCAAATACATTCTTTGTAGCCTGGAATCTCTCTTCATTTTAAAATTCACATTGAACATGAGCCTTGGTAGCAGCAGTTATTTTACAGCTGCTTATTACTTGGAGGAATATATCTTGCTAGTAGGTTTTTGAAAAAAATCCTATCCTCCCAAATGACTCTTTCCCGCCATCTTTTAAAAAATATTTTTACTCCTGTGGTTTCATTCTCTTGGAATGTTATTCAGTTCCATCTTCTACTTGATCTTCAAGGCCACGCCTTCTAAGAAGCCTCTCTGACCTTTCCTCCCTCCCTGTTTGAAATGGATGGCTTTGTCACTACATATGGGTATCATGGGGCTTCTTCATGGCCTCTCTTACCATCCTTGCCAAGGTGCCAGTGAGCTCCTGGAGATCATTGCCATTAGACTGGCGGGGACTTGAGGAAAGCCAGTATGTGGATTAGATCTGATCCCAGCAGTGACTTGCACAGTGCCCGGCACATGTATGTTTATTGCATGAAGAACCTTTATTAT
>NW_011494931.1:124072-124626 GCF_000754665.1 Bison bison bison
AGTCAAATGTACTGTGTGAAATAAGATCTGACCATCAGTAGACAGAGCTGAAGGGTTACAGTTGGAGGACTTAATTTTAGCCTAAGAATTGCTTCTGATTAGTACTGTGACCTTCAGTTATTTCACTTTGCTGAGTCAGTTTCGTCATTTTGTGCATTATACGTGTTAATAATACTCAATGTAGATAATTTGAAAGGTTGTTGTGAGGATTAAAAGTTCAGTTCAGTTCAATCGCTCAGTCGTGTCCAACCCTTTGCAACCCCATGAACTGCAGCACGCCAGGCCTCCCTGTCCATCACCAACTCCGAGAGTTTACCCAAACTCATGTCCATTGAGTTGGTGATGCCATCTTAACCATCTCATCCTCTGTTGTCCCCTTTTCCTTCTGCCTGCAATCTTTCCCAACATCAGGGTCTTTTCAAGTGAGTCAGCTCTTTGCATCAGGTGGCCAAAGTATTGGAGTTTCAGCTTCAACATCAGTCCACCCAATGAATATTCAGAACTGATCTCCTTTAGGATGGACTGGTTGGATCTCCTTGCAGTCCAAGGGACCC
>NW_011494931.1:124868-126599 GCF_000754665.1 Bison bison bison
CTACCATCCTTGTTGGGTTTTTTGTGAGGATTAAGTAAGATAGCATGAGATAACATGTATGGAAGTGCTTACCAAATAGTAGATGTTTAATCAGTGTTGCCTGGATGTGAATTCTCTTCTGTGGACAGTCCTGATGTGGGGCTTTCTCAGGTCTTGTAGAATGTGTGTGGAAGTCAGGCTGCTTGTGTCTTGAATTAGACAACTTTTTTTCAGCCCTGCTAGCTCCAACTTCCTACTTGAAATGGATGCATTTTATAAAACACAAAGTAGTTAAATTTGCTAGCAAATGTTTCCAGGTCTTTGAATGGCAGCCAATAAGAAAGGCTAAATGTAATTTTTTTCAGAATTCATGTCCTTGATGTGGAGGAAATATCATATTTACTTGCACATAGTCCCACCTCAGACTTTGAGTAGAAAATGAAGAAAACTGTTTTCCCCTCTGAATTTCCCCGTGGAAGATGTTATTTTCTATTGAAACAATGAGGGCAGCTGCCAGCAAAGAAGGGTGATTTTCTTTTGTCTAGGTAAACCAAGGGTTAAAATGAGAGCTTGGAATAGTCAGGCCCCTGCCTTGGGCTGGAACTTGAGCAGATTCCTTGCAATCGCTCACTGCTCTGCCCCCTCCAGCTGTCTCTCACCTCTCCCCCACCATAAAAGGGTAGGTGTTCCTTCAGGACCATTCACTGCTTCTCTCCTTCTGTCCGTGTTTCCCACCCACATTTACTTCCAAGAACCTTTCCACCTTATGGTTGTTGTTTCTTTCCTGAGACCAAAGGGCAATCAAATCTTAAAACTAAAAATCAGTGGATAAACAACAAGGTCCTACTGTATAGCACAGGAAACTAAACTCCATATCCTATGATATGCCATGATGGAAAAGAATATGAAAAAGAATGTATGTGTGTGTGTGTGTGTGTGTATTACTAAATCACTTTGCTGTATAGCAGAAATTAACACAGCATTGTAAATCAACTACTTCAATTGAAAAAAATTCACAAGGAAAGGCAACCTTAAATGTAACCCCCTCCATGCTGATTACTTGAAAGATCACAAATAACCTCATTTAATGGTTTGCCACTAAAAGAACTATTAAAAGAGAAAGGAAGGTCTGGAGATCCAGATTCCAGTGAACATAGCACCTGCTGCCTGGGGCACTCCAGATGGGTCTCAGTTCTTCAGTAAATGCGGACTGGTATCTCAGAGGTTAATGAAGTTTGCCTAAGGTAGCAGTGGATTAGGTCTTCCATTCTCACATAAATTACCCATCCTCCAGTCCCCTTTGTCCCTTGACATTTTCACCACAAAGGAGCTAGGGGTGTTCAGAGGATTACCTAAGCAAGCCCATATTTATCACAGGATGGGATTATTTGCCTGCATTTTGTGAAGGAGGTATTTCAGGATTTTCTCATTACTGAAGCCCCTTATTGTGGGGACTGTGGTGCTTTTTAAATCCCCTGTATTGAAATGATCAACTAGTCAAACTTTCAGTTATAGCGTGTTTTCCGAAGAAGTTGAGAGTTTTCTTTTAATGACTCTATCTTTGAATTTTTAACTTCATATCCTTTTGGAGACCCCGAGGCACTACTTTTTTGGGCCAACAGAAAACAATGTTGGTGTAAAACCAAGTGCCTCTTGCTTGTGCTCTGCCCACCCCCCACCCCCGCTGACTTTTGTGACCTTAAAAGTGTGTTGAATGTTGAAATAAAACATCCACTTCTCATCTAAGCCTTG
>NW_011494931.1:126699-127732 GCF_000754665.1 Bison bison bison
TGGGGGACTTTGGGGCTGCTCATGACCTATCAAATAGGGCTGGGCATGTAGACACCAGGGCTCCATGCCAGAGAGCTAATCTCTAACTCAGGATCCTCAGACCCTTTAAATCATGAACTTGAACTTTGAACTGAAGAGAGCTTGAAATACAAACTCCATGCTTAAAATCAGTTGAATTTTTCCTCCACTCTCTACTTCTCCTAGGGACACATTAGCAGCCTGTAGTCCCGATATTATTGACGAAATGGCAACACATGCCACCCACTGGGACCATATTCGACAACCTGGACTCCCCACACCCAACACCTGTCCTCTGCCCCAGGCTCTGGCACTCTCTGAAGTTTCATGGCTTTGCTTATGAATCATGCTTCTTGTTAGAGAGTAGCCAACAGCTTTCTTGTTGCTAGGAAGTGGATTTCATTTCCTCTCCTCCTGCACTTCCACCTTGTGAATCATGGCCCTCTCAGAGGTGGCAGAGGTGCAGACAATGTTCCTGACTCTCTGCTGCCCACCTTCTGCCATGGGTGTTTCCCTTCTGTAAGAGGCGGGGGTGGGAGAGCCTCTCCCACATGGTAAACAGCCAGCCAAATCCAGGGAGGCCTTTCACGGTCACCGTGGCCCAGATGTTGTGCTGGACGAAGACCGAGTGGGGATTTGGGATTTCCATTCTCACACAGCCAGATTGAGGGGGTGGAAGCACAAGGGGTTGCAGAGAGTTGGACACAACTTGGACACAACTGGGCGACTTTCACTCACTCCCACTATAAGCATGGGTGGGTTTCCCAGGACTCCTGAGTGGAGCAGTTGTCCTCTCTTCAGTAGCACTGGGGAGAGGGTTTGTTCTGAACCTTGAGAGAGAGAGTTTCCATCAGCACATCCAGGAGGATCTGGCATCCCTGGCAGTGTGTGTGGAGGTTTTTTACCATGACTTGTCTCTGTCTTCTCTTGCACCTTAAGGAAGGTGTTTCACAATTGAAATAAAGTTGTATTGATGGTTCTGCTCATCAATGCAGATTTTTCTTTTTTTTTTTTG
>NW_011494931.1:128183-129594 GCF_000754665.1 Bison bison bison
TGTAGAAAGCTGTCGAGTGCATAAAGATGATGTATCATCACTCGGGTGGACAATTTGCTGTTAGGTCAGTGAAGCTGTGGATTCATGTTGTGGGAGCCTGAATGAGGGCTACTCACAATTTTATCGTCGATCCAGGTCAGTTTTTTCCTCTCTGAGTTCCATAACCAAATTCTTTTCTTGATTATTAAGCAGACTGACACTTCTGTTCTTAACCAGTTCATATGTTTGCTTAACTGATGGCTGCTCACTGTCATTAAAGCTGTTCCTTCATTCTGTCACTCTTGTTCAATCAACAAGTGTGTTTCGAAACCATGTCTGTGCCGGGCCTATAGTTTCCATAAGTGCGAATGGATGCTCCAGGCAAATGCAGTTTAATGGAGTTTGCCACTAAGGTTTCTGTTTCTCTAGTATTTTAATATCTTTTCATAACCAGAGGTCTGATGGCAAGGAGAAATTAATGGGAATGAGAGCTTTGAAATAACACAGTATTTAAATGCATGAGCGAGGACCCAGAATCTCTTATTATTGTTACCCATGGAATAACTTCGTTTCTTGTCTTCCCCAGGGGAAATTTAAGAGAATAAGCAGGGATAGAAAGGGCAGCAAGCTTATGGCATCAATACCGTAGAAAGAGTGATCTGGAGCATCCTGCTCTGGTCATGTGGTTTTGTGGTAGCAGCAAGACAGCAAAACAGAGGCATTGGTACCTTATATAGGCTGGTCCCTGAATACCCAATCACAAAATGGCCATGTTACACGTTTTACTGCTTACCAGCTTCTGCTTCCTTTCTATTTTTTTTTTCTTTTTTTTCCCCGAGATGTTTGATTGGCCTTTATGCAGTTTGGGGAGATTGCAGGAGGTGATGCGCTAGGTTCAAAAGTGGCTTGCTGCTCACATGACTCAGCTGTGAACTCAGTTGTGCATGGCCTTTACTCCTGAGGACTCACTGAAGGAAGTGCTGGGCCTCTGCAGAACTTTGATCAGCTTGTCCAGAAAGAGAGCATTTTATTGTTTCATGGCTATCTTTTTATTTATTGTTCAAAGTATCTGTGTTGTAAAGTGTCTTATATAATGTAATTCTGGAATGATCTCACAATGATTAATTTTTTTCCTTACTTTCAAAAACACAGCCATCTTGGTAGCTTCTGTCTTGGTCCATTCAGGCTGCTATAGCAAAACACTAGAGACATTCATTTATCACAGCTCTGGAGGATAGGGCGTGTTAACTTGTGTGTGTGTGTGTGTGTGTGTGCACGTGGACACACAGGCATATGCTCAGTCATGTCTGACTATTTGCAATCACATGGACCCATCAGGTTTCCTCTGTCCATGGGATTCTCCAGGCAAGAATACTGGAGTGGGTTGCCATGCCCTCCTCCAGGGGATCTTCCCAACCCAGGGATTGAAACC
>NW_011494931.1:129694-130141 GCF_000754665.1 Bison bison bison
CTTAGTCGTGTTCGACTCTTTGCAACCCCATGAATTGCAGCACTCCAGGCCTCCCTGTCCATCACCAACTCCCGGAGTTCACTCAAACTCACGTCCATCGAGTCGGTGATGCCTTCCAGCCATCTCATCCTCTGTCGTCCCCTTCTCCTCCTGCCCCCAATCCCTCCCAGCATCAGAGTCTTTTCCAATGAGTCAACTCTTCGCATGAGGTGGCCAAAGTACTGGAGTCTCAGCCTGAGCATCAGTCCTTCCAATGAACACCCAGGACTGATCTCCTTTATAATGGGCTGGTTGGATCTCCTTGCAGTCCAAGGGACTCTCAAGAGTCTTCTCCAACACCACAGTTCAAAAGCATCAATTCTTCGGCACTCAGCTTTCTTCACAGTCCAACTCTCACATCCATACATGACTACTGGAAAACCATAGCCTAGACTAGACAGACCTTTG
>NW_011494931.1:131565-132866 GCF_000754665.1 Bison bison bison
ACCTTGGACGAGGGGTATCTCCTCACCGCCACCCCTCCTGACTTTGAACATGGAGTAGTTCCTCTTGGCCTTCCTGTGCCCGCACAGCCACTGCTCCCTGGACGTGGGCTTGCTAATATTTATATTCATATATGTATATAAATTGAATGCATGGTAAACTGGATGTCATAAAAGAATAAGGAAGGGAAAAGCTACTTAACTAATGTTTTGGAGAAAACTGGTTATCAAATAAATAAACACAGGCTCCTAACCTGATATATTATATGAAAATAGATTCCAAATGGCATGTGATTCAATTATTAAAGAATAACTTGTTTTAAAAAATCAAATCACAGGGGAAAAAAACAGCTGAAAATTCATGTGCCAGGTTGTGTGCTAACACGAAGTAGCTTCTTTAGTCACCACATCAAACCTATGCAAATCTGTCCAAGAGGAATTTTTGCAATGATGGAGATGTTCTGCAATAACTCCAGGAGCCACTAGCACATGTGAATATTAAGCACTTGAAATATTTTCTAGTGCAACCAAAAAGCTGATGTTTTAATTCTGTTTGTGATTCATTTAAATGTCAGTAGCCAGGTATGAGTACTTTTATTATTCTCACTTTACATATAAAGAAGCTATGGATCGCAGAGGCCAAATAATTTTCTCAAGATCATAGAGCTGGCAGATGACAGCGCAGAGATTTGCTTCTGAGGCCAGTGGCCTTATCTCTTTGCTATTCTATGGCTATCCCTTAGAGGGTGCCCCTCCTGTTGTGTCCCAATTTGTGAAGAAACACCTCCAGTACACTTGCAGTTAACCAGGCAAAGAAAGAAAGAAAGAAAGTGATAAGTGCATGATAAAGGACAATAGTCATTAAAACAGCACAAACCTGGTCCCCAAATAGTATTATGGCTCATGGAATAGAATAAAATGTATATAAATATGAAAATAGATAAAACTGAATCATGTAATTGAAATTTGCTAAGTGAGCAGAACTTGTGTTCTCACCAAAAAGGAAAAAGAGAAAAATATGTGAGGTGGTGGATGTACTAATTAACTAGGAGAGAGGATTCTTTTTATAATATATACATATACCAAATCCTCATGATATAAACATTAAATATCTTACAGTATTATCAATTAACTCTCAATAAATCTCAAAGGAATTTAAAAAGGGAAAAAAGAAAACAGATCTTTGTGTTTTATATTTATATTCATCAGTTCAGTTCAGTCGCTTAGTCGTGTTCGACTCTTTGCAACCCCATGAATTGCAGCACTCCAGGCCTCCCTGTCCATCACCAACTCCCGGAGTTCAC
>NW_011494931.1:132966-133343 GCF_000754665.1 Bison bison bison
TGGCTCTAGGTGAGTGATCACACCATCATGATTATCTGGGTCATGAAGATCTTTTTTGTACAGTTTTCCTGTGTATTCTTGCCACCTCTTCTTAATATCCTCTGCTTCTGTTAGGTCCATACCATTTATGTCCTTTATTGAGCCCATCTTTGCATGAAATGTTCCCTTGGTATCTCTAATTTTCTTGAGAGATCTCTTGAAGAGTCTTTCCCATTCTGTTGTTTTCCTCTATTTCTTTTCATTGATCGCTGAAGAAGGCTTTCTTTTCTCTCCTTGCTATTCTTTGGAACTCTGCATTCAGATGCTTTTATCTTTCCTTTTCTCCTTTGCTTTTCGCTTCTCTTCTTTTCACAGCTATTTGTGAGGCCTCCTCAGAC
>NW_011494931.1:133443-134030 GCF_000754665.1 Bison bison bison
TGGGCTGGTTGGATCTCCTTGCAGTCCAAGGGACTCTCAAGAGTCTCTCCAACACCACAGTTACAAAAGTATCAATTCTTCGGCACTCAGCTTTCTTCACAGTCCAACTCTCACATCCATACATGACTACTGGAAAAACCATAGCCTAGACTAGACAGACCTTTGTTGGCAAAGTAATGTCTCTGCTTTTGAATATGCTATCTAGGTTGGTCATAACTTTCCTTCCAAGGAGTAAGCGTCTTTTAATTTCATGGCTGCAGTCACCATCTGCAGTGATTTTGGAGCCCAGAAAAATAAAGTCTGACACTGTTTCCACTGTTTCCCAATCTATTTCCCATGAAGTGATGGGACCAGATGCCATGATCTTAGTTTTCTGAATGTTGAGCTTTAAGCCAACTTTTTCACTCTCCTCTTTCACTTTCATCAACAGGCTTTTTAATTCTTTTTAGTTCCTCTTCACTTTATGCCATAAGGGTGGTGTCATCTGCATATCTGAGGTTATTGAGGTTATTGATATTTCTCCTGGCAATCTTGATTCCAGCTTGTGCTTCTTCCAGCCCAGTGTTTCTCATGATGTACTCTACATA
>NW_011494931.1:134130-134981 GCF_000754665.1 Bison bison bison
GATCTTAGTTTTCTGAATGTTGAGTTTTAAGCCAACATTTTCACTCTCCTCTTTCACTTTCATCAAGAGGCTCTTTAGTTCTTCTTCACTTTTTGCCGTAAGTGTGGTATCATCTGCATATCTGAGATTCTTGATATTTCTTCCAGCAATCTTGATTCCAGCTTGTGCATCATCAAGTCCAGTATTTCTCATGATGTACTCTGCATATAGGTTAAATAAGGAGGGTGACAATATGCAACCTTGATATACACCTTTCCTGATTTGGAACCAGTCTATTGTTCCATATCCAGTTCTAACTGTTGCTTCTTGACCTGCATACAGATTTCTCAGGAGGCAGGTCAGGTGGTCTGGTATTCCCATCTCTTTCAGAATTTTCCACAATTTGTTGTATCCACACAGTCAAAGGCTTTAGTGTAGTCAATAAAGCAGAAGTAGATATTTTTCTGGAACTCTTTTGCTTTTTGGATGATCCAGTGGATGTTAGCAATTTGATCTCTGGTTCCTCTGCCTTTTCTAATTCCAGCTTGAACATCAGGAAGTTCACATTTCATGTACTGTTGAAGCCTGGGTTGGAGAATTTTGAGCATTACTTTGCTACCATATGAAATGAGTGCAATTGTGCAGTAGTTTGAGCATTCTTTGCCATTGTCTGTCTTTGAGATTGGAATGAAAACTGATCTTTTCCAGTCCTGTGGCCACTGCTGAGTTTTGCAACTTTGCTGGCATATTGAGTGAAGCAGTTTCACAGCATCATCTTTCAGGATTTGAAATAGCTCAACTGAAATTCCATCACCTCCACTAGCTTTGTTTGTAGTGATGATTTCTAAGGCCCACTTGACTTCACATTCCAG
>NW_011494931.1:135081-137922 GCF_000754665.1 Bison bison bison
ATCTTGTCCATCAGCAGATGAATGGATAAGAAAGCAGTGGTACATATACACAATGGAGTATTACTCAGCCATTAAAAAGAATACATTTGAATCAGTTCTGATGAGGTGGATAAAACTGGAGCCTATTATACAGAGTGAAGTAAGCCAGAAGGAAAAACATAAATACAGTATACTAACGCATATATATGGAATTTAGAAAGATGGTAACAATAACCCGGTGTACGAGACAGCAAAAGAGACACTGATGTATTGAACAGTCTTATGGACTCTGTGGGAAAGGGAGAGGGTGGGAAGATTTGGGAGAATGGCAATGAAACATGTAAAATATCATGTAGGAAACGAGTTGCCAGTCCAGGTTCGATGCATGACGCTGGATGCTTGGGGCTGGTGTACTGGGATGGCCCAGAGGGATGGTAGGGGGAGGGGGGAGGGAGGAGGGTTCGGGATGGGGAACACATGTATACCTGTGGCGGATTCATTTTGATATTTGGCAAAACTAATACAATTATGTAAAGTTTAAAAATAAAATAAAATTAGAGAAAAAAAATAAAAAATAAAAAATAAAAACTAAGTTAAAAAGTGAAAAAAAAAAAAATAAAGACAAGTGAAACAGTGAAATAGAAATTCTAATAGAGTTTTTGTTTTAACAACTCACAGACAAAAGGGAGGCAGCATGAGATTAACAATGAAGGAAAATGAGAGACGTGGAGGAAATACTGATTCTTTAATCTATCAATCCATTAAACAAATATTTCTTGATCACCCGCTATTGAAAGGTGCTATCGCAAGCACAAGTGTCAGAATGGTGAGCAGGACATGTTCTTGCCTCATAGGGGTCAAATTATAGTAAGTGGTACTGACAATGATCAGCTAGCAAATACATGTATATAATGCATGGTTGTGTGTGGGTACTAAGTTGCTTCAGTCTTGTCTAACTTTTTGCGACCCTATGGACTGTAGCTCACCAGGCTCCTCTGTCCATGGGATTCTCCAGGCAGGAATACTGGAATGGTTTGCCATGTCCTCCTCAGGGATCTTCCCAACCTGGGGATCGAACCCGTGACTCTTATAGGCAGGTTCTTTACCACTAGCACCACCTGGGAAGCCCCCATAATATAATGTCTGGTAGTGTCAAATGCTATGAAAACAACCAAAGCAAGGAGAGTATACAGAATGATAATGGAGTTGCCAGTGAGGTCCTTTTGAGGTGACATTTGAGCAGATAATGCAATCATATAAGAGGGTTAGCAGGGTAAAGAGCATTGTAGGCAGGATTTAGCAAGCTCAAAGATGAGGAGGGAAGGATGAATATGCATGTATTCAAGTAAACTTAGGGGAAAGACAAAGTGTAGAATGCTAGAAAGGGAAGTCAGAGAGTTAATCAAGAGCAGATAATGTAGGTTCTAGAAGCTCATAGGAGTTTGGATTTATCACAAGAGTGAGGGATAGCCACTGGAGGGTTTTAAGCAAGTAGGTGACTCAGTTTATATTTTAAACAGATAATACTTGAAATACTAAACATACATATATCTGCTTTAGCTTCTTTTCCTTTTTCAAAAGAAAGTGAAAGTGTAAGTCAGAACTAAAGAAACTGCTTAACTACAGAGAGTGAGTAGAAAGCAACAGGGTAGAAAAAGGGAAGGATGTTACAGTCCCTGTGAGATTTTTACATCTTCATAAATGGAAACAAACACAAACAAAGGAGCCAAGCTGTGTTCCAGTAAACAATGTAAGTTTCTTAGAAAAAGGGCTGGGGGAGAAATGAGCTAAGAAATTCTTGAACATGTACTTGAACACATGCTTTGAATTTGAAAACAAAATAATGACAAATCTCTGACTCTTCTTAATAGATCTGCAGCCAGAAGTTTGACTCTGTCTCTGGGCTTCATAAGCTTTCTACTACAATTCATTCAATCCGCAGCATTCAGGGCTATCTGTGTACCCCTGTAAGCTAGTCCTTTGAAGCTTAATTTGAATGATGATACAACAGTGATATCATGGATTTCAGAAAACTAGAGATATGTTTTTAAATTTCAA
The DNA here is from genome assembly GCF_000754665.1 of Bison bison bison. Classification (NCBI taxonomy): domain Eukaryota; kingdom Metazoa; phylum Chordata; class Mammalia; order Artiodactyla; family Bovidae; genus Bison; species Bison bison. The sequence continues at coordinate 137,119 of NW_011494931.1, forward strand.
ATTTGTTCTCTCTTAGGTCTTGGGATTGGGCAGATCACTTCATCTCTTTGAGAAGTGTTTAAAGTGAACATCAGTTCAGTTCACTTCCTCAGTTGTGTCCAACTCTTTGCAACCCCATGGACTGCAGCATGCCAGGTTTCCCTGTCCATCACCAACTCCCGGAGCTGACTCAAACTCATGTCCATTGAATCAGTGAACCACCCAACCATCTCATTCTCTGCCATCCCCTTCTTCTCCTACCTTCAATCTTTCCCAGCAACTTCTCAAATGAGTCCATTGTTCGCATCAGGTGGCAAAAGTATTAGAGTTTCAGCTTCAGCATCAGTCCTTCCAAAGAATATTCAAGACTGATTTCTTTTAGGATGGACTGGTTGGATCTCCTTGCTGTCCAAGGGACTCTTAAGAGTCTCCTCCAACACCACAGTTCAAATTCTTTGGCATCAATTCTTTGGCACTCAGTTTTCTTTATAGTCCAACTCTCATATCGATACATGACCACTGGAAAAACCATAGCTTTGACTAGATGGATCTTTGTTGGCAAAGTAATGTCTCTGCTTTTTAATATGCTGTCTAGGTTGGTCATAACTTTTCTTCCAAGGAGTAAACATCTTTTAATTTCATGGCTGCAAACACCATCTCCAGTGATTTTGGAGTCCCCCAAAATAAAGTCTGTCACTGCTTCCATCTATTTTGTTTCCCCATCTATTTTGCCATAAAGTGAAGGGACCAGATGCCTTGATCTTAGTTTTCTGAATGTTGAGTTTTAAGCCAACATTTTCACTCTCCTCTTTCACTTTCATCAAG
>NW_011494931.1:138982-164940 GCF_000754665.1 Bison bison bison
TCCCATTCTGTTGTTTTCCTCTATTTCTTTTCATTGATCGCTGAAGAAGGCTTTCTTTTCTCTCCTTGCTATTCTTTGGAACTCTGCATTCAGATGCTTTTATCTTTCCTTTTCTCCTTTGCTTTTCGCTTCTCTTCTTTTCACAGCTATTTGTGAGGCCTCCTCAGACAACCATTTTGCCTTTTTGCATTTCTGTTTCTTGGGGATGGTCTTGACCACTGTCTCCTGTACAGTGTCACAAACCTCCATCCATAGTCCTTCAGGCATTCTGTCTATCAGGTCTAAACCCTTGAATCCCTTGCCACTTCCACTGTATAATTGTAAGGGATTTGATTTAGGTCATACCTGAATGGTCTAGTGGTTTTCCTCACTTTCTTCAATTTAAGTCTGAATTTGGCAATAAAGAGCTCATGATCTGAGCCATAGTCATCTCCTGGTCTTGTTTTTGCTGACTGTATAGAGGTTCTCCATCTTTGGCTGCAAAGAATATAACCAATCTGATTTTGGCATTGACCATCCGGTGATGTCCATGGGTAGAGTCCTCTCTTATGTTGTTGAAAGAGGGTGTTTGCTATGACCAGTGTGTTCTCTTGGCAAAACTCTATCAGCCTTTGCCCTGCTTCATTCTGTACTCCAAGGCCAAATTTACCTGTTGCTCCAGATATTTCTTGACTTCCTACTTTTGCATTCCAGTCCCCAATAATGAAAAGGACATCTTTGTTTAGGTGTTAGTTCTAGAAGGTCTTATAGGTCTTCATAGAACCATTCAACTTCAGCTTTTTCAGCATTACTGTTTGGAGCCTAGACTTGGATTACTGTGATATTGAATGGTTTGCCTTGGATATAAACAGAGACCATTCTGTCATTTTTGACATTGCATCCGAGTACTGCATTTTGGACTCTTTTGTTGACTATGATGGCTACTCCATTTCTTCTAAGGGATTCCTGCCCACAGTAGTAGACATAATGGTCATCTGAGTTAAGTTCACCCATTATAGTGCATTTTAGTTCTTTGATTCCTAAAATGTCGACATTCATTCTTGTTATCTCCTGCTTGACCACTTGTAATTTGTCTTGATTCATAGACCTAACATTCTAAGTTCCTATGCAATATTGCTCTTTACAGCATCGGACTTTACTTCCATCACCAGTCCCATCCACAACTGGGTGTTGTTTTTGCTTTGACTCTGTCTCTTCATTCTTTCTGGAGTTATTTCTCCACTCTTCTCCAGTAGCATATTGGGCACCTGGGAAGTTCATCTTTCAGTGTTCTATGTTTTTGCCTTTTCATACTGTTCATGGGGTTTTCAAGGCAAGAATACTGAAGTGGTTTGCCATTCCCTTCTCCAGTGGGCCACATTTTATCAGAACTCTCTACCTGACCTGTCCATCTTGGATGGCCCTACACTGCATGGCTCATAGTTTCATTGAGTTAGACAAGCTGTGGTCCACGTGATCAGATTGGTTAGTTTTCTGTGATCATGGTTTTCATTCTGTCTGTTCTCTGATGGAGAGGGATAAGAGGCTTATGGAAGCTTCCTGATGGGAGAGACTGACTGAGTAGGGGGTGGGGAAACTGGGTCTTATTCTGATGGGTAGGGCCATGCTTAGTAAATCTTGAATCCAATTTTCTGTTGATGGGTGGGGCTGTGTTCTCTTCCTGTTGTTTCAGTTCGGTTCAGTTCAGTTGCTCAGTCATGTCCGACTCTTTGCGACCCCATGAATCGCAGCACACCAGGCCTCCCTGTCCATCACAAACTCCCGGAGTTCACTCAGACTCACATCCATCAAGTCAGTGATGCCCTCTAGCCATTTCATCCTCTGTCGTCCCCTTCTCCTCCTGCCCCCAATCCCTCCCAGCATCACAGTCTTTTCCAATGAGTCAACTCTTTGCATGAGGTGGCCAAAGTACTGGAGTTTCAGCTTTAGCATCATTCCCTCCAATGAAATCCCAGGGCTGATCTCCTTCAGAATGGACTGGTTGGATCTTCTTGCTGTCCAAGGGACTCTCAAGAGTCTTCTCCAACACCACAGTTCAAAAGCATCAATTCTTTGGTGCTCAGCCTTCTTCACAGTCCAACTCTCACATCCATACATGACCACAGGGAAAACCATAGACTTGACTAGACGGACCTTTGTTGGCAAAGTAATGTCTCTGCTTTTAAATATGCTATCTAGGTTGGTCATAACTTTCCTTTCAAGGAGTAAGCGTCTTTTAATTTCATGGATGCAGTCACCATCTGCAGTGATTTTGGAGCCCAGAAAAATAAAGTCTGACACTGTTTCCACTGTTTCCCCATCTATTTGGCATGAAGTGATGGGACCAGATGCCATGATCTTAGTTTTCTGAATGTTGAGCTTTAAGCCAACTTTTTCACTCTCCACTTTCACTTTCATCAAGAGGCTTTTGAGTTCCTCTTCACTTTCTGCCATAAGGGTGGTGTCATCTGCATATCTGAGGTTATTGATATTTCTCCCAGCAATCTTGATTTCAGCTTGTGTTTCTTCCAGTCCAGCGTTTTACCTGAGGCCAAAGTATGGTGGAGTTAATGAAGATAATGGCAACCTCCTTGAAAAGGTCCCATGCAGGCACTGCTGCACTCAATGCCCCCAACCCTGCAGCAGGCCACTGCCAAGCCACACCTCTGCCCCAGACTCCTAGACACTCAAGGGCAAGTCTGGGTCAGTCTCTTGTGGGGTCACTGCTCCTTTCTCCTGGGTCTTGGCATGCACAAAGTTTTGTTTGTGCCCTCCTAGAGTTGTTTTCCAGTCCTGTGTAAGTTCTGGCAGCTCTATCGTGGGATTAATGGCGACCTCCTCCAAGAGGGCTTATGCCATATCCCTCTGCTGCACCCAGAGCCCCTGCCCCTGCAGCAGGCCACTGCTGACCCGTACCTCCACAGGAGACACTCAAACACAGTTCTGGCTCAGTCTTTGTACAGTCTCTGGATTCTGGTGTGCACAAGGAGAACATAATAAAATACTAATTTACTAGATTATAGTGAAAATTAAATGATGTAATTAGGCAGAGTGCTGGGCATATACTCTCTATCTTAAAAGTGATCAAGTCACCACCTTAGAATGGTTATGATAGCCATTGTTAAACTATCAATGATTACATTCTATATACATGATTAAATGCTGAACCCAAGGACCAAATAGCAGGAATGAAGTTTGCAATACAATCTAATTAATATAGGATTTATTTGAGGTATTTTGTATAAGAATAAGGAGTTAGAGAAGTTACCTCCTTGGTGGTGATGAAATCTTTGTAATCCATAACTAAATGTAATAAGTATTGGATATTTCCTTCACTTAAGACAGAAACATGTATAATATCATATATGAAACGAGTCACCAGTCCAGGTTAGATGCACAATACTGGATGCTTGGGGATGGTGCACTGGGACGACCCAGAGGGATGGTAAGGGGAGGAGGGAGGAGGGTTCAGGATGGGGAACACATGTATACCTGTGGTGGATTCATTTTGATATATGGTAAAACCAATACAATATTGTAAAGTTAAAAAATAAAATAAAATATAAATAAATAAATAAAAAGAAAAGTCAATTATATGGACTTCAGTAGGTTTTGATTTTGACACAAAAATAAAGAAAATTTACAGTAAGAAAATACATATCCTTAATAATCTTTAGCCTCAGTCACATCTTTAGTTTTCTGACATTGGAGTAAATTTGAATACAGAATGTAGCAGTGGTTTTTCTTACTGATTAGAGTTATTGGGATACTTTAAAATCAACTCTATTGTTGCTATTAAATAGTTGCTTATAAAAACTAAATTTTATTCTGTTTTTCCTAAATGTAATGTAAGCTCTATTAATAATACTCCTTGTAACATTATAAAGAAAATTTTAAAATGCACATTTAAGCATGATTTGAGAAATTCAATGACATTATGAGCTATAAGGAAATAGCCTTAAAAATTACTTTTCATTTCAAAATAATATCACATAATTATTTTCCTGTCCCATCAACAGTCTAATATTAATATTTTAGGCTCGGATGAACAGCCCAAAATATATCTAGAATATATGTCCCAGCATCTTTGGAATTTTTGCATGAAAATAAGGAGGTATTTTAAATCAGTGGGGAATGGAAGCATAATGAAAATATGAATGCTTTTAGGATATTGACTATTTGGAAGAAAATAAAGTTTGAAAACTAATCATCATATATAAAAATGAAATCTAGATGGACTGAAAATTCAAATATTGTAATATTTAGAAGGGCTTCTCGGGTGGCTTAGACAGTAAAGAATCTGCCTGCAGTGTGGGAAAGATTGAGGGTAGGAGGCAAAGGGAGCAACAGAGGGTGAGATGGTTGCATGGCATCACTGACTCAATGGGCGTGTGTTTGATCAGACTCCAAGAGATAATGAAGGACAGAGAAGTCTAGTATGCAGCCATTCATGAGGTTGCAAAGAGTTGGACACAACTGAGCAACTGAACAACAACAAATAATTTGGAAGAAAACATACAGAAATATTTTAATAATATTGAGGTAGAAGAATGTTTTCAAAGTAATGCACCAAACCCAGAAGGCCTATAGATGTACCATAATAGACTTGAATATAGAAGATATTACAAATTTTGTGTAGCTTGCCATAAATGACAAGCAATGAAAGATTGGAAAACAATATAAAAAAACTTCAACAAAGCAATACAGATGTGAACAACTGAAAAGTGGGCAAATAATACAGGCAATCCATAGAAAATAAGTAGAAATAGCCAATAAACATATAAAATAATGTTCAAGTTCATGGATAAAGAAGGAACCCAGCAAGCCTTACTAGCTGAATGGAGATGATACATTCAAGAGCACAGCTGTACTGGTTGGGGCAGCATTTTGTCTTTACATCAGAAATAGGCAGCCACAACTTTGGAGGAAGTATGATCTCCAATTCTAATGTTTTCATGAAGTAACACTGCTGGCCCAATGGGGTCTTTGACCTACAGTTGTTCTAAATTTCTAGGCCTGATTTACTGATAGCTCAACTAAATTAAAACTAATGGTATTCATTGGGTCATTGGGTCATTACTGCTGTTCAGTCTTAGTGCCAGCTATTTGTAAACAAAGGTGGATGTGGTCACTCAGTATACAGAACTCAAGGCAGTCTTAGTAACCTTCACCAATACTACCCTTGATAAATCTTTTCAAATTTTTACTGACACTTGGGTTGCTGGCAATCCCAGGTATCTGATTTACCACTTGGAAAACCTCAGATTGGTAGATTAAATGCATCCCTTTTTTGAATCATGAACTATGGAAATAAATCTCAGCTAGCAATCAAATTTAATCATGTAGATGCCAATGGTAAGGGCCCACTCACTAATGAGACCAATTGGAATCAAGCTGTTGATCAAGCCTGTTCAGATGAAAACCATACGACCTAAATTTATCATTGTCCTGGACATGGCAATACCTCCACTTTCATTGACTGAACCTAAAGAATTATATGTTTCTGATGTAGAAGTCATTGCTGCTGCTGCTGCTACTGCTAAGTCGCTTCAGTCGTGTCTGACTCCGTGCGACCCCATAGACGGTAGCCCACCAGGCTCCCCCATCCCTGGGATTCTCCAGGCAAGAACACTGGAGTGGGTTGCCATTTCCTTCTCCAATGCATGAAAGTGAAAAGTGAAAGTGAAGTCACTCAGTCTTGTCCGGTTCTCAGCGACCCCATGGACTGCAGCCTACCAGGCTCCTCCGTCCGTGGGATTTTCCAGGCAAGAGTACTGGAGTGGGGTGCCATTGCCTTCTCCGGTAGAAGTCATTACTTTATGTCAAACTTGTGACTCTTGCCAAAAGTTGACACGTTTAACTTGCAAGTGGATTGACACATTGCAGGAGTCATTGCATCTATCTTCTGGCAAAATGACTACATGGAATCTTTCATTTCTATCTTAAAGCTATCTGTGGTACTTCATGACTGTCACCACTTTTTGGTCATGGTGCTGCCATTCCAGTCCTTCGAGCAAATCTTGGCCATTGAACTGTGACTGTTAAATCTAAATTGTGCCAGGTTCCACTTTCCAAACCATCTACAGTCTGACAATAATTTACTTTTTGTACTAAATGCCACCAAAAAAATAGACTGATAATCATGTTATTTGCTGTACACTCACAGTCCTTATCATCTTCAGGCTGCTGGCATCACTGAGAGGTATAAGGCATTTAAAAAAAATCATCTGAAAATTATTTCTGACTTTATCAACTTTATCTCTTCCTGGCAAGACACTCTGATCACTGAATGTGGCCATCTCAGAATGGGTTGATCTCTTAGCTTCCTCATGAGTAATGATCAGAGGAATGGGAAGGGAAACATAAAAGACTATTTTGAAAATTCAAGAGGTTTCCCTGACCATTTCTGGGGATGACGTGTGCCTTTCTCCTACAAGTAACCTCAGGTAGGCCTGATGGGTACATCCTCTAGATGGCATCTTAGTCAAAAGGGAAGCTAGGAGACTGCATTCAGCCACCTGGATTCTAGCAATTCCCTGCAACATGTCCTATGCCCACATCCTTCAGGACACTGTAGAAGAACATGGGGGCAAGAAAATGAAGAACTCCTTGATGTTGACTTGCTGTTTGCTACATTGTAACCAAGCCCTTTATCTCTGACCTTGGAGTCTCAAATCTTCTACCCCATCCATGAAAAAGTAACAGATAATATAATAGCTTATAAAAAAAGGTAACATCAAATTCTAGATTGGCACACATATAAAATCTGATGCTCACTGAAAGCTTGTAAAGCCGTGAATTTGGTTGTAAAGCAAGAGATTAAATATCCCCCGAAAAACACAAATCATACCTGTTTTTTTTTTTTTTTTTTAATCACTCTAATACATCTGGTTTGTTTTAAAAATCTGGGCTGCTTACATGTCAAGTAATTGAATTATGCCAGAAAGTCATTATTTTTAAAGAAGTATCTGCATTATAATGTAGAATTTCAGGTACACACATACTTTTTGATTCATTCAATTTAAAATATATGCATGAAACAAAGTGAAATTGTTAGTCACTGAATCCTGTCTGACTCTTTTCAACCCCAGGACTGTAGCCTGCCAGGCTCCTCTGTCCATGGAATTCTCCAGGCAAAAATACTGGAGTGGGTTACCATTTCCTCCTCTGGGGGATCTTCCCGATCCAGAGACCAAAACCAGGTCTCCTGCATCACAGGCAGATTCTTTACTGTCTGAGTCACCAGGGAAGCCTCAAAACATATGCATATCCAAGAGAAATATCTTCTTGTTCTATAAGTCATTATAACTAAATTTGGTTTTCATTTTAAGGAAGTAGTTAAGTTCTATTTAATGATGATATTTTGTAGGATGCAAGAAAATTTTCCAACATTAATTTAAATATTAGCTCTTAGCTATCACATCTTCAGTTTTTGATATTATATAGCCATTTTAATATACAGTGAGCTTTACTGAAAGATTTCTAGTTAAATTAACTCAGGACATGAAATTTCATAGCAAACTGTCAACTCAAGGACTGCTTTTCTGAACTTCTTATATTCTACTTTTTATTTTTAACTATCTTTTCTTTTCCTAGCTAGTTCTGTATAAATCCAGTGAGACTCAAAAAAGTCAACTCACTATTTATCTCCAAAAGGGAAATATTTTTTCCTAAGATTGCAATGAATGCCATCACTACAGATGACGTTTCATCATGTCTACAAAAAGAGACAGAAAGATCATACTAAAAATTGTAGGTCTTGTGTGTGTCATGAGAAGGTAACATTTGAGAATGTTCAATGGTGCTGACGATAGTAATTAATTTCAGCATGCATCTACCTAGTAGAATAAAAAGGTTACTTGAAAGTGTGTATGTATGCACGCAATGAATCTAAGGTTCCTGTGTTAAAAATATGAGTCCGAGTAAAGCAATGAACTCCCTTTCCTTCTGTAATCCTCAACCACAACTAACGTTTTCTAAATTGAAAGTCTCTATTTTTTTTAGGCTACTATAATCACTACAGTGTTAAATCCAGAGTTTTGCACACATACCACTTACATTTAACCTTCCAAAGTAATTCAAAACTAATGGAAATATAATCAAAGTTACATTAGCTAGACTGTACTGTATATATTTTATGAGAACTCTTTATACTTCTAGTACTACTCTAGTTTAAGTGATGAGGAATATCTCGTTTCATGGGCTATTCCATGAATAATTTTCACAATATGCTACTTTATCTGATGTTATGGCAATTCACTTTTTTCCCCTATGAAATCTAGTATCAGGACCTTGAACTAAAACAGGGAGACAGTCTAGTATAATAAATAGTTATCTAAATGCTTGTGTTCCACCTGTACTTCTCCCAGGGCTCCCATTTGGTCACCAGTTATAAGATGCTTATTGTAAATTTCAGGATTTTTTTTTAAGTCTTAATGTGCAAGTACCAGGAAGTTCAAATCTCATGAGTCAACTTCATATCCTGCCATAGTAAATGGAATCCTGCATTGACTATCTTACATAAAAGAAAGGTCAGTTTCATTGTAAATATCATGTGTCATTGAAATAAGACATTGCTTAGCTACTGGCAGATGTGGTTATTCATTTATGAGCTTCCCTAAAATAGTTTTTTGAGTCTTAAAATTGAGTTCTCTTTAGCATGAATTGTGATCCAGGAATCACAAATCTGAGTGACTCTTGTATTAAGATCAAGAGTCAGAGCTCTGAAGAACAAATTCAGCATGTTACCTAGGACCTGTGTGACCTTCAGTAAATTGCTTAATATCTCTGATCTTGGCTTTCCTCATTTACTGAATGAGGATTGAAGGTCATTGTGAGAATTACAGGAGATAAGTATATAAATTACTTGACAAATAGTAAGCACTAACTAAATGACTGCTATCATTATGTGTCATTTCCACTTTAGCTTCTTCTATTCACTCCAACCAACACACTCTTCCTCCATTTCTACCTAAAGAAATCTCTCTTTTATAAGGTGTATCTCAAATTCAGCTTTTCTTTCAAAATTTTTCAGAATGTCCTAAAGTGGAAGTGATTTTTCTACTCCAGCCCCAAGCTCCTCAATACTTCTTTCAGGTAAAAGTAAAATGAAAAGTAATCACTACCTTATTCAAAGTTTTATGTCACATTGTTATTTTCTTATATACTTAATTATTAAAACTATTAGATCTGTGTATTAGCCATAAGGGTACTGAGAGAAGTACATAACACTTATTAATAGAAAAGAAGTGCATGTAAGATTTGTTTAGTAAATATGTGTTAAGACAATGGATATGGGAATGAGTCTATGAAATCTGGTTCTCTGTTTCCAATAGTATTACAATGATTTTTCCTTTAATTATGAATCATATCTTTATGTTTCCCATACACAGAATTTTAATATAGAACATATGTGGTACATTTAGGTGAACATAAGGGGTAAGGCTGAAAATATTTATGAATAAAAAGGAATTAAAACAAAGAGGATCTTGTATTGTTACAGTAAAACTAGTGTTTAATCTTCAAAAATACTGGAACTTCTAAAAGTTTATGAAGACAATATGGAGAGGAAGCTTTTTCTTAAACACAAGTTATTTTTAAGCTCACTTTATTCAAGTGGCAAAAACTGGATCCAGTATTGGCAGTTCTCCCATAGTACAGATTATTTTAGACAGCGTTTTTTTTTTTTTCTTTTTGCCAAAAAAGGGGAAAATTATATAAAACTATTTTAGCTACATGCCAATTGGTAGTATTTTTCAATGACTTTTAGGCAAATTTGCAACTTGAATAATTACCTTGTGAATTTTATCCTAATATTTGGATTGTATAGACATCTGTTCTTCTGAACTCACTACCTGCTTCACTTATATAATGATTGAAGTAACTGCCTCATTTCCTTGAGATAAATCCAAATTTTATGCAATAGTTAAATTTCTAAGCAATCAAACTTAGGTTAGGGGCTTCCCTAATGGCTCAGATGAGTAAAGAGTTTGCCTGCAATGCAGAAAACCTGGGTTCATTTCCTGAGTCAGGAAAATCTCCTGGAGGAGGAAATGGCAACCCCCTCCAGTATTCTTGCCTGGAGAATCCCAGGGACAGAGGAGCCTGGTGGGCTACAGTCCATGGGGTCACAAAGAATCGGACATGACTAAGACTTAATCCTTAAACGTAGGTTAACTTTAATTGAGAAAATACTTAAAGGGGTTTATATGCACAAAAATTTTTAAAAAGTATTATTTCCTATGACAGGGTCTAAAATGAGAATATGATTTTATTATCTCACATAGCACCACCATAATAGATGTGTTTGAAAACAAAATTCAGCCCGAGTAAATCTGAAGATTCAGTTGGCTTTAATAGGTGATTCAGGAATCAGGCAGCAGCACATCTCGCAACTAGAAGGGTGCTCTGAGAAGTTGTACAAAACGGAAAGTTTTTATAGAAAGAAGGGTGGGCAAGTGAGCTCTTAGCAAAAGAAAAGAAATAATTATTCTTAGGCCAGAAAGTCTTTTTATTATGCAGATTGGCTCTTCTTTCTCTGGAGGGGACAGAAAGGATTCAAGAGACAGATTGCTTCACAGATATTCACTGGAAAATTACGAACTGGTTGATTAAGATTACATCTGGTAGAAAGGAAGCCAAACTGGAAAAGAGGAATTAAAACTGCCAGTGTCTGTAGATGACATGATATTAATACTATGCACAGAAAATCTTAAAGATGCCACCAGAAAACTACTAGAGCTCATCAATGAATTCAGTAAAGTTACAGTATACAAAATTAATATACAGAAATCTGTTCCATTTCTGTATACTAACCACAAACTCTCAAAAAGAAAAATTAAGGAAACAATCCCATTTACTGTAAGAGGGAAGAACAAAATGACTCCATAGTGGATGTTTCTTTTACTTTAACCTTTGAATTTTATTGCTTTTGCTACAATTACTAAAGGGGTGTTGCCTATAGCTTAAAGTATACATAATGACCCAACTCCGGGAACCTTGCCTCCCATCCCTGAGCTTAAGCTAAAATACTTTTGTTTAGCTCACAGGAACTATCCTGACCAGGCCCACCTATGAATGGCTACACAAAGAAATTAATACATCCACCCTACCCCCTCCAGAGTCTGCCTAAAATGTAGGAGACCCAGGTTCCATCCCTGTGTTGGGAAAATCCCTTGGAGGAGGTAATGACAACCGACTCCAGTATTCTAGCCTAGAGAATCTCGTGGACAGAAGTGCCTGGCAGGCTACAGTCCATGGGGTCACAAAGAGTCGGACATGACTAAAGTGACTGAGCATGCCTCATTGGCACTAGCCAAACTGGCAAAATACTCTAGCCTCCTGGGTTTAATTTATCCTTGTGTGTATTTAAAGAATATTATCTTTTCACAGAAAATTCTCCAAGCACATCTTTCAAAAATTGTGTTGAATTATTTCTATTTCCAAGGAAACTTCTGGGAGAATTTCATCTTAACAGTTATTGCTGCTACTAAGTCGCTTCAGTCGTGTCCGACTCTGTGTGACCCCATAGACGGCAGCCCAACAGGCTCCCCCGTCCCTGGGATTCTCCAGGCAAGAACACTGGAGTGGGTTACCATTTCCTTCTCCAATTCATGAAAGTGAAAAGTGAAAGTGAAGTCGCTCAGTCATGTCCGACTCTTGGCGACCCCATGGACTGCAGCCCACCAGGCTCCTCCGTCCATGGGATTTTCCAGGCAAGAGTGCTGGAGTGGGGTGCCATCGCCTTCTCCGTTAACAGTTATTACACCAGTGTTTTTCAAAGACCTAATACTATGAGAATGGTATGGCTTCTGGAATTAAGCAATGCTGCCCTCTAGAGGACGCTAAGGTGCAGCTGACTCGTAACTGTTAGGAATGTGCTGGAACAGAAAAATATGCTCTCTATATTTTTTAATTGCTTAGGGCCTTAAAAAAAGTAGTTTGGGGAAGAAAAAAAAAAAACCTGACCATGGTCATAGCATTTACTTCCATGGTGTGTAGCTCTATGGATGGACATGTGTGTCCAAAGGAATCCAAACTTGGGTGAAAGCAACTGACCTTTAAGACATGTGTGGCCACTCTAATATCCTCCTCTAACACTTGGAGGAGGGCATGGCACCCCACTCCAGTATTTTGCCTGGAGACTCCGCATGGACTGGAAAATCTGGAAAAGATTTTCACTAGCTTTATTTCGCGTAAAGTAAAAAGAGAAGTGGAACAGTTGCTGAGTGGACCATTTTCTGCCACACTGACTTCGTATGAACTAACTACTTCCTACTCTGACCTCGTCTCATAACCTTTTCCTCAAATGACTACTATGCTCCAGTCACGCTGTCTATTTTGATTTTCTGTCTCAGGATAACGTAACAAACTCGGGATATTTGTATTTTCTGCTAATTCAAATGCGCTTATCTTAGGGCTTCGCATAGACTTCTATGCCATGTCTTCAAAGAAGTCTTCCCTAAACATTCTAGATAAAATAACCCCCTCTACCCCCTAACCCAGAAATTTCTCTTTGATTCCTAATATCCTTTTTTATTTTATTCTTAACATGAGCTCATATTAGTTTACATGCTTATTGTCTGAATATAGCAATATATTTAGCCCTATGAAGGAAAAGAGTCTGTATATTTCTATAACCAAGGGCCAGGACACAATGGACTGTTTTAGTCTAGTACTGTCAATAAGATTTTCTGCAGTGATGGACATGTTCTATGTTTACACAGTTCAGTAGGACAGCCAGTAGACATATGTGACTACTGAGTCCTTCAAATATGGTTAGTGAGATTGAGGAGCTAAATTCTATTGTATTCCATTTTGATTAATTTAAATGTAAATAGTCACATGTACTTAGCGGCTACAGTATTGGACAGTGTAGTATTGGCCTTTGAAACAATTTGTTTAATGGATAACTTAATAATTAGCAAAAATATTGTGCATATATTGTGTATACATCTTCACCTGTTATCAGTATTCTTTCACAACTGTATTTTCTTACATATAACTTGTCAATCCTTAACTTGACTTCATAAAAAATAAAGATTTCCTAAGAAGTTGACTCCCCCAAATCAGTTTTTCCCTTTCACATCAGCCTACCCTCCAATTTATTCAATGAAGCAAATTTCCAAATATTAGTGGTGCTAACCATAATCCTAAAAGATAATGCTGTGAAAGTGCTGCACTCAATATGTCAGCAAATTTAGAAAACTCAGCAGTGGCCACAGGACTGGAAAAGGTCAGTTTTCATTCTAATCCCAAAGAAAGGCAATGCCAAAGAATGCTCAAACTACTACACAATTGCACTCGTCTCACACGCTAGTAAAGTAATGCTCAAAATTCCCCAAGCCAGGCTTCAGCAATATGTGAACCGTGAACTTCCAGATGTTCAAGCTGGTTTTAGAAAAGGCAGAGGAACTAAAGATCAAATTGCCAACATCCGCTGGATCATCAAAAAAGCAAGAGAGTTCCAGAAAAATATCTACTTCTGCTTTATTGACTATGCCAAAGCCTTTGACTGTGTGAATCACCACAACTGTGGAAAATTCTGAAAGAGATGGGAATACCAGACCACCTGATCTGTCTCTTGAGAAACCTGTATGCAGGTCAGGAACAGTTAGAACTGGACATGGAACAACAGACTGGTTCCAAATAGGAAAAGGAGTACATCAAGACTGTATATTTTCACCCTGCTTATTTTACTTATATGCAGAGTACATCATGAGAAACGCTGGGCTGGAAGAAGCACAAGGTGGAGTCAAGATTGCCAGGAGAAATATCAATAACCTCAGATATGCAGATGACACCTCCCTTAGGGCAGAAAGTGAAGAACTAAAAAGCCTCTTGATGAAAGTGAAAGAGGAGAGTGAAAACGTTGGCTTAAAGCTTAACATTCAGAAAACTAAGATCATGGCATCCAGTCCCATCACTTCATGGCAAATAGATGGGGAAACAGTGGAAACAGTGGCTGACTTTATTTTTCTGGGCTCCAAAATCACTGCAGATGGTGATTGCAGCCATGAAATTAAAAGACGCTTACTCCTTGGAAGGAAAGTTATGACCAACCTAGATAGCATATTAAAAAGCAGAGACATTACTTTGTCAACAAAGATCCATCTAGTCAAGGCTATGGTTTTTCCAGTAGTCGTGCATGGATGTGAGAGTTGGACTATAAAGAAAGCTGAGCACCAAAAATTTGATGCTTCTGAAATATGGTGTTGGAGAAGACTCTTGAGAGTCCTTTGGACAGCAAGGAGATACAACCAGTCCATCCTAAAGGATATCAGTCCTGGGTATTCATTGTAGGGACTGATGTTGAAGCTGAAACTCCAATACTTTGGCCACCTGATACGAAGAGCTGACTCCTTAGAAAAGACCCTGATGCTGGGAAAGATTGAGGGCAGGACGAGTAGGGGACGACAGGGGATGAGATGGTTGGATGGCATCATCTACTCAATGAACATAGGTTTGGGTGGACTCCGGGAGTTGGTGATGGACAGGGAGGCCTGGTGTGCTGTGGTTCATGGGGTAGCAAAGAGTCGGACATGACTGAGTGACTGAACTGAACCGAACCATAATTTTTATCCTGGGGAATACAAACTGGGCAAACATTTTAATTATCCTTTTTGCTTCAAGTGGTATCATATGGATGAACACTAAGGATTGACTGTGGAAAAGATCAACACTTCAGACTATAAAAGGATAGAAGCATTAGATAGTATGTAAGTATTCTTTATTTTATTTGTGTATGATTTCATTAAAACTTTAGTTCTGTGATCTATGTTTCTGATCTCTGGTTTATGCTTGCTTTAAAAAAAAACAAGGCTTTTCACAGGTAATCTCATGTCAGGTCAGTATCTGTAAAAGCTTTACAAACTTTTCCTAGAGTAAAACAGTTTGAGTGAACCCCAGTATAACTTGAGGCTGCATTTAGAAAGGACAGAGATGAACTTTATACCAGAGGAGAAGAGGTTGGAAAATCCTGTCTAGAGACAAGTAGAGGTTTCATAATGCATCCTAACTCGCTTTCTCTGGGCTGAAGTCCCAGAAAGGGATGGTATGTTAGAATGAGGAACTAATATCCTTATCCCTATGTGGAATTCCCAGAAGAACTCAACTTGTAAAGTGTGTCTTTACCAAAAGCTGCAGCTCAGCAAAGGTGAGCAAAAAAAGAGGCTTTAGATCCTCTGACATAAAGAATTATATTGAAGAAAGGCTTTAGGATGATTTATGTTTCGAGAAATCTGAAAGCTTACTTCACTGCTTTTTAAAAGACCAATTAATTTATGGAGTGTGTCAAGGAAGTTATATTAGTAAGATTTACTAAAATATATTGTGAAAAGCACATAACTTTCATTCCTGGTTAGATACAGATGGATGTGAAAGATTTTAATTGCCTGGTAACAAGAAGAAATATAAGTCAAAATAAAAATTATACTGTACTATGGAAATAGTAAAAACTGGTGAATGCAAAGAAACCCTGATAAACTAAATTCTCAAAGAGAAGCAAGCTTTTATAGAAGCAAAAATTGTCCATAAGCAGCTTTTAGACATGAGTTGGATGCCTGATCTGTATAGATAAGAAATGGCATATATAGAGACATTTTAGGAACAAACCTTAGATAACAGGGGGGACAAATGAAATAAACTGAAATCTAAAAAAATCTCTAAATACGTAAACAAATTGCTCAAAAACTGATAGCAGCCATTATTTACTAGGACCACACTTGCCTTCTCATCATGAACAGCTAGAAAATGAAAGAAAAATGCAAGTATTATTTTCAGACACTGAATTGTTTAAAGAGAATCCATAAAGAAGATAAATGAAATAAGTCCTGCAATTGAAAGTTTCCTGCCTGGTGGAACTTTGCAGGTGATGGTAGAGGGAAGAAGACCCCTGTAGAACATAGAAATCCTCTTTAATTCAGAAGACAAAGCTTGGCAATGAGGGAGTTAGAGGCAGCTAGGATTGTAGGGCAGAGTACCAGAGAGGAGATAGCAGTGGAAAAGTTTCATAAATCTGCATAGAACTTTCCTATAGTCTGTTGCTAAAAAATAAGCCAAATATGTAGAGTGAAACACATGGCAGGGAATTATAAGAAGAGTAATCCTCAGAGCTAACACAGGCCTGAGAATGTTTGAATTCTGGACATCAAAGTCAAAAAACCTTGTTAAATAGTCAGGACATTCAGGATACACTCTAGAAAGATAATGTCTTCAGGGTAGAGCTAAGCCAGACATAGAATAAATGCTACCTTATTGTCGTCCTAACAATGCTTAGCAATACGCTTTGAAGAGCATCAATCTGATATCCAAATAATTTAACTGCTTTCCAAAAAAAAAAAAAACTTCAATAGTTTTAAAGAAACCAAAACTCACACTCAAAAATATCCAGCATCCAATCCAAAATTAATAGATATGTGCAAAGCAGAAAAGAACTAACGTATTAACCAGGAGAAAGATCAGTGTGTAGAAACAGCTATAGAACTGCCAGTTGATGGGGTTAATACACAGACTTACACACCTTTTACAACTATGCTCAAGGATATAAAGTGAGACATAAAAATATGAGAGAAGAAATGGAATATACAAATGTCTAAAGATGAAAAGCATTATTTGTATTTAAAAAATATTAAATGGAATAAATAGCAGGTTACATAATACAGGAGAAAATCATCAGTGAGCATTATGATTCTGAGCGTGCGTACTTAGTCGCTCAGTCATGTCTGATTCTTTGTGACTACACGGACTGTAGCCTGCCAGGCTCCTCTTCCCATGGCATTTCCCAGGCGAAAATACTGGAGTGGATTGCCATTCCCTCCTCCAGAGGATCTTCCCAACCCAGGGATCAAACTTGGGTCTCCTGCATTATAGATGGATTCTTTAAGACATTATAAAAAAACAAAGGACAGTTCTGTATATTCTGAAGAAATATACAATTCCAAGGGACATATTGGGCAAAGCCAAACTGTTTAATTCCATTGTAAATAAATTACCAAAAAGAGAAAAATCAAAAGTAAAATTTGAAACAATAATGATTGAAAAGCTTCCAAATGTCATGAAAACTAAACCCGCACATCCAGAGAGATGAATAAACCAAAAGCCATACAAATACAAAGAAAACCACACAGGGCATATTTTAATTAAATTACCAAAAATCATTGAACAGAACATTTTAAAAACAATCTGAGGAATAATACATGTTATATTATAGGTGAGCAAAGAAAAGACTCATAAGTGTCTGCTGCTGCATTATACAAAGAGAAGACAAAAAGCAACAGTTTTCAAAAACAAAGTCTATCTTTATACCTCAGAATTCTTTTCTCAGAAAAAAATATTCAGCTAAAAATATTTAACTAGTTTTAAAGGCTAAATATGGTTTAATATGAGAATTTGCAGCCAGTTAAAGGTTTCTCTCAATGGACTTCATCAAATTCTCACAAAAAAAGATGGAAGGCCGGAGTGTAGAATGGGGAAACCATTCTCAAGTGTAGGCCCAAAGAGGGAAATAGAAAAGGAACAAAGTTCTACTACACAATAGTTGTAAGGGAAGCAAATTCTGTTACCCACAGGGATCCGCTGAAAGCCCATTATGGCTGGGGCAAGTTAAAAGAAAAGTTTTCTTTACTCCTGGACTTCAAATAGAGACCATCCTAGGCTTAGACCTTTAAAAGTGTCCTACTATTGCTATAAGAGACAAAATTGTTGAATTAGTCCCATTTCCAACACCTAGAGATACGCGGCTTAATTAAAATAGAATAATTATGACAACAAAGAATACACACCACTTCCTACCAGAAAAATATGCATTAATTAAAAAGTAATAGTGGTTTTACCACTGGAGAATGAACAAGAGTGTGAAGAAAATCCTTCTCTGAGGTGCAGGTTTAGAGGAAACACCTAAGGCTGAAGGTGGAACAGGAACATTGAGAAAAATATTTAGTCTAGTCCTACGTTAAGCATAAGGTGATGTTAGAGGACTCTGAAGTTTGTAGTTCACTCTGGATAATAATATAACAAACTTCAAACAAAAGCAAACAATAAAACCCAAGCCTAGCTAAACTCCTAACTACATTAACTCAATCTAGTATTCTTAAGGCATAACAGAAAAACAAACATGCCAATTTCTGGCAAAAATATTTATTTCAGTCTCTTATTTTCTAAAAATTATAAAACACAAAATAAGAGACAGGTGACTATCAAGAGACAAAATCCTCCCCTAAGGGCTTAAGGGTCAAAATCATTAACAGAATCAAGTTCAGACAAGGAATTTAAAAAGACCATAATGAATAAGTTAAAGATTCTAGTGGAAAAGGTGAATAGTATTCTTAAACAGATGGCAGATTTTAGCAGAGATACAAATGAAATGAAAATTCTAGAAAAATATGGTGGCATAGTTGAAGAAAGCCTTTGATGGGCTTAGCAGTAGACATGACACAACTAAGAAATGGGTAAGTGGTCCTGACATGTGATCAATAGGAATTACTCACACTATAACACGAAAGACTACACTGGCAGAAAAAAATAGAACTGAACATTTTGTGGGATATTATAAAACAATATAATGTGTGTAATTGGAGTTCTTGAAGATAAGTGAGAGAAAATGGAGAAGTAATATTTGAATAGATAGTGGCTATTTTCCAAAAATATTAAAAATTATATATCTAAAAAACTTAGAGTCCTAAGAAGGACAAATATTAAAAATAAACAAACAAGAAATCCCCACATAAACACATTATACTCAAACTGTTGACAATCAGAGGTAAAAAGTAAATCTTGAATGCAGTCAGAAAAAGACAATTTTCATCCAAAAGGACAATTATTAATATAAGATATACAGAAGACTTATCAGAAATCATGTGAATCAAAGAGCAATGTTGTAGCATCTTTAAAATGTTGAAAGAAAAACAGTCAACCAAGAATTCTCTACTTGGAAAATATATCCTTTAAAAATAAAGGAAGATTAAAGACTTCTTAGGAAGAACAAAACCTTCAAACTCCATTTTCAATTCCTGACAAAATCATTTGATAAGTGATTTGTGGTGTGAGATCTGGTAAAGTCAACAAATTGTATGTCATTTGGTTGTCTTTCAGTTGGTAGAACCTTTTGGACACAACATTGATAGAAACTGTGAGTCTGAAACTATGAACCTTCTTTCTTTACCAAAGCCGTAGAACCTGGTGCTTTCTAACCATCACCTTGACAGAATTTATTTCATCTGTGAATAGAATACTGAATTCTGGGTCAAGATTGTTTAAACGCGACCCAATGTGAAAGGATAAGTAGATATCCATAAATGAAATATTTCCCCTATATGCTATTAGGGGAATATGCTATATTGAGGAATATGCTATAGGGGAATATGCTATATGCTATATTGACTATTTTATATGATAAAATATGGAAGTAATAATATACATAAATAATAGTTTGCTACTCTATGGTGTGAGAAAAAAAATCTCATCATAAATTTAACATAATTTTGCACCACAAAATAATTTTCAAAGTCCCTAATATAAATTGAAATTGTTTATCCTATTGAGGAAATGAAAACTAGGTGAACTCCCCAAAGCCTATATTGACATCTCAAATAGGGAGTTAAGAATTTTCAGTTTCAACTAAAAGTAGGCACATACTTATAGCAGCTACTTAGGACCAACTGAAGATCCAGAGAAACAGAGGAAATTAAATTTGTATTATGTGCAGAAAGGAGTTTCATGGTTGAGAAGTCAAGGGCAGATGCTTTCTAAGGTTTTGAACAAGGTTAAACCAAGGTTCGGAGAAGGCATTGGCACCCCACTCCAGTACTCTTGCCTGGAAAATCCCGTGGACGGAGGAGCCTGGTAGGCTTCAGTCCATGGGGTTGCTAAGAGTCGGACACGACTGAGAGACTTCACTTTCACTTTTCACTTTCATGCATTGGAGAAGGAAATGGCAACCCCCTCCAGTGTTCTTGCCTGGAGAATCCCAGGGGAGGGGGAGCCTGGTGGGCTGCCGTCTATGGGGTCGCACAGAGTCGGACATGACTGAAGCGATTTAGAAGCAGCAGCAGCAAACCAAGGTTAGAAGGCTTATGCAATTTAAAGGTGAAAAAGAGAATCAAGTTTTAGTTGGTCAGACCAGGATTTTCTACAGAGCAAATCAATTTTGTCCAGACATCAGCATATGGTCAAAACCACTTACTTACAAATCTATGTTTACTTTTACTCCATCTTGATATGCTTCACTGAAGAGAAACTGGATTTGAGTTAGTAATCATCCTGTAATTATTCAAGAGCAATAATTATGTGTTTACTAATCAAAAGAAAATTCACTCCATTCCTCTCTCAAAGGTGAGATTTATTACAGGTTCAATTTGTTGAACAAAATAGCTAAACACAGGTTAGGGGGTAAGATTACTCTAAGTGTTTTCATTAATAAGCAAGTTATTTCTAATCAATTTTGTTAAAAAAAAATATATATCAGCTTTTGACTAGCTTTTGGAATTTATGGTATATATTGTAAAATACTTTCATATCAATGGGTAGAATGTGGACAGAATAAAGATTTTAGTTGGGACTATTTTAGATTAGATAAGTCAGAGAACATTTCTCTCAGAAGGTGACATTTAAGTAGAAATAGGGATAAAATAAAGAATGACACACAAAGAGAGCTAGGTAAAGATATTTCTGACAGAGGAGAAGGCAAATTAAAAGGCCTGAATAGAGGAAGGATGGTTTGGGAGCTTGGGATTAGCAGATGCAAACTCTATAGCCATCAAGGTCCAACTGTACAGCACAGGGAACTATACTCAATACCCTATGATAAACCATAATGGAAAAGAATATGAAAAAGAATGTGTATATATATGTACTGAATCATTTTGCTGTATGTCAGGAATTCAGTTCAGTTCAGTTCAGTACTCAGTCATGTCCAACTCTTTGTGACCCCATGAATTGCAGCACGCCAGGCCTCCCTGTCCATCACCAACTCCCGGAGTTCACTCAAACTCACATCCATCGAGTCGGTGATGCCATCCAGCCATCTCATCCTCTGTCGTCCCCTTCTCCTCCTGCCCCCAATCCTTCCCAACATCAGAGTCTTTTCCAATGAGTCAACTCTTTGCACGAGGTGGCCAAAGTACTGGAGTTTCAGCTTTAGCATCATTCCTTCCAAAGAACACCCAGGACTGATCTCCTTCAGAATGGACTGGTTGGATCTCCTTGCTGTCCAAGGGACTCTCAAGAGTCTTCTCCAACACCATGGTTCAAAAGCATCAATTCTTTGGCACTCAGCTTTCTTCACGGTCCAACTCTCACATCCATACATGACTACTGGAAAAACAGAAAAACCATAGCCTTGACTAGATGGACCTTTGTTGGCAAAGTAATGTTTCTGCTTTTGAATATGCTATCTAGGTTGGTCATAACTTTCCTTCCAAGGAGTAAGTGTCTTTTAATTTCATAGCTGCAATAACTATCTGCAGTGATTTTGGAGCCCCCCAAAATAGTCTGACACTGTTTCCACTGTTTCCCCATCTATTTGCCATGAAGTGATGCGACCAGATGCCATGATCTTAGTTTTCTGAATGTTGAGCTTTAAGCCAACTTTTTCACTCTCCTCTTTCACTTTCATCAAGAGGCTTTTTAGTTCCTCTTCACTTTACAAATCAACTATACTTGTAATTTTTTTTTTTAAAAAGGCCCTGAAGCTACATGAATTAGTAGGCTCAAGAAACAATAAGAATCAATATGGCTGGAGGGGAGTAAATGAGGGGGTGATGACTTCGGAGAAGAATCCATGTGCTAGAGAAATGTGGTCCTAGAGAGACATGATGAAGGCTTGAATTTCAAGTGTGATGGCAAACTAGTGGGCAAATTTAAGCAATGGAGTGATATGACCTAATTTACATTAAACAAATAAACACAAAAAAAACCATTAACCTGTCTCTGGCTAATGTTAAGAAAAACATTGTAGGGTGTAAGTAGAAATAGCAAAAGAACCAATCAAAAATTATCACCCCTCCAAAGTCCAAAGATCAAATAGGAATATATAGATGGACACTGAGACTGAGAGAAATAAATCCTTACTTAAGGGAAGAGTTGAGCAAGAGTAAGACAACATGATTACATAAGCTGAGATTGATGAAAGGCTGAGGGTTAATATGATTATAGATTCATATAGAGAAATATTGGGAGCTGATATTATTTAAGTAGATTGGATCCAGGCTGTATTCTGGAGTTTGTGACTTATTTCTTTAGCAGTGGAGTAGACAAATTTTGCTTCTTTGAAGGAAAGTTATGACCAACCTAGACAGCACATTAAAAAGCAGAGACATTACTTTGCCAACAAAGGTCTGTCTAGTCAGGGCTATGGTATATGGATGTGAGAGTTGGACTATAATGAAAGCTGAGCACCGAAGAACTGATGCTTTTGAATTGTGGTGTTGGAGAAGACTCTTGAGAGTTCCTTGGACTGCAAGGAGATGCAACCAGTCCATCCTAAAGGAGATAAGTCTTGGGCATTCATTGGAAGGACTGATGTTGAAGCTGAAACTCCAATATTTTGGCCACCTGATACAATGAGCTGACTCACTGGAAAAGACCCTGATGCTGGGAAAGATTGAGGGCAGGAGGAGAAGGGGATGACAGAGGATGAGATGGTTGGATGGCATCACTGACACAATGGACATGGGTTTGGGTGGGCTCCAGCAGTTGGTGATGGACAGGGAGGCCTGGCGTGCTGTAGTTCATGGGGTCACAAAGAGTCGGACACGACTGAGCGACTGAACTGAACTGAACTGAGACTAATTTTAAAAATTAATAACTTGGATTTTATTTAGTGAGAAAATCTATATATTTACCAACTTTTACAAAAGTTTCCAATTAAGTAGAATATTCTGCTGCTGCTGCTAAGTCGTATCAGTCGTGTCCGATACTGTGTGACCCCATAGACAGCAGCCCACCAGGCTCCCCCGTCCCTCCGATTCTCCAGGCAAGAACACTGGAGTGGGTTGCCATTTCCTTCTCCAATGCATGAAAGTGAAAAGTGAAAGTGAAGTCACTCAGTCATATCCAACTCCTAGCTACCCCATGGACTGCAGCCTACCAGGCTCCTCCATCCATGGGATTTTCCAGGCAAGAGTACTGGAATGGGGTGCCATTGCCTTCTCCAAGAATATTCTGCTATAAGTTGCAAATGCAGAGATAAATAAGACAAATATAATTCCTTTGAAAGTTCACCATTTGTTACTTTGGTTAGAATAAAGTAGCTTCCTACAAGCAAGTAATGTCACGTCTTCTAAAGCCTCAGGAGATGGAACTTGCCCTGTTTTGTGGCTACTCTGACTTTGTTTTAGAGCCACTGATTTTTCATTTTCAAAGAGTTCAGCATCAGACTCTTGCCCTTCTCTCAGTGTTGACTCAACTGTTCTTATTGATATCTTGCAGGTTACCAACAGATACTGGCCTCGTGTGACAGTAGGTAAAATTAATTCATATTCTCATTAAGCATCCCAATTCAAGTTAATGTTGAATCCCCTTACACAAGGTCTTCAAGTTATTTCTGAGAGCCTCCAAGGAGCTGTCTCACGAGTACTCAGGAATAAGTTCTTCAATTTTCCACTTCATCTTCTTCATTAATTCATTAGTGGTCTTGGTGATAATAATACATCAGCTAGAGAACCACTCTGCAGGGTGCAGTCACCCTGTCCTTGTGATCATCACTTACTGAAGCTCTTAGAAGGACAGCCTTTCTATCCTCTCCAGTGTCACCCCATCCTTAATATGAAGCAAGCCTGTCTCATTATTCACTGCTATAAAACTCTGATGATGCTGACCATTTTACAAATATTTTACTGAAAGGTGTGAAGACAAGAATACAGAAATACAGCTCCAAAGAGTAATGTAAAACTAGCTCCTAAATATGCCTGCTCTCAGGGTCTGCAGGTTCAGGGCCATTTTTAGCATCTATTTGCCTATCTAACTTGTGGAAGATTCCAATTCCTACTTGAAGCACACACACACACACACACACACACTCATATACATGCACATAAAAACACACTCAAACATCTGAGAAACTACTGGGAGTGTTCTATGCATATCTATGACTCCAAATTGAAAATCAAATTGCCTTAAGTTACAGAGAAGTCCCTATTTTAAGCCTGTATCTCATATTTTATTTTTTTTTGTCTCCAGTCAAGCCCCTCTTAGAATGCTTCTAAATGCCTTGCCATTTAGTGAAAGTTCCAGATTATCTTCCCAAAGATGTGGAACCATCCTCCAGCCACCACAGCCTGATCAGTTGAAACATAATAGTCCAAGATTGGCATTTTCCAATTCATTCATTTGAAAAAAAAATATGCAAATGCTTAAAAAAAAAAACTAGTCAAAATCTGATTCACAGCCTGTCTTGTGTGGCAAGAAACTCACACCTATAGATTTTTTTTTTCCCCCAGTAGTATCAGCTTCATCCACAAATACTTGAAAACCAATACACATAAGACTTCAAATAAGGTCAGTTTACAGATCAGTGAACAACAAATTCTTACAAGATCAAGAAACATTTCTTCCAAATGGGCAATAGTTTTGCAGACATGCTAAAAAGTTACACAGAGTATTGTGCTCTACCTCTCTACCTCCCAGAATAGTGGTTCTTAACATAAACATTCACATTCTAATACTGGTTTTGTTTTCTAAAAATATGGAGAGGTGCTTATATAAATAAAAGGTATATTCAAAGTTACTTCTCATAATACAAAAGTACAGTTTTCTTAAAAAATCACTGGAAATTTTTATATCCAGAAAAAAATACTGCATTCCCTCCCTTTACACACATCAAGATTTCCTAAAATTCAAGATCTCTATTTTTGTCCGGGGGATCCTACTAGAGAAGCCCAGCTGCTCCAGCAGTCACATGGACGATGACTGCTCATCATTCACTTGTCTGAGCAAATTTCATCTCATGTATTGTTTGTCTCCTTCACTGCAATGCCAGCTGCCTGACAGTAAGGGCTCTTTGCACCTCTATGCCTCTAGACTAGTTCTTACGGGAGTGCCTGGTATATGGGGGATATGCTTGGGACATAGACAGCTCAGTATTCACTGAATTGCTTCATTCTGAAGAGATTTTCCAAAAATAACTAGTAAATGCAAGTATAAGAGTGATTATATTCTGTATTTTGCCTCATACTACATTATATTTAACTTTCATTGCCACTATTTCCTTTCTCACATTTTTAATTGAATAGACAGCTTCCACCGTAATGAAAGAATTTTTTTTTTTAAAAAAAACCTATATTAACAAATTGCTCATTCGTTCTTTTCCTACAACAATGCCCAGCTCAGGAGCTACTTCAATTTGTCTTCTTATATTTGGTCAGGAAAAAAAAAAATTCTCATTGTGTTCATAGTACTTTATAACACTATGCTTCTATAATGCTACACTCTTTGCCACAGGATAATTAATTGTCAGTGTGCTATTTTTTCACTAGTCATTGCATTCTCCAGAAAAGAAAGCAATTTTTAAAAAGACTTCTTATTTCAAGAAATCCCCAGCTCCTTGTAGTTGAGCAAAACCATTTTCTGAGATACTATTGCAATTCAAAGTAATAGTCTTATACAATGCCTCTGGATAGTTAAGTCACAATAATTAACTTTAAAAATTACCGTTACCATTCTTGGTTAAATTCCTCTTACAATCTTATTTTCGAAAAACAAACTGATGGTTTGTTTTAACCTGTTGTATTATCTATTCTTTTTTTTTTTTAACTTTACAATATTGTATTGGTTTTGCCATATATCGAAATGAATCCACCACAGGTATACACGTGTTCCCCATCCTGAACCCTCCTCCCTCCTCCCTCCCTGTACCATCCCTCTGGGTTGTCCCATTGCACCAGCCCCAAGCACCCAGTATCGTGCATCGAACCTGAACTGGCGACTCCTTTCATATATGATATTATACATATTTCAATGCCATTCTCCCAAATCATCCCACCCTC
>NW_011494931.1:165040-166953 GCF_000754665.1 Bison bison bison
TGTTACCATCTTTCTAAATTCCGTATATATGCATTAGTATACTGTATTGGTGTTTTTCTTTCTGGCTTACTTCACTCTGTATAATAGGCTCCAGTTTCATCCACCTCATTAGAACTGATTCAAATGTAACTTTGTTAGCATCATTCACTTTCCATTTTTTGTTTTGGTCATCTTAGCGGATTACTCTTTCCATTGAGTAATTTACAACATGTAATTTTTTTCTGGGAGTACTCAATAAGGTGCATACATTTTTTTCCTGCTTTCAAAATATTATTTTCCTACTATGAATCTCAAAGAAATTTGCATATTCAAAATCCTGGTTAGTAGCTAATATTTCAGTTAATGTAAAACTAATTATAACATTCCTTGGGACTAGACTTTGTAGATATAAGGGTTATTTACATTTTTATCTCCTTAAATTTCATGCTTATTAGCTAACCTATCTAACATAACAATATTTAGCACAAAAGAATGATAGGATTTTAAGATTCAAAATACCTACCTGACATAAAAATTTTTCATCAAAACAATAGTCATTCATCAACACCTGTACTTTGCCAGATGGTTCACTATTTCTGTTTACCCAAATGAACTTTTATATCTAGTTTGTCTTCATGCTCTCCATTAGCAGTCATTCCCTTTGGCTCATTTGTACTTAGCAACTATTGACTGGAGAGATACTTTTGTAGATGTAAAGCTGAACAAAATGATTTCTACTTTCAAATAGTTTATATATGAAAATAATTACAATATTATTTAGTCTAAACAGCAAAAATATAGTTTACCACTGAACAATGTTGGCATTACGAGGACTGATGCTCTGTGCAATCAGAAAATCAGCTTATAACTTATAATCAGTCTTCCATACATGCTCTTCCTCCATATCAGTGCTTGGGCATCCATGGATTCAACCAATGGTTATGCAGTAGTACAGCATTCACTATTGAAAAAAATCTGCCTCTAAGTGGACCTGTATAGTTCAAACCTGTATTGTTCAAGGGTCAGCTGTATCTCTTCTGTCTACAAGGTTCAGAGATCTGTTGCAAACATCTACTGAATGTAAATAAGTTCTCCAGATAGACATGTTAGCTTGCAAAGGAATGGTCATTGTTCTTATAGCTTTAAAAAAATGCAAGTCAGAACAGTTTAAGATGAGGTAGGAGAGGAAACTTCCCTTCTTCTCTTCCTGGCTCTTTGGCTGGCTTAATAAGTAAATTGACATAAGGCAGATTAACAGGAGAAAACAAATTTAATTTCACAGGTTTCAGTTCAGTCGCTCAGTTGTGTCTGACTCTTTGCGACCCCATGGACTGCAGCACGCCAGGCTTCCCTGTCCATCACCAACCCCCGAAGCTTGCTCAAACTCATGTCCATTGAGTCAGTGATGCCATCCAACCATTTCATCCTCTGTCGTCCCCTTCTCCTCCCGCCTTCAAGTTTTCCCAGCATCAGGGTCTTCTCTCTCTTTTTTTTTCTTTGTTTTTTAAAAATTTATATTTATTTATTTTTTTGGAGGCTAATTACTTTACAATCTTGTAGTGGTTTTTGCCATACATTGACATGAATCAGCCATGGGTGTACATGTGTTCCCCATCCTGAACATCCCTCCCACCTCCCTCCCGATTCCCATCCCTCAGGGTCATCCCAGCACACTGGCACTGAGCACCCTGTCTCATGCATCGAACCTGGACCGGTGATCTATTTCTAATGCTGGGAGGGATTGGGGGTAGGAGGAGAAGGGGACGACAGAGGATGAGATGGCTGGATGGCATCACTGACTCAATGGATGTGAGTCTGAGTGAACTCTGGGATTGATGATGGACAGGAAGCCTGGCATGCTGCGATTCATGGGGTCGCAAAGAGTCACACACGACTGAGCAACTGAACTGAACTGAACTGAATATACATGTTTC